>NC_133454.1:111754363-112095196 GCF_048565385.1 Saimiri boliviensis | reverse complement strand
GGTTTAGTCTAACATGTTGGCTGCCATCTTTGTTTCGTGAAGGGAAGACTGACCGGACATGAGCTTCCCTAGAAAAGGGACTTTGTCTATTTTGTTTACTGTGATGTCCCCCATTCCTCCAGCAACGCCTTGCAAATAGCTTTATGAAGTCCCTCCTTGCTGCTTTTTCATAGAACAGACTCAGGATCGGCCCACACTCCTTGTGCTGACACTTGTAACCTGGAACTTAAGGCCCATTATTCCAGAAAGCAATGTGACCAGTGATTGTTAATACCCCAGGCTACTCCACACACTTTATCCAACCCATAGATGAATGTTGGCATTATTGGTACAATTCTTAAGTCCTAGGAACTTATAAGGCTGGAATAAGGAAGAAAAAGAAGTAAAAGAATGACTTGAGGGTTAGGATTTCAGGACCAACTCAAGACTAAAAGTAACGGACTACAGTATCTGATTTGGCCAGGAGCTCATGTCTTCTTATCCCTTGTTTCCAAGCCTACAGCTTGGGCTTCTTGTGACTTGTTCCCCTAGGAGCACTCTGGGACCCGAATTCTGCTCCTGGAAGACAGTCTCCATGACAGATTCCCACTGCATGCTGCCAGGCTCCTTGGCATCATAACCACAGTTCTTTATCCTGCTTTCAGATCTCTTCCTGATCTGGTCTATCTTACAATCGTCCCAGCTCAGGTGACGGGACGATTAAAATAATGAGACCAGCCTTTACCACTGATTCCTAATCCCCAATACCCTGAACTCTAATGCTATCTTCGGGTTTTCTTCCTTATGGCACTCCACAGAGGACTGCCAGCTTCCCAAAGTCTCTAACCCCATATGAACTCATTTCAGTTAGGTAGCTAGGAAGACAGGGAGAGCATGTGACTAATTCACACTAAGATGTGAATGGCTGCTAGCATGATAACATTCCAAGAAGTATTTGCTTTTTGTAAAAGAGGACTTATTCACCCAAATGGGTGTCTGGCGGAATATCTGGGAATATAACAACAGAGTAATAAATCCAGGTTCCTCTTTCCTAAATGAGGCTGGTTTTCTTCTTCCTTTACTCCACTCCTTTGCTTTAAAAAGTCTAACATGATGTGACAAAATAGGAAGTTCTTAGCACCATCAATGAAATTTTCTTGCCAACAATATTGACTCTGAATCTAATCAAGTATTTGGAGTTAGCTTCTATTAATAGTTCACAGGAAATTCAGAGGAAAAATTTAAATGACACCATGAGGAAGCAAATATGGAATGCGAGCCTTTCTGTAGGATGACTGGCGTGCTTTCATCCAAAAGTCAATCTGATTAGTTCACTCAGGCTGCTATAACAAAAAGGCATAAAATTGGGTGGCTTATAAGCAACAGAAATTTATTTCTCACTGTTCTGGAGGCTGGAAACTCCAAGATCAAGGCCCTCACACATGTAGTGTCTGGCAAGGGCCTGATTCCTGGTTTGTAAACAGCTGTCTTTTTACTATGTCCTCTCATGGGGAAAGAAGCAGGGGAGTTCTTTCAGGCCTTTTTTAGAATTACACTGGTTTTATAAGGGCACTAATCTCAGTCATGTGGGCTCTGTCTTCATAGCATAATCATCTCCTAAAAGGACCCACTTCCTAATACCATCCCACTGAAGGCTGGATTTCAATATATGAATTTGGAGGAAAACCACAAACATTCAGATCATAGCACAATGGCATGAAAAAAAATGGATAAAGGACTGTTTAAGATGAAAAGGTTTAAATAGACATGACAACCAACTATAGTACGCTGACCTTGTTAAACTCAACAAACCAATTGTAAAAGGACAGTTTTGAGACAATTGGGAAAATTTTACTATGAACTGAGTATTTAATAACACTAAAAAATTATTGCTAATTTTGAAAGATGCAATAATAGTATTATGTTTATTTTAAAACTATATATTTTAGAGATACATAGGAAAGTGTATAGAAGTAAAATGACATGGAAATGTCCAGAATTTATTTTAAAATGGTTAAGAGTAGGGGGGAGAGAAGGAAAGAGAAAAATAAAAAAGAAAGGACAGATGAGGCCAGCATAGAAAAAGGCTGATTAATGTTGAATCTGAGTGATGAGTCCACGGGGCTCCATGATATTATTCATTCTACTCTGGTGTCTGTATTAGTCCATTTTCACACTGCTGATAAAGACATACCTGAGGCTGAGAAGAAAGAGTTTTAATTGGACTTAGTGTCCTACATGGCTGGGGAGGCCTCAGAATCATGGTGGGAGGCAAAAGGTACTTCTTACATCGTGGTGGCAAGAGAAAAATGAGGAAGATGCAAAAGCAGAAATCCCTGATGAATCCGCCAGATCTCATGAGACTTACTACCACGAGAACAGCATGGAAGAAACTGTCCCCACGATTCAAATGATCTCTCACCGGTTCCCTTCCACCACACAGGGAATTCTGGGAGTACAAGTCAAGATAATATTTGGGTGGGGACCCAGAGCCAAACCATATCATTCCACCACGGCCCCTCCAAACCTCATGTCCTTGCATTTCAAAACCAATCATACCTTCCCAACAGTCCCCCATAGTTTTAGCTCATTTCAGCATTAACCAAAAAGTCCACAGTCCAAAGTCTCATCTGAGAAAAGGCAAGTCCCTCCCATTTATGAGCCTGTAAAATCAAAGCAAGCTAGTCACTTCCCAGATACAATGGGGTACAGGAATTTGGTAAATACAGCCATTCCAAATGGGAGAAATTGGCCAAAACAAAAGGGTTACAGGCCACATGCAAGTCTGAAATCCAGTGAAGCAGTCAAATCTTAAAGCTCTAAAAGGATGTCCTTTGACTCCATGTCTCACATCCAGGTCACGCTGAAACAAGAGTTGGGTTTCCAGGGTCTTGGACAGCTCCTCCCCTGTGGCTTTGCAGGGCACAGTCTCCCTCCTGGCAGCTTTCATGGGCTGCCATTGAGTGTCTGCGGTTTTTCCAGGCACATGGTGCAAGCTGTCTGTGGATCTACCATTCTGGGGTCTGGAAGATGGTGGCCCTCTTCTCACAGCTCCACTAGGTGGTACCCCAGCAGGGACTCTGTGTGGGGGCTCTGATCCCACATTTCCTTTCCACATTGCTCTAACAGAGGTTCTCCATGGAGCCCCACCCCTGCAGCAAACTTCTGCCTGGACATCCAGGAGTTTCCATACATCCTCTGAAATCTAGGTGGAGATTCCCAAACCTCAATTCTTAACTTTTCTGGACTTTCAGACTCAACATCATGTGGAAGTTGCCAAGGTTTGGGGCTTGCACCCTCTGAGTTGGATTATTTGGGGGGTGAGGGCTACTGTTGAATTATTTGAGTTCCTCATATATTCTGGTTATTAGTCTGTGGTCTGATGAATAGTTTGCATACATTTTCTCCCATTCTATAGGTTGCCTCTGCACAACTCGAATTTGGTTCAACACCTTCTTGCCCAGATTCCTGATGAATGTGGTGCTAGCTTGACCCCCACCTACACCCCACAAGCCTGCTCTTCCCTACAGCAGCAAATGCACATCACCCATCCAGCTGCTCAAACCCGAAATCTGAATCCCCCTCTTCCATCGGTGCCATCAGCAGCTCCCATTAGCAGACCTCCCAGAGTACACCCTGACTGTTCTGCTCTCCCACCCTAGTCAGAGTCATCATCCTCTCTGGCTGGAACTGAATAGACTTGGGGGGGTCTCCCTGCTTCCTCCCACTGTCCCCTTAACTCACTGTCCTCCCACTGCCAACAGGCTTTTGTTTTCCATGCCTCTGGTTACAACTCTTTAGTGGCTTCTGACACCACTTAGAATCAAGTCCAGAATTCCCCTCTGGCTTCCGAGGCTCCACATCTACACAACCCAGCCACTGGGTCCACCCCATCTTCATCTGGGGCTGCCTTCACTGCCCAGACTCCAGTCTGGTCACTCTGCCCTTCCTCATTTGCTCTTCTCTCGGGGCCTTTGCCATTGGATGTCTTCTGGGCTCGCAATACCCTTCATCCGGGTCTCCACGTGGCTGACTGCTCCTCACTTCCAGGGAATTCGTGAAGATGCCACCTCCTCCCAGAGTACTCCCTGACACCCAACAGAAGCAGCTATTGCTGCGTAACCCTGCGCGTTGTCCTTGTGTTGCTGATCACCGTCTGAAAGGATCTGCTGTCTTTCTTACTTTCCTTGTTCCTTGTCTCTTTTCTCCCTTCTACTTGTAAACTAGGACAACTGAATGGCATGCAAGAGCAGGGGCTTCCTCCTGTTGCCATCCCACCCCCATTCCTAGAATGAGACCTGACCCAAAGGCACTCAACTGACTTCTAATAAACAATTAACTGAATGCACAAGGTTGTGTGACCAGGGGTGAGTCTGCAGTCTCCATGTGTTTTCTATAACTCACAGTGGGATCCAGGTTCTGTCAACACTTTTTTGTGGCCTAGGGTCTCACACACAATAAAAGCGTGGACCATCTTCTCACGCCCACAGCTGGGAGAGTGTCTTTAAAATAAAATGAACAAGCACAGGGTGTCACCCCACTTTGGTGAGAGTGCCCACTCTGGGCACAGGGCTTTGGGACTCCACAGAGGATATTAGTCTACCTGGAAAACCGCTTCTGCTCCCAGCAGTTCCAGGAAACCCCAGGACCTTCCAACATGTGGTCTTTTCTGCTCCAGGGAGGAGAACAATGTTTCAGAGACAGCGCCTTCCTGTCTTGTGGTCGGGTTATTCTTGTGCCTCGGAATTCCTTTCTGCTCAGTGTTGACAGCCGCCACCTCTCCCGGTGGTGCCAGGCCTCTGGAGCCCCGCTTGGTGGGTGGCGAGGGCTCCTACAGCCTCCACGCCCACCTGGGCTCTGGTGGGCGTGCTGGGGAATGCAGAGCATGTGGCATTGTGGGGCTCCTCTCTGGCGTTACCCAGCTCTTCCTTCTCCTGCCAAACAAAAGCGTTCTGCTTGGGCGGGGACAAGAGCCTATTTCTAACTACAGAACAAACAAGAGATCAAGCCCTTTCTACCCCGGGAGAAGCAGGACTGCCCAGGATCTTGTCTCCTTTGCTCGATTTTTCCCAGGCTTGGAGCAGTGCAGGAGGTGGTGGTGGAAACTTCCGCTTTCTCTGAGTCCGAAAAGTCTGCCTCAGACCTGGGGGCGGGGCTGTTTTCTCATCACACTTTCCGCTGGCCATGTTGGTGTGCCCATGGGCTCCTCCCTCCCTTCTCTCTGGCCTCCTCCAGACATGGTCTTCTTGCTGCTGCCCTTTCACCTACATCCAGTTTGTCATGTCTGGACTTCTCCGAAAGCTGCTAACCATTCCTTTTCCTGCTGCACAGCCCACTCACTCAGCAAACATGACATCATCGTCATCAAACTTGTGTGTCGTCTTCATGGCCACCATTGATCACCGTCTCATGGTTAGGATGGGTCACATTCAGTGCGAAGCACGTTACATGCTGCATCTCATCTACTCCTTGCGAAGTAGTTAAATGCCTCTCCGTTTCACAGATGAGGAAACTGAGCTCACAGTGGCTGAGGAACTTGTCTAGGGTCACCTAGCGGGTGAGGGGCAGAGCTGGGATGCTGACCCCATGCCAAGTCTGTGCAGCCCCCAGCTGTATGGCTTGCCCTGGCAGAGGGTTTAGGACATGCAGCCAGACTGCTGAGCCAGTCTCCTCATGCTAATCCTGTCACTTGCCTGCTTTGTGACCTCTCTCAGCCTGAGTTTGCTCTTATGTGACATGGACACAGCAATAGCACCTTCTTCCCAGGGGTGCTGTGAGGATGAAAAGAGTGTGAAGTGTTTAGAAGGGTGACAGGTAAATGCTCTGTGACAGGTACAGAGAATGTGCCGAGACATAGCCCCTGCCTCCTCAGGAGCTTCTGGTCTAACGGGAAAGATCATCACAGCTTGGGATGGTCTAAACCATAGCAAGGCAAAGAACAGGTGCCATGGGTGTGAGTGGCAGGGGCCGCTACCCCCGCCTGCTGTCGTGGCTTCCACTAGAGTGATGCCTAAGCTAGCACAGTTTTTATTTTGTTAATTAGCTTTTTATTTTGGAATAATTTTAGATTTGTAGAAAAGATGAAAAGATAATACAGTGCACAGGTACTCTTCCTCCAACTCCCCCGTACATTAACATCTCACATGACTGTATTAGTCTGTTCTCACGCTGCTAATACAAACTGGGTAATTCACGAAGGAAAGAGGTTTAATGGGCTCACAGTTCCACACAGCTAGGGAGGCCTCATCATCATGGTGGAAGGCGAGTGAGAAACAAAGTCAGGTCTTATATGGTGGCAGGCAAGAAAGTTTGTATAGGGGAATTCCCCTCTATAAAACCATCAGATCTCATGAGACTTATTCACTCCCATGAGAACTGTATGTGGGAAACCAGCCCCATGATTCAGTTATCTCCACCTGGCCCTACCCTTGGCATGTGGGGATTATTACAATTTAAGATGAGATTTGAGTGGGTTCGCAGCCAAACCATATCGATGACCATGCCACATTAGTCAAAACTAACGAATTAACGTTGTTACAACACTATTCACTAAACTACAGTCTTTATTCAGATTTCACCAGTTTTCCCATCCCAGCATCAAATCCAGGATGCTATACTGCATTGAACCAGCTCGGTTTTGAGGGATGAATAGAAGTTTGACTAGGCACAGCTCTAAGCCTTGGAGCTCCTAGAGAACAGATAAGAGGCTACCTGCATGGTTGTTTTAGTTTTTGGTTTTTTTGGTTTTTTTTTTTTTCGAGATGAAGTTTCACTCTTGTTACCCAGGCTGGAGTGCAATAGCACAATCTCAGCTCACCACAACCTCCGCCTCTCCAGTTCAGGCAATTCTCCTGCCTCAGCCTCCTGAGTAGCTGGGATTACAGGCATGTGCCACCATGCCTGGCTAATTCTGTATTTTTAGTAGAGACATGGGGTTTCTCTACGTTGGTCAGGCTAGTCTCGAACTCCTGACCTCAGGTGACCTGTCTGCCTTGGCCTCCCAAAGTGCTGGGATTACAAGTGTGAGCCACTGCGCCCACTTCCCCAGAAATAAGACACAGGCGATGGGACGGCGGGAGATACGGTTCATGTTAGCCGTTCTCAGGCAAGCTCCCTCTAGGCATATCCCACAGAAAGGTAAACACTGTGAAATCTGGGCCAGGAGCCCTGGCTCATGCCTGTAATCCCAGCACTTTGGGAGGCCAAGGCAGGTGGATCACCTGAGGTCAAAAGTTTGAGACCAGCCTGGCCAACATGGTGAAACCCCATCTCTACCAAAAATACAAAAATCAGCTGGATGTGGTGGCGGACACCTGTAATCCCAGTTACTCAGGAAGTTGAGACAGGATAATCACTTGAAACTGGGAGGCGGAGGTTGCAGTGAGTAGAGATTATGCCATTGCACTCCATCCTGGATAACAAGAGCGTAACTATCTCAAAAATAATAATAATAATTGTGAAATCAAGGCCACCTCCTGAGGGCCTAGCCTCCTACCTAGAGCGCTTGAGTGAGGGATTAGCCCACTAGCAAATTCAAGCAGGAAACAGCATGACCGTCTAGACTGGGGCTGAGCCCTGGCCCTCCAGCCTCTGTGCTACTGAAATGAGGTGAACTGAGCCTGACCACCCACTAGAAACTCCTGGGGTTGATGTCTTGGTCTTGGGAGGTGTTTGCCGTGTTCAGGGGGAGGGAGGCCACTGGGTTGGCAGTGGCAGGATCTGCAGAGGGTCAGCATCCAAGCAGAGTTCCCAGCTTGAGGGAGGCCTCCGGTCGGGAACAGACTCCAGCTCTGGATCTCTCTCTTTGGGTCACTGATTCTGTCTTGGCCTTTCCTCGCCATGGGAATTGAAAGGGACAGAGGCCGTGGGTCTGGAGGGAAAGGGTAATGGGGATGACAGGGTCAGCTTTGGGCTTAGGTCTGCCCAAACCTCTATGTGTGTGACCCATTCATTCGAGATTCCTGGATCTTCTCTCGGACTTGGAGCCAAAGCCGCAGCTATGGCAGCACACTGCTGGCCTCAGCTTCCCCGGCTAGCGGACCAGGGCAGGGGATCAGGGGTCCTGCGCTCATGCATCCTTTCATTCAATACAGATACAGGGAACAGCAGCACTGAGCCCGCACCATGTCAAGCCCTGGGGGTACTGCATTGGGCCTCTCGCAAGGCCCCCTTCTCTAGATAGCCTACCTTCAACAAGAGTTGCAAGAGTAGAAAGTTTTCTACCCCTCTATAGTTTCCTGTTGCTGATGGAGTGGCTTAAAATCACAAAAATGTCTTATTTGGCAGTTCTAGAGGTCAGATGTCCACAATCAGTCTCGTGGACTAAAGTCATGGTGTCGGCAGGGCTGGTTTCTTCTGTAGGCTCATTTCCTTGCCTCTGGAAGCTTCTGAGGCCGCCTGCGTTCCTCAGCCTGCGGCCTCCTTCTTTCACCCTCAGAATAGCAGCATAGCGTCTCCTCTCCTCTCTGACTTCTGCTTCTATCCTTACGTCTTTTTATAAGGACCCTTGTGATTACCATGAATCCACCCAGATGATCCAGGATCATCCCCCTATCATGACATCCTTCACTTAATCACATCCGCAAATCCCCCTTTGTCATATATGGTTACATACTCACAGGTTCTGGGAATTAGAGCAAGAGCATCTTTGGAAGCCCATTATCCAGTCTCGTGTAAGGACTTTTTTTTTTTTTTTTTGAGATGGAGCTTCATATTTTGTCACCAGGCTAGAGGACAGTAGTGCTATCTCAGCTCACTGCAACTTCTGCCTCCTAGGCTCAAACAATTCTCCTGCCTCTGCCTCCCAAGTACCTGGGACTACAGGCACGTGCCACCATGCCCAGCCCATTTTTGTATTTTTAGCAGAGACGGGGTTTCACCATGTTGGCCAGGATGATCTCGATCTCGACCTCGTGATTCACCTGGCTCGGCCTCCCAAACGGCTGGGATTATAGGCGTGAGCCACTGTGCCTGGCCTTTTTGTTTTGTTTTGTTTTTGAGGCAGAGTCTTGCTCTTTCACTCAGGCTGGATACAGTGATTACATCATGACTCACTGTAGTCCGGAACCTCTGGGCTCAAGCAATCTTCTCACCCCAGCCTCCTAAGTAGCGGGGATTATAGGCATGAGCCACCACATCTGGCCAGAGCTCTTCTTGAAGTGGTTAAGAGCCCAGGCTCCGAAGTCTGCTATTTTTTACTGTGCTATTTTTTACTGTGTGACCTCTCGTTACTTAACCTCTCTGTCCTTCAGTTTCCTCGTCTGTAAGACGAGGCTAATAGCTACCTGAAGGGTTGATATGAGAATTAAACAAGCAATCACAGGGCATCTAGCCAGAGGTCTTATTTATTAACAACAAAAGGGGCCTTTCGCTGCTTTAAGCAGAAAGGTAACAGCTCATAGTCTCCAGAAAGGCTGGAAATCAAGGGTCAGACACAGCTAGAACAAGAGAGAAGCTGGTGGCCAGAACCCCAATCCTAGCCATGCTGTGGAAGCCTCAGCTGAGGCTTCCTGTTTACCACCTGCAGCCCAAGGCACCCCACTCCTGTTGCTGCCGTTTGTGGCCCTGCCACTCCAGGACACTTGCAGCTATGGGGCCAAATTCTCTATGGCTCCTGGCCTGAGTCCAGTTCTGGACAGGAGCATCGGATTGGCTGACTCTGGTCACATGTTCACTTCCAGGTTCCAAGGGCCCCAGAAGTGCAAGGATCTGGTTTGCTTCGCTTCTTGGTGGAAAGCTGGCTCTTCTATCCCTACTCTCATCCTGGGATGGAGAATTCCCCAGACATAGAAAGGGGTTCAGACCCCAACTCAAGCATTTGCTCAGCGCCAGCGATGATCCAAGCTCTCCACTGAGAGTCATGGTAAAACTGAACTCACTCCTTGGAATTAGAGAGGGAGGCAGAGTACGGGTTCTTGTCCAGACTTGTCAGGATGCGGCCCTGTGCCACGGACGCTGTCACCCAGATGCCAGCTGAAAACACTAGAACGTCAGTGGTTCCTGGGTAGCTGTCTGGTTGGTGAGACCCTGCCTGAACCAGAGAGCCTACAGAGCTGACTACTTCATCAGCTTTTGTTGGAGGGAGCACAAAAATCAAAACAACAGAGAGTGAGAATGAGCATGCAACAGGAAAAGGCATCCGAAAGATGTTTTTAATGTGCATCCGATTATGCAGCCAAGCCAGGGGCCTCTGCCCGGCTTCCCGGCACGTTCCTGCCTGAAGACAACTTGATGATTTGGAGGGAGCCGCGGTCAGATTGTATACCTGTCAACTGCCTCTCCACGCTCACTGGGGCACCAGGCTGTAATGAGGCCTGACACCTCAGGAATCTAGCAGGATGCAAAGCAGCCGCAGAGGGCAAGGGGGAGGCAGGCGGGGCCTGCTCCGGCCACTTGGGCCTGCCTGGAATGTTCCAGAAGAGCACCGGAGGGAGCCCAGGGGGCCCAGCTCCAGATTCTGCCTTGGCCACTTGCTGGCAAGGTAATGAGAAAATCACGTCATCTACCTGAACCTCAGTTTTCCACATCTATAAAATGGGTTTTACTCTCCCCTCAAAGATTTATTGGGAGGATTCAAGATCATGAAACAAAGTGCCTAACACGGCAGCACAGTAAATGATCATGATAAATAGTATCGTAGTCAACATCCTCAACGATCCTGTCGGTATTTCCTGCTTTAATTGCCTGTTTCAGTGCTTTGACTCCCGCTATTCGGGAATTTGTTCACCATTATTCATTGGTTTGCTTTTGTGAGAGCCTGCTGGGAGGATTTTTCGGCTAAGAGAGATTTTCGAGATGATTTTGACTCACTTATCCTTCTTATTGTGGAGGAAATCAAGGCTCAGCGAGGAGAGGTTATTTACCCAAAGTTGAAGTGCTCGCTGGTGGAGGAGTTTCAACAGCAGCAGTGATGGAGAGGACATGGCAGTCCCTGGTGCCTGGGGCAGAGGGGAGCCCTGGTCTTGATCATATTCCTGGAACTGCTTCCACAACTCTAATCCCAGGCGTGTTAGACAAATTCAGAGAAGAGGCACAGCCAGTGTCTGGAGGCGTCAACCATCATTCTGGGAAACACGGGTTGAGCGTCGTCTCAGTCCCAGGAGGTTACTGATTAGGCAAAGTCAAGGCACCCTGAGTTCTGGTGCCCTGGCAGAGAACACTGACACTTAAAACAGCTCACCCGAGTCACATTCTAGGAACTGCATGTTGCAGGCCCAGAGGGAGAGAGATGAAGTCTTCTTGGAGGGCGGGTGTTTTCACAGGAGCTGGTATTGAAGCCAGCCTTCAAGTCAATCACAAGATGTGATTCTGCGGAAAGGCGCTTAAAACAAATCACATCTGGTTAAGGGATACGGAGGGGCTTTGTGAGGGAGATGGGATTGGCCCTATGCCTTGGAGAGGAATAGAATTTCTACAGACAGAAGAGGGTAGAAGGGCAAGCCTCGAACCAGGCACAGCCTGAGGTTTCTTTGCAGGGAAGGGAGTGAACAAGAGCACTTCGAAGAGGCCTGAGCGGAGGGCAGCACCATCATCACTGCCCAACCAGAACCAGGCAGGAGGAAGCCGGAAGCAGCCCATATTGTGGGAGACACCACAGACAGAGGACAGGTGCTGGAGCGGGACCTAGTTCCCCTTGAGAGCCTGGATTCTGAGAGCTGAAGTTGGCCATTTCTTGGCAGGTGGGGGCTCCAGCTTTCTGGAACGATGTTTGCTAAAACGTGGAGCCAGGACCTGCCAAAGACATTGAGACTTAGTGAGGAGGGATGAGGACTTACCCAGAGTCTCATCACTGATGTAATCATAAATCATTCACGGGTGGCTCTGCAGTTCCTGACTCTAAAGTTGGCTGTTGAGTCTCCGTCATGTCCTTCCAAGGGAGGCTTTAGTTCTCCAGAGGAAGTAAGACATTGGAGAAAGGTCAGGGTTTAGACACACACATTTGGGCTGGAGTTTCCGCTCCTCCCCATTCTAGCTCAGAGACCTTGAGTAAGTTACTTAATCTTTCTGAGCCTCAGTTTCCTCATGTAGGAAGTGGGAATTATAACATCTCCCCCATGGGGTCATTGTAGGATTGAATGAGATCACAGATGAAAGGTAAATGAAGAGAAGTAAAGGTATGTTCCTTTGCCTGGCACATTCTGGATAACTTTGCGAGCGCTCTCCTTTCCCCTCTTCATTGGTTGTGGCCGAAGCAGTCATTGAGTTACAAGAAACAACTTCAGGTGTGGTTAAGGCAAGACACCAAACTAGACAAAACCCAACAACATTTACATGACTTCCAGGTACTCAGCTCCAGCTAGCCATGCAAGGGCTTCCCCGCCCTTTTCCAGCCAGTATTCCAGGCAGAAAACTTCTTCTTGGAAAAGCCAGGCGTATCAAAAGGGCACAAGACTTGGACCCGGAATAAAATAAAATGGGCCACTGAGTTTTGGGCTATTAAATGTCAATTACTAGCGGCATCACCAGGCTGTGCATCGATGCTTCCCCCAAGTGGCTCTTGGTGACAGCGGAGCCCACACTCCATGCCCACTTTGCCCTGCTTCTCCTGCTCCAATTCCTCTCCTATGCCCCATCCCCAGCCGTGTCCTCCAGGTTGGGTATTGCCTCAGACCCCCCTTCCCTCAGATGGCCATTACTCCTGGGGACGCGTGTGCTCCTCCCTCCCCTAGACAAGCATTCCTTCAACGGCTGTGGTTGGAACTAAAAGCTGTCCATTTGCTTCTGTGTCGGAGTTTTACGGCTTAATTCTTTTATGCATATTTATTCTTTAGCAAATTCCTGCCATGACAGACGGCCCCTTGCCAGGCCCCACCCAGCCAGGGAAGGACCGCCATCTTCTCTGGCACGGTTCCCACCTCGGTCGTGTCAACTCACCAATCAACACCTCAAGCTCCAGCTCTGTGACTGCATTCTTCAGGTCTCTTGATTGCAAGTGATGGAAATCCAGTTGAATGCACTGAGTACAGAATAGAATAGAACAGAGTCGAGTACAGTAAAGAGAATGGAATACAATGGAAATTAGCTAATACAATTGGGAGGTATGGGGATGAAGCCAGGACTAAATCCAGAGTTCAAAAATGCTAACATCAATCATTTCTTCATGCCCCGTCCCCACCTCTAACTCTGTGCGCCTCACTCCTACCTCCTGCAGATGGGCTCCTTTACAAGATAAAGAAAAAGCTGGATTCCCAAACCTCCAGTTTCCCAGTTTATCAGCTGCAGAGGCACGGAAGCCAGCTTCCTGCTCCCAGTGTCCTTATCAGGGAAGATTTCTGATTGGCCCTGTGGAGTCACACATCCTCCCCTGACTCAATTCCTGGAGCCGGGAGAATGTTGGGATAACTAGTCCAGACTGGGCCTCCCTGTAACCTCTCTGAGGCTCAGGGACAAGGCAGTTTGTTACCAAAAGCATGGAGGTGGGGAGCAAACTTACTGCCCAATGGGAAGAATTGTTCCCATGGACCAGGAGAAGGCCAAGGAGAGGGAGGGAGGGACTGACCATCCTGCAGGGAGCAGAGGGCATCAGGGTGCCCCTGAGTTGGCCCAGGAGGGTTTGAACAGGAGGGGGTGGCCCCAGGCTCTGGGCTATCCCAGGAGCTGGAAGGAGAGGCAGGAAAGGGGCCCAGTGGAAAGAAACATAGCAAAGGAGGAGTTGCAGGTCCCTCTGCTGAGAGGGGTCCTAGCCACCCCAGCAGAGAGGGGCCATGGGGCAGGAGCCCCAGTGAGAAGATGAGAGCCAGGAATTTAAGGAATGCCAAGGCTGCCCAGTGGGCAGAGCTACCCCAAGGCTAGTAACAGATGCTGGGTAGGAGGTAGGGGGACCCTGCTGTTCACCAGGTCTGCCCCTTTATCTGCCCCTCCCACCCTGCCCCCCAGGGTTCTGGCAAGAGCCCGTGCTGGTCAGAAGGTGGAGGATCTTGACCTGCCTGCACTGTTAACTCACTATGTGCCCCCTGGCCATCTGCAGCCTCAGTTTCCACACTAGCAAAGTGAAGAGGATGGAAAAGAAGTAGCCTCAGCTCTGCTTCTCTTCCCCAGCTCCTCCCCATCGCGCCCAGGAATGAGGGCAGCCCAGAAGGCCCTCAGAACCCAGGACTGTGCCCCAGGCTGCAGCCTTCCCTCGGCTCCTCCCTGAGGAAGCTGGGGAGCTGTTGGCAGGGGTGGCTCCAGGTCCCTTCCCTATGCCTCCCCTCCCCGCCCCACCCCTGCTTCGCCTCTCTTTCCTCTTCTGGCTGCAAAGCACATACAGATGTGGGGCTGTCGGCCACAATCAGGGCGTTCAGGTGAGGAATGGGGCCTGGCAGCCCTTGGCTTGTACTCGTTTGCCTGAGCGCAATTTCCCCATAATTACACTTCCTAACTTTTCAGCATCTGTGAAAGATCATCTTCTGACACAGCGGAGTCAGGCTCACGCCAGCCAGGAGGCGCGGCCCTCCGCTAGGAATCATTTTCAACAGGCAGAGAAAGCACATTCGTTCTTTCTTTCCGGCATGAACGGCATCCCCTAGAGGCAAGCCCAGGGGCGTCTTGGCGCCTGCCACCGGCACCCTCAGGCACACTCTGGCTCCCCACCCATCGCAGTGTCGCCGAGATAGTCACCCACTGGAATTCCTACCCACCTACCCTGTCAGTCACTCATGGTGACATTTATAAGGTCACTCACGCTGTCACCCCCCCACCACACACACATGTGCTCCAGTCCCACCTCCCTGCACCATCACCCAGCACATTCCCTTAGTCACCTGTCCACAGCCCACAGCACACCATCACCCTCTGTGGCATGCACTGCTTTCTTCCTGTCACCCCGAGTGACGCTGATGTCATCCTCCCACGCTTACCCCATGCCACACCCAACCCCACTGCCCTGCAGCCAGCAAACCCATCTCCCCATCCACTCCAAGGCCCTGGGGTCAGCAGAAGTTTTGTTCAGGGCAGGAGCCAGAGGAGCCCCCGTGCTGCCTCTCAGGATCTCGGATGAAGACTTGCTTTAACAAGATGCAGGCGCCACCATGGAACTATGGGCCTCAGAAACCCTGAGGAGGAAGGAGCCCCTAGGCACCTTGTAAATACATTTGAAATGTGGCCAGGACCGGGCTTATGCCTGTAATTCCAGCATCTAGGAAGTCCCAAGGCAGGCAGATTGCTTGAGGCCAGGAGTTCAGGACGAGTATGGGCAACATGACGAAATCCCGTCTCTACAAAAAATTAGCCAGGCATGGTGGCACACCCCTGTGGTCCCGGCTCTTCCAGAGGCTGAGTCAGGAGAATCACCTAAGCCTGGGAAGTCAAGGCTGCAGTGAACCAAGATTGTGCCACGGCACTTTAGCCTGGGCAGCAGAGTGAGATGAAAGAAAGAGAGAGAGAGAAAGAGAAGCAGAAAAAAGAAAGAAAGAAGGAAAGAGAGAAAGAAAGAAAGAGAGAAAGAGAGAAAGAGAGAGAGAAAGAGAGAAAGAGAGAGAGAGAGAAAGAAAGAAGGGAGGGAGGGAGGGAGGAAGAAAGGAAGGAAGGAAAAAGAAATGTGTCCATGTTCTGGACAACGAGCAACAGCTCAAGGGACAGGAAGGGACACAAGGTGTGGGAGGAGAGCAGGGGCAGGAGGCCCTGATATACTCCAATCTCCTCCACCTGGGCCTGATGGCCAACAGAGCAAAGGACCCAACCCTGCTGCCTCCTGGAAAACAGACTGTGAGCTCAGGAAGACTCTCCCCTCCGATGAAAACCAAATCCCCCCAGGGCGAGTCATGCGGCAGACTCAGTCTTCAGACCGGCCCCTCTGCTCTTGCAGTTCCGCAGGAAACATCGTTGCTTCCAAGACCAAGAATCTGGAAGGAGCCTGGTGTCGGGTAGAGAAGCAAGCAAGCTTCGCATTTTGTCTGGAGAGGCAGATAGGAGGCATATGTCCCTTAGCCTGAGCCCATAGCGGACATCACTAATCCAGCATGGCTCAGAGAGGTTGAATCATTTGGCAAATGTCACACAGCTGATAAACTCAAGAAGCCAACTTTGCACTTGGGCAGTCTGGATTCAGTCTTTGATCCTTAGCCAGTATGCTGTATGATCCTCTACAAGGTCTGGCCCCTAGCCTCAGAAGGGGTACATGCACCTGGTACAGCTCCCAGCAGAATAAGAAATAAAAACAGGACAACTCGGTGGTGGCCACTGCACAGACCAGACTTCACTCGTTCGTGCGCCTCACTCCGCCTTTCCTCCGCAACCATATCTGATAAACCCGATACGGCTGAGATCGAGAAATTCAATAAGTCGAAAGTGAAGAAGACAGAAACGCAAGAGAAAAATCCACTGCCTTCCAAAGAAACCGACTGAACAGGAGAAGCAAGCAGGCGAATCGTCATGAGTCGTGCACCGCCAGTATGCACTGTACATTCCACAAGCGTTGCCTTCTTATTTTACTTCTTTTAGCTGTTTAACTTTGTAAGATGCAAAGAGGTTGGATCGAGTTTAAATGACTGTGCTGTCCCTTTCACATCAAAGAACCGCTGACAACGAAGGGCGCGCCTGCCTCTCCCGGCTGTCTAGCTGGCTGGCAGGGAAGGAAGGAACTTGCATGTTGGTGAAGGACGAAGTGGGATGTGACGAATGTGAAATCTACAGTAAAACCCAGCTGGCCCAAGGTATCCTGCAGACTGTAATGCAGTTTAATCAGAGTGCCATTTTATTTGTTCAAATGATTTTAATTATTGGAATGCACAATTTTTTAAATATGCAAATTAAAAGTAAAAAAAAAAAGAAAGAAAGAAAAACAAATACCCTCAGGGAAGGAGGGAGTAGAAAGCAGGGGCTAAACGTGGGGTTTGGTGCAGATATAAATTCAAAGCCAGGCCCTGACACTTGTACTGGCTGTGGGTTCTGGGTCAGGGACATACACTTTTGGAGCCCTTTCTCTTCCGTTGTAAAATGGAGACCATGATGCTCTTTGCAGAGAACCTGGTTCCAATTGCGTAGCCGTCTGGATGACCGAAGAAGCCAAGTTCTAGCAGATTATTCACAATAGCCAGCAGGTGGCAGCAGCACACGTGTCCATTGGCAGGTGAGTGGATAAGCAAAATGTGGTCTATCTGTACAGCACAATATTACTCAGCCTTGAAAAGAAAAGAAATTCTCATACATGCTACGACATGGATGAATGAACCTTAAGGACCTTATGCTAAACAAAATAATAAGCCAGTCACAAAAAAAGACAAGCACGGTATGATTCCACTTCCGCGAGGCACCTAGAGCAGTAAATTGCTGGAGACGGAAAGCAGAATGGGGGTTGCCAGGGGCTGGGGGGAGAGGGAAATGAGGGAAATGAGTTGTTTAGTGGGCACAGAGTTTCAGATTTGCAAGATGGAAAAGTTCTGGAGATCTGATTCTCAACAATGTGAATATACTCAGCACTACTGAACTGTACAGTTAAAAATGGTATAAAATGGTAAACGTTATGCATTTATTACCACAATTAAAAAACAAAACTATCCCAGCACTTTGGGAGGCCGAGGCGGGTGGATCACGAAGTCGAGAGATCGAGACCATCCTGGTCAACATGGTGAAACCCCGTCTCTACTAAAAAATACAAAAAATTAGCTGGGCATGGTGGCGCGTGCCTGTAATCCCAGCTACTCGGGAGGCTGAGGCAGGAGAATTGCCTGAGCCCAGGAGGCGGAGGTTGCGGTGAGCCGAGATCGCGCCATTGCACTCCAGCCTGGGTAACAAGAGCGAAACTCCGTCTCAAAAAAAAAAAAAAAAAAAAAAAAAACAAACTAGCAAAAAAAAAAAAAAGTCTTGCGGTGGTTCGGTAGAGCGAGTTAGGTGGTGTGGGTGTGGAAGGGAGGAGGGACCTGTAGCTCCGCCTCTGCTCTGGTTCTTGCCACTGGGCCCCTTCCCTCGCCTCTCCTTCCAGCTCCTACATGACTCGGCTGGGGAGGGCTGGAGAAGTCATCTGAAAGCTGGCACCTGAGATGAGGTTTTGAAGAGGCCACAAGAAACAAGAAAGACTCAGAGGCAGGAATGTGCCCATCACCAGCTGCCCAAGAAATCCAACCCATTTTCTCAGCTGAATTCCCAGTCCCACCTCACATACTCCTACCCCCACTTGACCCAGAAGAGAGAATACATCACTGGGACAACTTGGTGGAGGAATGAAAGGTCCAGGCTGGAAGGGGCAGCGGGTGGCAAGCAGGCCAGCAGGAGGCCAGGGCACAGTGCAAAGAAGACAGTCTTCCACACAGTGCTGAGATCTCAGTGGATCCCTGCACTGGCCCCATCCTGGAGAACCTGTCTCCATGGTGGGTGCCAACCCCATCACAGGGCAGCGAGTATTGAGTGAGCACCTACCCTGTGTCAAGCCAGGGGTATGTGGCAACCAGAAACAAAAGAGCCATCTCAGCCATCGACACCACGCATAGTGACACAGTGGGCTCAGGGAACCCTGGACCTGGCACAGACCGGCTCCCTCAACTGCATGCCTCTCCTGGGTTCCAATGCTTCATCCTGGAGGGTCCTGTCAGTCTGATTAAATGTCACCTTTCCCTCAAGGGTGAGGACAAAGCTCATCTCTTCCATTCATTTAGCAAAATTCCCCCAGGACCTCTCTGTACCCTACCACAGGGAGGGGTGCCAGGGCCTTGCCTCTCCTGCTTCTCTTGAGTGTAAATCCTGGCTCTACTGCCGTCCATGGCCCCTTTGTGCCTCAGCTTCTTTATCTGTAAAATGGGAACATGAATACTACCTGATTCATGGGATTGAAAAGCAACTATAACCGTGGCTGGTACGTAGCACGCCATAAATATGAGCTGATTTCGTTTTTGTCACTGCTGCACCCTCTTCTGCACCATTTCCCTCTTCGTGACCATTCCGTTCATCTGACTCTGAGTGAAAATACATGATGCACTTTTTAAACGCATCAATGATGCCCGTTCAGTGCAGCGGGCTGACTTGGATGCTGTTCCTTCGCATGCAAGTTAGAGGTCATTGCTGGAGGAATGGAAGGTCCAGGCTGGAAGGGGCAGTGGGTGGCAAGCAGGCCAGCAGGAGGCCAGGACACAGGGCAGGGAGGACGGTCTTCCTCGTTCTTGCACACACTCCCTCCTGCCACTTTGTGATGAAGGTGCCTGCTTTCCCTTCGCCTTCCGCCACGACTGTGAGTTTCCTCCTAGCCAGGCTTCCTATTCAGCCTGTGGAACTGTGAGTCAATTAAACCACTTTTCTTTATGATTACCCAGTCTCAGGTGGTACTCTTTATAGCAGTGTGAGAAAAGACTAATGCAGACATTCTCGTGGACTACTACCCACCCCTTGCCAAGGAGACAGAGGGACTCTCATTCAGAAGCAGGTGTGCAACCCAAGGCCTCAGCTCCTGCGGAGGATGTCTTTCTACTGGGGGAAGGAAGGCGTAAAAAGAAAAGGAGTAACACGTATCGAGTGAACATCACTAGGAAGAAATAAAACAGGATGATGTGGTAGAAAGCCGGGAATGCCCCTGGTATACGTGGGGCCCAGCAAAGGTACAAATAAAAGTCTCTGGTCCATGCCCTCTTCTTCCAGCCCATGGCTCCATCCTGCATCCTAAAGGGCTGCCCATGCACATGTGTAGCCACATAAAAGCTCAGTCCGTCTCCCCGACCCTCACCATGTGTGAAACAGCATCCTTGGACCATCCTTGGGCCTGGGGATGCTCACACAAGCAGCACAGCTGGTCCTTAGAGAACAGGCCAGGGGAAGAGGTCCCCGGTCCTGGAAGTAGGCTAAGAATGTCTGGACAGGAATTCCAGAGTCCTTAGGACCCTGAGTGTGGTCTAGAAAAAGGATGTGTTCTCCAGGTGAGCACAGCACCTCAGCCCGTGGGCTTCTCATTACATGAGTTGGGTACAGCTAGAGGTGGGGCAGAGCGGGGCCTTCTGAGTCAGGCTCTAGGAGTATCCCATTCTAAGCGTGGTCCTAGAGGAAGCTGCAGCGGGGCGGTGCTGACTCCGTGTGGATGATGAGGGAAGGCCCCCCAAGGGGAGGGGCCTGTGAGCAGAGGTCTGGTCAGGAGGCAGGCGGCCTCAGCAGTTCTGGGGAAAGGCTTCTGGGGCCAGGGGAGCAGCTACCCCAGCTTTCCAGGCTTGCTGACCAACCACCAGTCCCATGCACTGCCCAGCCAGGCTGGGAGGGGCCTGACAGAGGCCACCCGGAAGCAGTCTTTCCCAGCCAGCTCCCTGAAAGTGAAAGCTGTTCTCTGATAGTCTCCAAATTGCCTTTCTTTCTCCCTTCCTTCCAGGGAGGGAGGCTGCAGGAGCCCGCAGGGGAAATGTGGAAGGAAATGAGCTGAATGCTCGCAATTCTCCAGCACTGGGTGAGCAGCTCTGGAGGCTTATTGGTCAGGACAGCCCTTCATTCCCCGGCTTATTGACTGCTGAGCACAGAATCTCTCAAGACAGAGTTCTGCTCTTCTAGGCCAAGTTATCCTGTGTGACCCTAGAATCGTTGATTTCCCTCTATGATCCTGTTCTTCAGCTCCTGAAAAGGAGACCTGAAAAAGATCCAACTTCCCGACAATGTTGGAAGCTTCCATTCTGTCCCTGTCTTCTCCCAAGCACCATTTTGGACTTCTTTGGCTGACGCCCAAATAATGTTCAGTTATAGTTCATCCTGTAGCCCTTTAAAAAACGTGTCTTCAAGTCCTTCGGCATTCCTTCCATCAAGAGGTGGAGTCCCCCACCTCTTGAGTCTGGGCCAGCCTTAGTGACTGGTCAACCACTAGACTACGGCAGAGTGACACTACCTGGCTTCTGAGGGTAGGTCAAAAGAGGTGAGGCTGCTGCTTCTGGGCTCACTGAATATCCATGCTCGGGCTCTGAGCCCCTGTAAGATGTTCCACTACAACGAGGCCATCATGCTGTGAGGAAGTACAATGTGGTTCACAGGAAGAGACCACGTAGGATGCCCAGCAGTTTCTAGAAGACATACAGAAACTTGTCTAGCTCCCAGCCATCCCTTCAGCCCCTCACCACTCCAGCTTCAGCTCCCATCTGTCTGGAACAGCATGAGAGGCCACAGCCAGAACTGCCCTGCAGAGCCCTTCCTGGATTCCTGACCCACGGAAACTGTCAACGATGCTAAAATAACTACAGTCATTTCTAGCCCAGAGTTTTGTGTTTGTAATAAGAAACTGTGGAAGCACAGCACGGTCCTCTCCTCTGACAATGCTGGACTTGTTCTGCTTGCTCTTCCGGAGCTCCCTCCACCCTTCTCCACCCTGCTCTGGAGCCCCCGAGACTGACTCTCCCAGCCATCCATCTTCTTCTGTGTAAATTCCATCATCAGTCTCCCCTGCCCTCTGGCTTCTGGCTGGGTTCTGCCAACTGGGGGCACTGGAGAGAGAGTGGAAGAGAGAAGGAGAGGGAGGTCAGGGCATTTATTCCAGCACCCTCCTTGCCAGGTCACTGTGGCCCAGCCATGCCCCTCCACCAAAGGCGACAGCTTCTGCCAGGCTGCCTTTGCTAATATAGCTTGTTTTCAGGGTTCCAGCAACTGCCTCCTCCCTGCCTCTTAAGGCCTAGGCAGTCATCATCATCCTCCCCCCACCAGCCCCTGTGCTGCTTTGTCCCTTTTTCCATTTCCCCGGGTACTAACTGTGCCTTTGCAAACAGCCCAGAACCAAGCTTTTACGTAGCTATGCATGTGCATGGACAGTCCCTTAGAATGTGGGATGGAGCCATGGAGTGGAGAGAAGAGGGCATGGACCAGAGACTTTCATTTGACTTTATTTAACTCTCTTCGATTCACCTGCCTGAGTGTGTTTTCTGTTTCCTTGAGGGCCTTGACTGAGGGCTGATGCCAGCCCGAGTCATCTAACTGCATTCCACCCCTCACTGTTCAATGTCGTCCCGTCCCCAAGCAGCACATCCATATCTTCCATGTTTGACAAACACATATTTGCCACCTGTTGAGTGTCCAGCCTTATTCCAGGGTCAGGGATAGAGTAGTAACCAGTAGAGACACAGTCCCTGCTCCCCATGGAGCTACAGGCTAGCATTTGTGTGCAGGGTGGAGGCATAGGGTAAACAAGTACAGCTTATGAAATCATCTTGGAAAGTGTTGAGTCAGTGAAGAAGATACAGCAGGGAGATGGGATAGAGGGAGACACACAGCCCCAGACATTTTTCTGAAGGCTGCCTGCGATCAAGTCAACGTGGAATATTTTCCAGTGTTGGGAGAGCTGGCCTTGTACACCATGTGCACATTTTTAGCACACAACAGGACACAGCCTTCCACAGCCACTTCCTACTTGTTCAGTTGGAAGAACAAAGCAAGAAGGGAAGCTCACAGTTGTTTCTGTTGGTGAACTTCCTGAAAGGTTCTCAGGTCGATCCAAGCCAAGGTAACAAGGCTGTAGCTGGACTGAGCTCCACTATGGATGAAACCAAAGTGGCAGAGCTCATCTTTCCCACTTCCCTAGAATCCACAGCTCATTCCTCTCCCATATTCCCTGCACAGTCAGCTCTGACCTGGAGTTCTGCTTGTCTTGGGAAGATGACAGATAACGACAGAGAGGGCTCTGGGGAAATGGTCCAAAGTCCGTTAGCAAAAAACAGTGGCACCAGGCAAGGCCTCTGACAGCCAGTTCCCATGACACCCGCCCTGGCCTGCACCCCAGCTGTGTGCGTACAATGTAGCCACTTGTTTGAGACCTCAGTGAGGCCATGGGCCTTTCTTGCCCCGGGATGGGCTACAAGGAGCAAAGGAGTTAAGTCGCTTTCTCTGGCTTTGGGAAGCCATACCCAACAAGTTTGGCTATGAGTCTCCCACTTTTCCGGGAGCTGTCTCAGTCTTCTCAGCAATCCAACACTTGTCCACCTGGAATTCCTACCTGCTCCTCTCTGATGCTTCAGATTCTAGAACATCATGGTCAATAAAGCTGTCAGCCCAGTCACCACCCTTATTTCACAGATGAAGAGGATGAGGCCAGGGACAGGACACAAGCTCACACAGTGGGTGCAAGAACTCCAAGTAGAACCCGGGCCTGGCCTCCTACCCATTGTAATCCTACTCCCATTAGCCTCGCTCTCATTCCACGAGATTAGCTGAAGCCCACCTGCTCCAAAATGTCTGCTCTGACACCCGAAGCTCATTCGCTCCCCTCCATTCTCATCTCTGAGCGCTCTGGCTGTGCCCTGCTCAGTCGGCAATTGACTATGTCCACCCTGTTCTCTGGTTGTTCTTGTGCACAAATTTAGCTTCTCCAAAAACAGGGTGACCTCTTGAAGGGCTGGGCCCCTTTTTCCTTCTCTTGTCTCCATCAGAATTCCTAGCAGCAAGTCAGTTTTACACCAACTCTTCGGTAAGTGCTTCTGGCTTAATTAACTAACTAATGGCAGCATCTTCCCCACTGAATTACCTCCCTCCACCTAAAAGGAAGTAGAGAATTTTAAACTAAGGAGCTGAAGCAAACACAGAAAAGCTTGAACGTTGCAGCTCGTCATGCTCATCTCTGACTTCCCAGCATTTGGCTGAGTGAGTTGGTAGGTGGGCATCACAGTGTCCTCTGTGATCAAAGGGGCTGCTGCAGGAATTTGGAATTTGGCTCCAGGGATGAATTTAGGTAGATTCCAAGGCCCTGGAAAAACCCAATGTCCATGATTACAGGATAAGGGTCTCTCATATTGAGTCCTCCGCTGTTTCCCTGGACAAGCGGCTGTAACCCTGGCCTCTCTCGCCAGATGATGCCACTGGCCAGAAGAGAAAGAAGGGACAGTAGGCCAAGATTCTAGCCTGTAATTATCCCTCTGAGCCACTCATTTTTTCACAGGGTGTTTCTCCTGTGATTTTCGGTGATTTTCATCTTTCGAGCCTCTTCCCTTGGCTTTTTTGTGGCAGTGTTTGCAAATGGCCAACACAGTGGGATAAGTGCAGCTAGTCTGAGAAGAGCCCCTCCTTGGTCTTGGCTCCTCTGCCCACTCCCCTGGGTGACCCATTGCCCAGCTGTCCCCTGCCTGGGGCTTAGGAGACAAAGACCCCCTCTTTGGATCAGGCCATGACCTGTGCTCACTGGAGCTTTTAACGCATCTTTGCAATTCCTGCCTTTATCAGATTAGCTTTAATTAGACAAATGAAAATCACATGGAGCAGAGAGGGGAGGAAGCCCTGGGCTTTCAGGGGTGCCTTTCAACAGAAGGATGGGGGCGGGGTGGCCAAGAGGAAAGGAGAGGGCCAGCGGATGGAGGTCTCCATGCACAGATGTGGGTGCATAAAGTGCCTTCAATGAAGAAATGTCTGGGCATCTACCCAGAAAGCAAAGGTGCCTTCATCAACTTGGAAGGGACCTTGGGACCGTCTATAAAGAAGGACTATGGCCTTTTGAGGGTCACAGATCAGACCCCTTTGGGACTCCGTTGAATTCAGTGAGCCACAGATGTAATTTTCCAATTTTTATGTAGTCACATTAACAATTCTTAAAGAAACTAATTCATTTTAATAATAATAATAAATTTTAATAATGAATTTTAATAACATATTTAATTTAACCTAATATATCGAAAATATTATCATTGCAACATATAACCAATATGAAAATAATTCAGGAGATAGCTTACATTCTTTTTTCCACACTAAGTTTTCAACATCTGCTATGTATTTTACTCCCACAGCCCATCTTAATTTGGACTAGTCACATTTCAAATGCTCTATAGCCTCCGGCTGCCATATTTTGGGTAAATAGCTGTTCTGGTTTGTCCAGGGCTGTCTCAATTTTAGCACAGACAGTCCCATGTCCCGGGAAACCCCTTAGTCCCAGGTAAACTGGGATGGTTGGTTGCTCTGGATTGGATAGCACAGCCCTAGACCTTCTCCCCAGAAAAATGCACAGACATTTGACCTACAATTTCCAGAGATTCAGTGTTACAGGATCCCATTCTACAGATAGAGAAGGCACAACCCAGAAGGGACTTGCGTAGGGCCGCATGGTGACTTTGCAATTAGAACTGTGACCAGACCCAGGCATCCTGATTTCACGATGTTCAGTGCCAGCTACCAGGAGTACCTGGCAGAGCATGATGCCTGTGCGTGGTTCCAGAGTGTGAGTGAGTGAGTGAGTGGTGTTGAACTGAGTGGGGCTGATGCCCCACAGCTCTGTGGTTGCTGGGATAAGTAGGTGCTCTCTCCATCACACAAGAGGGCTGTAAGCTGTCCGTCCCAGGCAGGCAGCAGAGGTGACACCAGGAACAGTGTTAGCCAAAGTGGGCACACACCACTCCTGGCATATGAGATGGTTTCGTGTTTCATGACTTTGACTCCCAGAGTGACAAAGCTGCATTCTTTACAGAATTCTCTTTCTATCCTTCTGATTTGTCAAAGAGAAAGTCTTGGTATGGGGTCAGGACATCAGGCATCAACACTTGCCAGTCCCTCTTTTCAACAGAGACTGGCAAGTCTCTCTAGGAGACAGAATCCATGTGTTCTTAGGATTTTCATTTTTACTTTTTATTTTTAAATAATTATAGATTCATAAGAAGTTGTCTTGTGTATATATATATCCTTCACCCAATTTCCCCCAGTGGTTACATCTTAAATAACTATGGTGCATCATTAAAACCAGAAAGCTGACATTAGTACAATGTGTGTGTATAGTTTTATGTCTGTTTCTTTATTTATTGAGACAGGATTTTGCTCTGTTGCTTGGGCTGGAGTGCAATGGCATGATCCTAGCTCCCTGAAGCCTCGACCTTCTAGGCTCAAGTGATTCTCCTGCCTCAGCCTCTTGAGTAGCTGAGACTACAGGCATGAACCACCACACCCAGCCACTTTATGTCATTTCATCAGGTGTAGATTCTTGTACCACCACAACCACCAATGTCTGCCTACCTTTTAATAACAATACGTTGTTTCCCTCGTGTTAATTTGTTCTGCTTTTTTTCCTCATGCAATTAAAACTATTTTTTTATTTACAGTAATGATATAACATCTCCCTTTAAATTAATTTCCTTAAGTAAAAAGAAAAAACATAAGCAAGCAGAGTTGAGGAACTTTATTAAATCATACTGATATAGATGATACCCCGGTATGACAAAGTTGGTGAAAATGTCATGTAACTAACAACTTATATGGAATACTTATGATGTCCCAGGCACTGTTTAAATGCTTTATAGGTATTATTTCAATTAATCCTCCCAAGAAGCCTTTGGGGTAAGTGTTACTACTATTATCTCCACTTTACAATGAGGAAAGCAAGATTTGTGTGTGTGTGTGTGTGTGTGTGTGTGTGTGTGTGTGTGTGTGTGTGTTTTATACAGTCTTGCTCTGTTGCCCAGGTTGGAGTACAGTGGCACCATCTTGGCTCACTGCAACCTCCACCTCCCAGGCTCAAGCGATTCTTGTGCCTCAGCCTCCCGAGTAGCTGGAACCATAGGTGTAAGTGACCACATCCAGCTAACTTTCTTTTTCCTGTATTTTTAGTAGAGTTGGGTTTTTGCCATGTTGGCCAGGCTGGTCTCAAGCTCCTGACCTCAGGTGATCTGCCCACCAAGTGCTGGGATGACAGGCATGAGCCACCGCGCCTGGCCAAGCAAGACATTCTGAAAGTCTAGAAACATCAACCTAGATTTTTTTTTCTACACACACACATACACACACACACACACACACACACACACACACTCCTTTGTACTTCACAAACATGTGATCGTATCGTACCTATCATTTAGCAACCTGTTGTCCAGATCTGACTTTAAAATCCTAAACCAGGTTTCCACAGGTTGTGTTGCCATGTAGGTGGCCACAATATTATAGGAAAAGCGAGAGTGTCCAGACCCCATGGCTTGTCTTCTCAAACTCTGCTCAGACAGAGGGAAGTGCTGCTGAGCTCCGTCCATCCTGGCAGGGAGACACAGCAGGCACCCTCAGTGAGGGTGGGCAGGCAGAAAGGGCTGGCAAAAGCCCTTGGTCTGGAGCCCAGCACCCAGCATCCCCCAGGATCTACTCTCTGCCTTTTAATAGCCCAGATGCTAGTGGATAACGAGGTCATCCTGGGTCATTCTCGAAACCCTGATGGCATCAAAAAGTGCTAAAGATGGAAAGGATCTCAGACATGCTTCATTTGACAGAGGAGAACACCATGGCGGAGCGGGGAGGGGCAGGGTCCAAGGCCACCCTACAGGTGAGGGTGGAGGCAGATCCCACCCACCCACAGGCAAAGGGCAGCCCGGCCTGTCTACGATGCAGGCCAGATATCTGCAAATGTTTGTTGAGTGAGCAAATGTGTCATCTACCAATTTGACTGTCCTGTCACTTCCCTGCCATTATTCTCTGCTTCTTTCTGGGGTGGATGTAAAATATTGGCCTCTTCAAAGGCTCTGAATCAATGCACATCCCTTGAGATACCTTCAGAGATTCTCAATCAGGAGGTTTGGCGAGGAGTCAGGAGTCTGAATGTTAAGCAACGCTTCCCCTCTTTCCCACCCTACCGGAGCTCCCGGGTGTGAAGTGATACTAGCGTCGATGCCCAGGGTGGGAGATCTGACCACTGTTTCCCTCTGTGGCTTCCTCCTCTACCCAGCTGCACAGCGCCCCCAGCTGACAGTCCTGGCATTGTTCAGAAACCTGTGGGCCCTGCCCCTCCCTTGGGACCATTTACCCAGAGCAGGGACTGGTGGGGTGGGCTAATGGGGGGCCCAGCTCCCCTCCGACACTCACCCTCAACACCCACCACGCTTAGCCTGGGAGAGCCGATGAGTGTCCATTACCAAAGCAGGCCCCATAAAAAGGATTATGGAATGTTGCTGAGTTTACAAGCCTGTTCTTGTAAAGCTGCCAGACCTAGGGTGGCCACAGCCCCTTTGGAAGGAGGATGAAAAGGAATCTTCCCTCCGCCCAATGCCACACACTCGTCACTTTCATGGAAACCAAAGTAGCCTGGTTGAAGGACCGTGAATCAGAAGACCTGGATCAAATGGACAGACAGCAGGTCGCATCTGAGCCACATCAGCTGGGCCCTAGCTGTCTCCAAACCTCTACCTTCCCATCTGTGAAGTGGGTGCTGCACTCACCTCCCAAAGGTGGTCACGCACAGGACTTCCGCTAAACCTTCCATGTGAAAATGTCACAAGGCACACATCAGACAATATGACTGAGTAGTGAGGTCGTCTCTCTGCTCATGGGGAGCCAGGACTCTCTTCGGCCAAGTTGGAAAGGAGAAGTGTGCTCATGGTCCCTGTTTGCATCACTGGTCCGGCGCCTGTGGCTGAAGGTGCGACCTCACAGGCAGAAGACATCAGGGGAGGACAGAGGTCTGGGACAGCCCCAAGAGACCCCCAGGCCTCTCTGGCTCCCGGCCAGGCTGCTTCCTAGCTGCCCTCACCATCTTCAGGCCTGGTTTGTGTCTGGCAAGAAGCCCCAGACTAAGCCAGTCTGCGCCCACCTGACACTTGATCTCAGGGCTCTTTCCCCTTTCGGCCTCCAAACCTGGATTGTCTGTGTCAGGCCCTTCTGTATTGATCAAACCCAGAGCCCCAGAGCCTGTGGAGAGTCTGTAAAATGTGAGGCGTGACTGTTTCTCAAGAGCACTTCCTCTGTCAGTAAACCAGGCAGCCCCAGAGATGGGAAAGGAGGGTCGCTGCTCCCCATGGAGTTTCAGGAACATTTCCAGTGAATGCGCGCAGACAGGGGTTTGAATCTTGTTGGCAAAGACCAGAGAAGCAGTCTGCTGATTGTGCCCACAAGGAAGTGGCTATAGGGGCCAGGGTGTAGCTAGGGCCATGGTTCTGTGGCCCAGGTCATACTGCTGTCAATGATAAAGATGAATAGCAGCAAACAGGCGCAGGGCTCACACCGTGCTGGGCACTTTGCTCTCGTTCTCATCCTCACCCATGATGGCTATTATTGCTCTGCCCTCTTTACACAGAAGGAAACTGAGGCTCGGACAGGCCCGCTGACCTGCCCGAGGGTATATTGCCGGGAAGTGGTAGAGCCGGAACTCAAACCTAGCACCGGGTACTCTTAAGAGAATGCTCCCTCTTCCCTGGTGGGGAAGCGCATCCCAAGTGGGAGGCTGGGGAGGGAGAAAGACAGAAATCCCTTTCTTGTTTTTTCACTCTCATGCCAATTTCTGTTTTAGCGTGTGTGCCCCCCATCTGCCCACCCCTGAAGTTTCTCCCTGCCCCCTAATCCCCACTCAGGACTTCTACAGGCACAACCTGGGCAAGATCAATTATATGCAAACTTTAAAGGAAAGTAATAGGGATTAACTAATTGTTTTCAGGAAATACAAGTGAAAATAATTGCCTTCAAGAACATGTTGCTTCATGTGCCCTTGGGCAAATGACTTCACCGCTCTGAGACTCTCAGGTTGTCTCTCTGCAAAATGAGGTTAATAATGTCTCCTTTCTCACCAGGGTCACATTGTGGCAACCCAGTGGCTGGCACTTAGTAAATTGCTCAATAAAAGTGAGTTCTTGTTGTTAGCGGTAACGGTGCAGAGAAGGTGAGTAGACGGAGGTACCAGAAGCATCCGGGGAAACATCAGGGGGTTCCATGGTGATGATGTTATGGAATCTTGCTTCTGTGAGAACTACCCAAAGTCCAGTGACCCAGGTGGTGGGGGCTGGGGTTCAATACCCCGCTATGGAAGGTGGGCTTACAGGAGGTGCCCCATAAAGGAGGCTGGGATCAGGCAGGGCCCCACCTTTGAGGGAGTCAAGAGGAGAAGCAGGTGTGCAGGCAGAGGGGCTATCACAACCAGAGTCCACGCTGTAGCAACTGGGGCTTCCTCCGCCTTTTTCCACCCTGTACTGATGTCCAGACACGACTCAGGGGCAGGTCAGGGACAGTCCTGCTTGTCTCCAGGGTCCACAGGCTGATGGCGCTGACTCTCCCGGAAGGCCACGTAGCTACCCAAGGTTACCCAGAAGCTGCAGAGGCTGCAGGAGGAAGGGAAGCTGGGATGGGGACTCAGGGAGGCCAGAGAGCCCACTCCCAGTGGAGGGGTTCAAGGTTGTGCCCCCCTGCACTTCAGACTTCCATCGCTGCTGCCTTTCTCCAGGGTTGGCGGAGGCCGCGCCTGGGATGGGCCTGCCCAGTGCCCCATACCTCCTGCCATGCCGGAGTGACTCATGAGACCTGATGGTTATATTTTCAGGAATTTCGTGATCCAGTTGTTAAAGGCAGCCGTTATTAAAAATTAAATTATATAGATGTGCAAGTAAATAAATTATATCAAAAAGCAAAGGTAACCAGCAAAACTCATCATTTCCTAGTCATACATTTTACTGTCATCTCTGCTCATGAAGCTATTTCCGTCTATGGTATCTGTACAGAAACACTGTGTAACTGTGTACCCTGCACACTTCTTCCCAACTCTGCAGTCAGTCATGTCAATTTTTTTTTTTTTTTTAGAGGCAGAGTCTCCCTCTGCTGCCCAGGCTGGAGTGCAGTGGCGCAATCTCTGCTCACTACGTCCTCCACTCCCTGGGTTCAAGTGATTCTCCTGCCTCAACCTCCCGAGTAGCTGTGATTACAGGTGCCCACTACCATGCCCGGCTAATTTTTGTATTTTTAGTAGAGACGGGGTTTCACTCTGTTGGCCAGGCTGCATCATCTTTTAAAGAAAAATTCGTTTTTCAGTAATATCATCTTGGTAGCTTGAAATTCGGTCAGGGGGCAATATTTACACCATGGAAATCAGCCAACGCGGCAAATCAGGCCCACCCCATTTCCCGGGCTGGTCGTTAAACACTTAGGAGCACACCACTGCTGCACAGAAGCCAGGATGCAGGAGCCAGGATGAAGGGGACTTGGGATGGGACTCAGGGAGGCCAGAGCCCACCCCCGCTGGAGGGGTTCAAGGTTATGCTTCCCTGGTAGGATTTACATTCACCCGAGAATGCCAGGGTTTATTTTAGAACATCCAAGGATTCTCCTGAATTGATCATGACCCATTTTTTCCCCGCCAGCCAGAAGGCTCCACCCCCCATTGTCCACCACCCATCCCAACTCCTTAGAGGCTCCTGCAAGACGGGAGTGGGAGGAATCTCGAGGTTAGAGCCTTGGACAGCTGCCCTGTGTGCTGGTGGCTTCTATTGTGAGTGCCCGAGGATGCCGGGGTTTCCTCATGCCTGGCCCTCAGAACCCACTGGGGACCGGCTTGTTTATGGTAAATGATGCCTGTTCACTTTGATTCCTGCCTCAGACCTCAGGGCTACTACTGTGTCTCCACAAATTAAAGTCTGCTTGTGTTCGAGGGTTAAGCAATTCTGTGAAGGCCTGGGAACATCGGAGCCTCCGTGAGGGAATCAACTGGGCCTCCCAGACGCAGCCGTGGGGCGCACCCATGTCCACACCAAGGCCCAACCCGTTGGCTGGTGTCACGGGGCTCTGGGGACCAGGTGACACCATGTCTGCTCTACAATCACAGACAGTTTAGAAAGAAAAGAAAACACAAATTTCCAACACTGTTGTCCTTTTGCTTCTCCACTTCTGGGTCTTTGAGTTGCTATTCCTCCTGCCTGAGAGATGTCCCCCCACGCCACCAATCATGTACCTCCCAAAGTGAGATGTATACGATCTTCCGTTTTTAAAGGCCCAGCTCAATTTCCGTGAGTCCAGGAGTAAGAATAACATCCACTATATGCCTCATCTTAGGGTTTACAAAGTGCTTTCTTCCCCTGCTTTATTTTCTTGCACATGTGCATTCAACAAATCCACAGTGGCCGGGCACTGTGGCTCACCCCTGTCATCCCAGCACTTTGGGAGGCTGAGGCAGGCAGATCACCTGAGGTCAGGAGTTCGAGACCAGCCTGGCCAATGTGGTAAAACTCTCTCTACTAAAAATACAAAAATTAGCCAGGTATGGTGGCACAGCCTGTCATCCCAGCTACTCAGGAGGCTAAGGCAGGAGAATCACTTAAACCTGGGAGGCGGAGGTTGCTAGTGAGCTGAGATTCCACCACTGCACTCCAGACTGGGTGACAAGAGTGTTAGGTAGAATGAACCCCAACTTTCTCTTCAAAGAATCATTATGTCAGTATGCTCAGCTCTCTTTATTCTTTAATTCTCTGTTTAAAATTTCACTTCCTTGTTTCAGTAAACAACCTTTTTCACCAGTTCCGATCAGTAGTTTATGTCTGTTCCCCTGGTCCCCTGCCCTGAGCTGACTTATCTCAGTCACCTCCTCCAGTCACCTGCTCCGGTCACCTGCTTTGAGCCCTGTTTACCTGCTCTGATCTGCCTGTAACCATCCTTCCCACCAAACTACCCACCCCACCACTCCAGCTCGTACCCCTGCTCCCTTTAAAATAGCCAGTGGGAATTAGACTAAATTGTACAGTCTAACCCTAGCCAATAGGGGAATGACACAGCAGTAGGGGCTACCTCCATCAGGCATAAGCACCCCTTCCCCTCCCTTGTCCAGATATGTACTCACCGTTTTTCCGTCTGCGAGCCACACCCTTCTATAGAAGTAAATTGCCTTGCTGAGGAAATTTATATTTGAGGGCTACTTCTTTCACGGCATCAAAAATTGTACTTATAACAAGAGCAAAACTCCATCTCAAGAAACAAAACAAAACAAAAATCCATAGCAAGCCTCTCATCTTCACTGTGTTCTACACCCTGTCACGATGGAGCTTATCCCTTGGGGAGACGTTCAAGACCCACAGGGCCCGAAGCAGCAGCACTTTTATTTCACTGATCAACAAACAGAGGCTCAGAGACGTAAAGTAACTTGTGCTGCCAAGTTGCTCAGCTGCAGTGGGGGGAGGCAGAAAAATGTCTGTCTTCCTGACTCCCTTCCTGATCCCCGCTAATTTACCTAGTTCTTTATCCTGTGACAATAAGAAAGGTTGAACTGGGAATAAAGAGAGAAACTTGGTGTGGATGAGCCAGGCTCTGTGGGACTCTGAGGGAGCAGGTGAGTGTCTAGAGAGGGTCTTTGGGCAGCTTGCTGTGAGTGTGTGACCTAAATCTCTCCGCTAACTCAGGAGCTCTTTAGCAGAGACCAACATGACTGCTTAAGATTCGGTGGCATCAGCTCAGAGTTTCTTTGCCGGTTTCGTTCTAAATACATCCCACAGCTCCTTCCCAGCCTCTGTCACTCTCTTGTGCTGCAGAAATTCATGGGAAGGACTCGACATCCTGGTTGCTCCCTGGAGGCGGCAGCCCTGACCTATCGTTGCAGCCGGTGGAAGCCCAGCCTGAGCTCAGCACGTTTAGGAACTCTAAAACATGAATGTAAAAAATAAGTGAGCATCCTCTCCCTCCGTACAAAAACCTCCTGGGCTGCCTCTGTCAGTGGAGGGCTCCTGGAGTCTCCTCCTAGGGTCCACAAAGCCTCAGGCTGGCTGCAAATTTGCATGGGGAAGAGTGTGTTTGCTGTCAGGCTCCCATCGTAAAGGGAGCACAGAGCTCTGCCTCCAGGCAAGCCTCCCCTCTCAGATGGTCATGTCCGTCCCAGGAACTGCAGGGTGAACGGGCTTCCGGCTTCTGCAACACCCATAGTGGGCATAGCCCATGCAGAAAGGACTGACCCCCTTCCCCCACCAGAAGGCATAAAAGGAAACTGAGGCCCAGAGAAGGAATGACACTTAACATGCACTGTTTCTCTTTCTGAGCCAAACACTTCTTTATGTTTAGTCTTCACAATGTCCCTCGAAGGTGGGCCTTTTCACCGCCCTCTTACACAGGTATGCTGACTTGCCCAAGGCCCTCTAGGTAAGAGATGGCAGAGCCAGGGTGCAAATCTGAGTTGGCACTCACAATTCCCACACCACGTCACTTTCCCTAAAATGGGAATGGTAACCCCTATCCTTCCTATCATGGGCTCACCAGGAAGATTCAACTACGATGGTACATGAAGCCCTTTAACTCTGGGTCTGGCATGAGAGATGCTCAATAAGGAGGCCTTCCTTCAAAGGAATGCAGCATCAAGGAGTCCTTTTTAGTTTTAAATCAATGACCAGGCCCTTATGACCACTGAGTGCTTTGCTTTTCAAAAGTTTGAGTGAGATGTAACATACATAAAATCTACAGGTCTTAAATATGCAGTGCAATTAATTTTCATGAATGAATACCTTGTAATGGGTACTCTTTAGATTAAGAATAGAACATTTTCTGTACCCCAGATGGTTCTCTTCTGTTTCTTCTAGTCAATCCTCTTCCAAAAGCAGCCATCAATAGAGAAGCTTTTAAAATATGTAGAATGATATATATTCATTCCCATTTTGCAGCTTAAGAAACTGAGGCTCTGTGGAACTGAGGACTCTGAAGGTACCAGTTGCTGCTGTAACAGGAAGTCCCTGAGACTTGTTGCCAGTAGGTGGGTGCTGTGTAGGGAGCCACCCAAACTCTTCTGCCTGGGTGCACATGCTCCAGGCACCTCCTTTGGGTTAGGGCAGTGACCAGTGTGGACAGAACCCAACCCCTGGCCCACAAAACCTGTCCTCCGAGCTCCCTCCTGAGGCCACAGTCCCCACCAGTGGTTTGAGGCAGGGCTACTCTGCCCAGACAATCTTAGCCACACACAGCTTCCCCTCTCCCTGGCTCTGAAGGGTCTCACCTTCCCTGTTTCCCATCAGCCCTTCAGCATCCATGAAATATTAGGAAAATTGGCTGAGTATTAGGTAATGACTGTCCAATTTATTCTGACAGCAAGAACCAGAGGGAGGAAATTGACATTGGTGATTTTACTTAGGACCTGACAACTTTAATTAATCTTCACTCCTTTTCCAGGGAGTAGGGGGCCTCTGACAGCTGTGCTGAGCTCAGGCGGAGGCCTCGCGTGTGCTGACCGCTCTTCAGCGGTGTGGACGAGGCAGGCAATGCAAGGAGCCCTGGAGGGCCCAGTGTGGCTTCCATTCAAGCCGGAAGCTTTTCTGAGTTTCTGTAGACATCCAGCTAAGGCCACCCCACACATCCTTCTTTGCTTCCTTAAGGAACGCAGAGGATGCCAGAAAACTTCAGCCCATTTCTCAGAAGGAAACGCTGAGGCTTAAAGGGGCGCCTCCTTTCCACCACCCACTGTGAATCAGTCCCATGGTCATCTAGCAACCCAGGGGGCACCACGCCTTAGCAGCAAAGATGACCGCAACCTCTAAGCAGCCCTCAAAACCCCAGCCCTTAAACCCCACCCCAGGGCTTCTGCTGAGGGAGCACCAGGCTTTCCAGATTCTGCCAGGCTGATACAACAAAGAGGCCCAGACCCAGAGAGGAAGGGGATCTCGCTGGCCTGAACTGCCACCTTAACTGCCCCCAGTGAAAGTTCTCATCCCATCAATCAGCCCCTCTTCATAGGCACAGACATCTCCAGGGGGCATCCTCCAAAGGCCAAAAATCCTACGTGGCTGCAGATAAGGCCTGGTGCTGGTGAAAATAGAACACCAGGGACCCCCCACGTGGGGTTACATGCCTCAGTGACTTAGCAAACGAGCTCTGGCACTACCTCCAGTGTGTGGCTTTGAGCTGGTAGAAGGTGCTGGTAATGGGCCAGGGATGACAGCAATAGCATCCACATTACCATAACAACCGTCACGGAGTGTTTGCCACGTGGTGAGCCCTTTACCTGTGGTACAAGCGTGACTCCGTTCAAGCTCGTCCAGCACCTCTCTAGAGGGTGCACCATCTTTACCCCTGTTCTTGGGAGAAGCAGTAGAGGTTCTGTGAGGGTAAGTGAGCTTGCCAAGGTCACTGCCAAATGGCAGAACTGGAATTCAAGGCCCGTTATCTTTTCTGAGGGGCGGAGAGGAGGAAGAATCTCACTCTGTCGCCCAGGCTGGAGTGCAGTGGTGCGATCTCAGCTCACGACGACGTCAGCCTCCTGAGTAGCTGGGACTACAGGTGCCTGCCACCACGCCTAGCTAATTTTTGTATTTTTAGTAGAGACAGGGTTTCATCTTGACCAGGCTGGTCTTGAACTCCTGACCTCATGATCCACCCACTTCGGCCTCCCAGAGTGCTGGGATTACAGGTGTGAGCCACTGCGCCTGGCCTCAAGGCCAGTTCTATCCGTGTCCTTAGCTGATCATTCCACCACATGGCCCCAGGGAAGTGCCCTGGCCTGCTCTGACACTCCCACCAGATACAATCTAGTCCCACGTCTTGGTTCGTCCATCCCTGCTCTGACAAATAGAATCCTGGGGATCCCGGGGCAGGTCACACAAAGTCAGCCACACTCTCAAGCACCCTGCTGTCTGGACAAGCAGGTCACCCCTTTTCTAACTCCAGGAGGCTGGGCAGAAGCCCCTGCATACTTGTGTAATTAAGAAAGTCCTCCGGGGTGTGTGACTCGTCCTCCAGCTATGTGGGGTGCCTACATTGAGAGGGAGAACCCTCCTGCTGGGTCCACACTCACTTCGGGTGCTCTCCGAAGCCTCCTACGATTCCCAGCCTTGGGACAGATCCAAAGGAAGACAAAACAATTGAATACTGGACCATCAACGGGATGCATCCCCTCCTTCTTGGGCCCCTTCACTGGTCTTATGAGCCTCAGTATCCCCCCATGAAATGTGGACATTTGCATCCACCACATGAGGAGGTCACGGTGAGGACGCTTCATCCTCTGCACTCCAGGTGGCATGATCAACTCTACCAAAATCTCTCTTTCTTTCTTTCTTTCTCTTTCCTTTCTTTGTTCCTTCTTTTCTTTCTTTCTCTTTCTTCTTTCTTTTCTTTCTTTCTTCTTTTCTCTCTTTTCTTTCTTTCTATCTTTTTTCTTTTTTTGAGACAGGCTCTTACTCTGTCACCCAGGCTGCAGGGCAGTGGTGTGATCACAGCTCACTGCAGTCTTGACCTCCTGGGCTCAAGTGATCCTCCCACATCAACGTCCTGAGTAGCTGGGACTGCAGGTGCACTCCACCATGCCCGGCTAATTTTTTTATTTTTTATTTTTTTTTTTGCTTTTTATAGAGACAGGGTCCCACTATGTTGCCCAGGTTGGTCTCAAACTCCAGGGCTCAAGTGATCCTGCCACCTCAGCCTCCCAAGCACTGGGATTACAGACATGAGCCATCATGCCCGTAATAAACAATATTTCCATTAATAATGTTAAATAGAGAGGTTTCTTCATGGAGGGAAAAGAACACAGGCTTTGGAGGTCAGCAACACCGTTTTGCATCCAAGCCATGCCCTTTCGCTCTCTGGGAGTTTCTTAGGCTCTAGCTTCAGTTTCCTCATCTGTAAAATGGGCTTAATAACCTCTCCATGGCAGGATTGTTCAGATTCAATGAAACAATAAAATATATGTAACATATATGTTAAACACATATAAAAATATATGTAGTATTTTTAAACGGAATAATATATTCCAGTGAAATCGCGTCTGTAAGGAAGGTGCCCTGGAGCACTGCCTCAGTTAGGAACTAGGACTACCTTTTTTCAGCTGTTGGTTTCTCTTTGACCATTTGTTTCAAAGACGAAGAAAATCCAATGGTTTGTCCCAGGTCACACAGCTGGTAAATGGCAAAGTCAGGATTCGAACCCAGGGCCCAGGCTTTCCTGCCTCCGGTGAGGAAGATGCTGAAGGACTGGAGGCAGCTAGCTGGAGGCCTTTCTCCATGGAAGTAGAAAGAAGCTGAGGCTGTCACTTTTTCCTTGGGGCCGGGGTCTGGAGCTTCCTGGGTGTGACCCTAGCGGCCTTTTCCCATTCTACCTCTGCCCAGCATCCTGTGAAGGGGACCGGTGTCAGTCCTGGTGCCACATGAAAAGTCCCACACTACTCTGGAAGCCGGCTTCACACCCAGGGACACCCTGCCCACAGAAATGTGTCAGAAAGTCAGTTTAATCTTGTCTGCTCTGTGTTCCCACAGCTGGTGCCTGCCTCCCGCCTCGTGGGCTGCAGTCTGCGGCCTCCCAGTGGCTCGGGAGGCGGAGCGCCATTCCAAGATTTTCCATGGGTTCATTTCCAGCAAACAGAGGCCTCCTCTCCCCGCCTCTCACAGCTGCCTCTGAGCACCCTGGCACAGGGAAAGTGATAGGGTGCCTCCGCTGTCCTCACCTTTCACATGGGCCAGAGGGAGCAGCCAGTGAGGGCCCAGGGCTGGGAACAGTGATCGTGCCTCGCTCCTCAGTCCCATGCCGTCCACACCATTCTCTCCTTCAATTGCAGCTGCTCCTAATGGAATCCTGCTGCCTAAGATGCCCTGTACAGCTAATATCGCCAGGTGCTAAGGACTGCCAGCACCCAACGGAGACTTTCTTTCCCATACAGTCAGAAGAACTGACGGAGTGAAGCTGCAGAGAAAGTCAGCCACCACCCTGGGTGTGCTATACTGGGAAGATACACGGAAAGCTCTTTCATTCATTAAGACCTCAAGAACAATGCTCCAAAGTTAAATTGTGCTGAGCAGACACAAGTGAGATCTCAGGGCTTTTACACAAGGTAAATGTCTCAGGGATACTCAGAGGGTGAAAGAGGCAGAAATAACAGCATCAGCTGCCATTTATCGGGCACCTACTCTGCTCGGCTCTTGGTATTCCTCACCTTGTTTAATCAGCTCCACAACAATTTGACAGATGAGGAGACTGAAATTTGGCTGCTCAAGCCTGGGGGGGTGTTACTCCCATAGCATACTCTGCTTCTGAGGTTCCATTCACAAGGAATTCAAGATGGCTGGAGACCCCTGCGATTGCACAGCTGAATGGTGGTGTTAGGATTTATTTATTTATTATTTATGGATTTATTTTATTATATTTTTGAGACAGAGTCTCATTCTGTCGCCCAGGCTGGAGTGCAGTGGTACAATCTCAGCTCACAGCAGCCTCTGCCCTCCCCACAACCCCGGGTTCAAGCGATTCTCATACCTCAGTCTCCCAAGTAACTGGGATTACAGTTACTTTGCTGAAGTTGCTTGTCAGCTTAAGGAGGTTTTAGGCTGAGACTATGGGGCTTTCTAAATAGACAATCATGTCAACTGCAAACAGAGACAATTTGCACCACCCCACCCAGCTAATTTTGTATTTTTAGTAGAGATGGGGTATCACCACGCTGGTCAAGCTAGTCTCAAACTCCTGGCCTCAGGTGATCCACCTGCTTCGGCCTCCCAAAGTGCTGAGATTACAGGCATGAGCCACTGCACTGGGCCATAGTGTTAGATTTATTTTTTATTTATTTATTTTTTTTGAGACGGAGTTTCACTCTTGTTACCCAGGCTGGAGTGCAATGGCGCAATCTCGGCTCACTGCAACCTCCGCCTCCTGGGTTCAGGCAATTCTCCTGCCTCAACCTCCTGAGTAGCTGAGATTACAGGCATGCACCACCATGCCCAGCTAATGTTTTGTGCTTTTAGTAGAGACGGGGTTTCACCATGTTGACCAGAATGGTCTCGATCTCTTGACCGCGTGATCCACCCGCTTCTGCCTCCCAAAGTGCTGGGATTACAGGCTTGAGCCACCGCACCCGGCAGTGTTAGATTTAAACCCAGAAGCCTGACTCCGACCCCGAAACTAGCAACTACCCTCCCCTGCTATCAGGCAGTTGGTCCACTGTGGAGTGGAAATCACTTCTTGCTGCAGGCTGGTAGCTATTTTCAAGTCCTTATTATGTGGTTCCCGATCCTCCTACCCACACCCAGAGCAGAGAACATTAGCAATGGCAGGAAGGAAACCATCTTCATCCAGGAGGTGGGGAGACCCTGCCAGATTCTGATGGCTGCTGGACATTAGCAACATTGCCACCATCACTTTTCCTGAAATGTTTGATTTTCTTCAGAAATGGCAAGATCTTGGCAGCTGAGCACAGAGAGGAGGTGAGGCCAGGTGTCCTGCAATTCCAGGGCTAGAATCCCCTCACTGACTCCTTCTTCAGCAGGGGCAGAGGTGGACTGTCTGGGAGAAGCCCTTAGCTGAGGAGCTGCGGTGTGTCATGAAACCTTCTAGCCATGGAGAATGATTAGCATCTTCATTTCGAAGAGACCGGTGCTCAGAGAGGTCTTGTTTGTTGCTTAAAAATCACAGTAATCAAAAGCTTGAAGCATTCCCTTTGAAAATCGGCACAAGACAAGGATGCCCTCTCTCACCACTCTTATTCAACATAGTATTGGAAGTTCTGGCCAGGGTAATCAGGCAAGAGAAAGAATAAAGGGTATTCAAATGGGAAGAGAGGAAGTCAAATTGTCTCTGTTTGCAGTTGACATGATTGTCTATCTAAAAAACCCCAGAGTCTCAGCCCAAAATCTCCTTAAGCTGGTAAGCAACTTCAGCAGTCTCAGGATACAAAATCAATGTGCAAAAATCACAACCATTCCTATACAGCAATAACAGACAAACAGAGAGCCCAATCATGAGTGTACACCCATTCACAATTGCTACAAACAGAATAAAATACCTAGGAATACCACTTACAAGGGATGTGAAGGACCTCTTCAAGGAGAACTACAAACCACTGCTCAAGGAAATAAGAGAGGACACAAACAAATGGAAAAACATTCTATGCCCATGGACAGGAAGAATCGATATCCCAAAAATGGCCATAGTGCCCGAAGTAATTTATAGATTCAATGCTATCCCCATCAAGCTACCATTGACTTTCTTCACAGAATTGGAAAAAAAAACTACTTTAAGTTTCATATGGAACCACAAAAGAGCCCATATAGCCAAGACAATCCTAAGCAAAAAGAATAAAGCTGGAGGCATCATCCTACCTGACTTCAAACTAAACTCCAAGGATACAGGAATCAAAACAGCATGGTACTGGTAAAACAGAGATATAAACTAATGAAAATGAACAGAGGCCTCAGAAATAATGTCACACTCTACAACCATCTGATCTTTGACAAACCTGACAAAAACAAGCAATGAGGAAAGGATTCCCTATTTCATAAATGATGTTGGGAAAACTGGCTAGTCATATGCAGAAAGCTGAAACTGGACCCCTTCCTTACACCTTATACAAAAATTAACTCAAGATGGAGAAAAGACTTAAACATAAGAAACAAAACCATAAAAACCCTAGAAGAAAAGCTAGGTAATACCATTCAGGACATAGGCATGGGCAAATACTTCATGACTAAAACACCAAAAGCAATGGCAACAAAAGCCAAAATTAACAAATGGGATCTAATTAAACTAAAGAGCTTCTGCACAGCAAAAGAAACTACCATTAGAGTGAACAAGCAATCTACAGAATGGGAGAAAACTTTTGCAATCTATCCATCTGACAAAGGGCTAATATCCAGAATCTACAAGGAACTTAAAGAAATTTGTAAGAAAAAAACAAACAACACCATCAAAAAATGGGCAAAGGATGTGAACAGACACTTCTTAAAAGAAGGCATTTATGGAGGCCAACAAACGTATGAAAAAAAGCTCATCATCACTGGTCATCAGAGAAATGCAAATCCAAACCATTCTAACTGGTATGAGATACCTTCTCATACCAGTTAGAATGGTGATCATTAAAAAGTCAGGAAACAACAGATGCTGGAGAGGATGTGGAGAAATAGGAACGCTTTTACACTGTTGGTGGGAGTGTAAGTTAGTTCAACCATTGTGGAAGACAGTGTGGCAATTCTTCAAGGATCTGGAAATAGAAATACCATTTGACACAGCAGTCCCATTACTGAGTATATACCCAAAGGATTATAAATCATTCTGCTATAAAAATGGGCAAAGGATATGAACAGACACTTCTCAAAAGAAGGCATTTATGGAGGCCAACAAACATATGAAAAAAAGCTCATCGTCACTGGTCATTAGAGAAATGCAAATCCAAACCATTCTAAATGGTATGAGATACCTTCTCATACCAGTTAGAATGGTGATCATTAAAAAGTCAGGAAACAACAGATGCTGGAGAGGATGTGGAGAAATAGGAATGCTTTTATACTGTTAGTGGGAGTGTAAAGACACATGAACACGTATGTTTATTGCAGCACTGTTCGAAATAGCAAAGACTTGGAACCAACCCAAATGGCCATCAACAATAGACTGGATAAAGCAAATGTGGCACATACACACCATGGAATACTATGCAGTCGTAAAAAAGGATGAGTTCATGTTCTTTGCAGGGATGTGGATGAAGCTGGAAACCATCATTCTCAGCAAACTAACACAAGAACAGAAAACCAAACACTGCATGTTCTCACTTATAAGTGGGCGTTGAACAATGAGAACACATGGACACAGGGAAGGGAACATCACACACCGGGGCCCGTTGGGGGATGGGGGGCCCAGGGAGGGATAGCAGGGGGTGGGGGGTAGGGAAGGGATAACATTAGGAGAAATACCTAATGTAGATTACAGATTGATGGGTGCAGCAAACCACCATGGCACGTGTATACCTGTGTAACAAACCTGCACATTCTGCATATGTATCCCAGAACTTAAAGTAATATATATATACACATATATATACACACACATATATATACACACACATAGATGTATATATATAATTTAAAAATCACAGTAATTAAATGGCAGAGTCAGGACTTGTACTCAGCAGGGGATGAAACTGGAGTCTCCTGCCACCATGGGGGTTCTCAAGTCATCCCTTGGACAGTAAAACACCTCTAGATAATGCGGCACCCCATGGGATGTGAAATCTTCAGAGAGTTAGTACATCTGTAGCAATATTTGTAATAATATTAAAGTAACAGTATTGGTAGCTATCATTTATTGAGTGCTCACCTTGTGCTGGGCACTGTTCTATGCACTTTACACTTATGAACTAATGTATTCCTCAAACAACCTTATGAGCAAGCTGCTATTATTATCCTCATGTTAGAGATGAAGCAACAGAGATTCAGAGAGTTTAAGCAACTTACCCAAGGTCACACAAGTGGAATTTAAGGAAGAATTGGGTAATTTGCATATTTACTTTTCAATCACCTTAACGAGGGCTTTCTCTGGACTCTATTCCCTCAGTCATTTATTCACTCATTCATTCATTCCTACAACATTCATGGGAGGCTACTATGTGCCATGCCCTGTGTGTGACACTGGGGTTCAACAGGGGACCAAGAGGTAACCCAGCCCTCGAGCACATTTCTGGTGCTAGTGGCAGATCATGAGTTTTCTCCTCTTCTCCATTCTTCCCTTTTCCTGTAGGGATATAGTTGTAACCAGACACACAACTACATTGCTGCCAGTTTCCTTTCAACTAAATTTGACCACGTGACAAAGTTCTGGCCAACAGGATGCAAGCAAAGGTGAACAGTTCCCTTCTGAGTCTTCCCCTTCAAAGGGCTGGGCCTGTGTGTTCCCACTCTCTGTGCTCCCTCCAACGCTGTGTCTGGGAGGTGGCTAGAATCAGAACAGCCACCACAGGGCCAGTACTAGGAGTCATGTGTTAAGGATGGCAAAGCTGTCTCACCAGCCCAGGACTGTTAACGTGAGAGAGTAATGAAGTTCCAGGTAGTTTAAGCCACTGTATTCAGGGGTCTCTTTGCTGTGGCAGCTAGACTGTACTCTCACTATGCCACCGTGGAGAGGAGCCGACAAGAGCCCTGGCTCACCAAATATATAAGAAAGAAGAGGTCGGGTATGGTGGCTCATGCCTGTAATCCTAGAACTTTGGGAGGCTGAAGTGGGTGGATCACTTGCGGTTAGGAGTTCGAGACCTGGCCAACATGGTAAAACCCCATCTCTACCAAAAAATACAAAAATTAGCTGGGCATAGTGGTACACACTTTTAGTCCCAGTGACTGGGGAGGCTGAGGCTGGAGAGTCACTTAAACCTGGGAGGCAGAGGTTGCAGTGAGCTGAGATCATGATACTGCACTCCAGCCTGGGTGACAGAGTGAGATCATCTCAAAAGAAAAAAAAAAGAAGAAGAGGAAGAAAGGAGTATACTTTCTTTAAGGAAAAGTTTTTGTGGAAAAACTAAGGAAAAGAATTTGTAGACCTACAAATTCAGGTCTACAGCCTTGGCCTCCAGATTTCCCCAGCAGAAGTGTAAAGGGGAGTAGTGGCCGTCAACACAAAGAAGAAGATACTGAAAGAACAGATACACATACACATTGAGCACTTGTTCCATGCCAGGCGCTGCACAAAACATCGTACGCATTGCCTCTCATTTAATCTCCGCAGCCCCGTGAGTGGACACCATGATTATCCCACCTGACAGATGAGCAGGAGCTGGTCTTCATCTTGGCTTTGTCCCTTATCCCCAGGAGATGTCGTGGATCTGGCTGCTGTCCAGCAGTACAAATAGCCACCTGCCTTTGGAACACCTGTTTACTTGGGCAGGATCCATCTGGTCTTACATAAAGAACTCTGTAGGGTCATTCACAACCAATGACTTGAACAAGAGAAACTAACCTCCGTGCTTATTCACTCATTCATTCATTCACCAGCTATTTCCCAAGCGCATACTTTGTTTCCGCCACTGTATTAGGCATTGAGAATTCAATGGTGCCAGCAAACAGATGTGGTCTTTGCCGTCCAAAACTCATAGTCCAATCGAAGAGACAGAAGTTAATGAAATAATCACCACACAAATGTAGAAGGACTCTCGTGATAACTGTTTCAAAAAACAGAAATTTAGTGGTAGGGGGTGAATAAAGAAAACATTTGGCTTAGTCACAGAAGGCTTTCCTGGGGAAGCAAAGACCTGGCTGAGAACTGAAGGAAGGGTGGGTGTCTATTAGGCCCGAGAAAGAAGGAGTGATGGAGTACGACAGTTTGGCATATGCACAGGCAGTGAGACTGAGCTGAGGAGTAGTGGGAGGTATGCCAGAATGGACAGACCCAGATGGGTAGAGGAGGTGAGTGTGTTCAGAAAGCAGCTGGAGAGGTGGGAGAGGCCAAGCCATGCAGGGGCTCCTGAAACATGTAATGATTGCAGGTCTTATCATCAGAGCAACAAGGAGTCGCTGAGGGGTTTAAATGCAGTGGGTGGGATGGTCAAATTTTTGTTTCCAGAATAACATTCTGGCATCCAGGCAGTGAATGAATCTAGGATACAAGACTACATGAAGGGAGGCTCTTGGAGAAAGGGAATTGTCAGTAGCTGCTGTCTTCCTGAGTAAACCCTGTCTGAATAGGGCTTCAGACATCATGCAGAGCTCAACAACATTTGAGAAGTCAGGGAAAGTAGACATTGGGCAGCAGAATTAGAACCCAGGTCTCCTGTACCCAGTCCAGAGCTTTCTTCACTTAACAGAACAAAATTTCATCACCATCCCCACTTTACCTGCAGCCAATCCCGACACCCTGTGGCCAAGGAGGTACTCAAGTAGGAGATGAAAAAATTGCAAAGAGGTGACAGGATTTGGTAGAATGTTATGGTCCCTTTGCTGGGCTGAAACCAAGTTGAATTTTTCCCCTTGTTTTCAAAATTAATTCAACATTCCAAATAAATCTGGAGAGATTTAATTGGGGGCCCTTTAATGTGGATTGAAACTCATAAATTGCAATTTGCTGAGTTGCAGGACGGCAGAGAATTGCGTCCCATATCCTCCCACTTGGCACCACCCTGGAGGGTCTGGAAGGAGAGAAAACTCTCAGGACTGCTCCCAAGTGAGTTTTGGGCTTCATGCATCAGATTCAGTGATGACTAGAGAGAGGAATAACAGAATTTGAAAGCAGATAAAACAGCCAGAGGTAGCCACAGCTGATGCCATGGGGGGAGAAAGCAAAACCCCAAGATGACAGAATTGAGGGGCTAAGGAGTCTTTGGGCTCAAAGAGCTAAGCATAGGGGGAGAGCCACCCCCAACATGGTTCATTGATGAGTCTCTGAGAATGGAACTGGGAAAGGGGGAATCTTCCTGGCAAACATGGAAAAAAAAGCTTTATGTATGGATCTGAGGCTTTTTCTCTATGGAGGTGGACCCATTATTGCCAAGAAGGTGTGAACAGAGTGTACAGGTAACCATTTGAAGATATTGGTTCCTATAGCTTCAATACTGCTATAGTTATAAGTTGCCTTTCCTAGACATATCTGTGCAAGTTGGCTTGGGGTGATACGTGGCACAGATCCTAGATTAATGCATCACCTCTTCAGGAGACACCTCGGGAATAACTGAGGGTTTCGTTGTTCTATTTCTGAATCTTGAATAATACGGAAGAACCTTCATTAAGAGACAGGATGGGTTTGTACAACTCTGGGGTTGCTAGCGGGCTGGACACACCATCTGAAGAAAGGATGAGAAAGTCTTCCCTGGTGTGATGGGTATAATCAGTCCCACTGAGTGCACGGGGCAGAAGGGTGCTAGACAAGAACTTACACATCTCTAAGTCACTCCTTTGTTCTCCTGATTCCTTCCCTTACCCAGATGTGATGGACTGAATTACGTTCCCCCAAAAATTCTTATGTTGAAGCCCTCATCTCCGATGTGAGTGCATTTGGACATAAGGTGTTTAGAGAGGTCATTAGGACTGAATGAGGCCATAGGGTGAATTCCTCCTGTAACAGAACGAGTGTCCTTACAAGAAGAGATTGGGTGTATATGTGCAGAGAAAAAGCCATGTGAGAGAAGGTAGCCATCTGCAAGCCCCGGAGAAAGGTCTCCAAGGAAATCAACTCTGCTGACACCTTTGTCTTGGGCTGCCAGCCTCCAGAAGTGTGGGAAAATAAATGTCTTGTAGTCTAAGCCACCCTGTCTACGGTATTTTATTATGACAACTCAAACAGACGAATACACCAAGCCTGGCACTTCATGTGTGAACCTCTCCCTCCTATTCCTACAGAAAGTAACAGCCTTTGCTCATCCCCAAATACTCAGAATGACTCCAGGCTTTTCACAGTATTTCTCTCTCTACTCTTGGGTCAAGCAAGCAGTCAAGGAAGACACAAATCCTCAAGCTAGTCCAGTGAATTGAAAATGGCCTTTCCAAACAGAGGCAATATCCCAGATGTTCATAATGGGTCTGTACGAGAAATTGTCTTGGGGAGATTTTTTTTTGGTAACATTAAAACCATTGTTTAAAAATTTGCAGTAAGTATTGATAGATGTTTAATCTATTATATAAAATTTTGAGGATTAATAAAATATTCCCATAGTCTCAAAGCATCTCCCACAATTACTTACCAATGACAAGAGGAGTAACAGTGACTTTACATTGGAGAAACCTAGCAGACACCCCCTTACTCAAGAGAATGAAATTAACATCCACAATAACGGAATACCAGGCATCGGGTGTAACATCTTACAAAGACATGTTCTTACCCACTGGATATGGTGTATTGAAGACATCACAGCAGTTTGGTGATACTACTGTCAAACATAAATAACCCAAAACAGTGCAAGAAGAAACGTCAGGCAAACCTAAACTGAGGGACATTCTACAAATAAGTGGTCGACTTCAGAAAAATATCAAAGGCTAAGAAACTGTTCCAGATTAGAAGAAGCCAGAGAGACGTTACAACTAAACGTAAGGAGCGAGTCTTGATTGGAACCTGGACAGGGAATGATATCTGCAACGTACGTTTGAGCAGTTTGGAAAACTAATCGCCATATGTATACAGAGAGCCCGAGAGCGGATCAGCAAATGTCAACAAGGGGCAAATCTGTGTGGAGGGCAGTGGGAGTTCTCTGTTCTGTTCTTACAACTCTTCTATAACTTGGAAATTATTTCATAATGAAAGGTTTTAGAAAAGCTCTGCACCCCCCAGTATTTCTTATGAAATGATCCATGGAACAACTTGAATTTTCTTGAGAAGTACTCAATGCCAACATGCCGCCTTTCAACAGATAAACACAAGCATCTAACTCTTCGCTTTCCATTTGTGCTCTGTGTTTTTGGAAGCCATTCTATGAAACAAAGATGTATCATTAACCCTTGACCACTCTTAATATCAGTTTTCTTCATTTGCTGAGTGGGTAAAATAAAGGTTCCTCCTGCTGAAAGTGGTTATAAAATATAAAGTGCTTAGCACAGTAGACAATGTAGAGCAAGAACCCCTTTCTGAGACAGGGTCTTACTCCATTGCTCAGGCTGGAGTGCAGTGGCACAATCTCGGCTCACTGCAACCTCAGCCCCGTGAGCTCAAGTGATCCTCCCACCTCAGCCTTCCCAGTATCTGAGACTACAGGCATGTGCCACCATGACCCTCTAATTTTTTGTGTTTTTAGTAGAGATGAAGTTCCTCCATGTTGCCGGGCTGGTCTCGGACTCTTGAGCTCAAGCAGTCTGCCTGCCTCAGCCTCCCAAATTGCTGGGATTTCAGGGGTGAGCCACCACGCCTGCCAGCACCCTGTTTGAGTTGTCTTCTTTTCTCGTTGTTGTTATTCTATTACCTACTGCTCATCCAACCCTCTTCACTAAAATGATCTTGGGATAGACTCACGTGAAATCAGGAAAACTTAGAGACTTGCAAGGGAGGAGTTTTTTTCGTATGTAAGTTATCAACACATCAGACATTCTGAATTCTCCCCATAGCGCACTCCAAGTCCCTTCAAAACACGGTCCCAGGTATTAGGCGAATAGCAGGAACAGCAATAGCTTCAGAGCCAGAAAGAGGTTCAAATTCCAGCCCTGCCAGCTTCCTCACTTTGTAGCTGTTTAATTCAGGAAGGTCTGGGTTATGTCGCAATAACAAAACTCCCCAACACTCAGCGGCTGAAAACGAGGTCCGACTCCTGCTCATGCTACATAGTAATTGCAAGCTGGTGGGGAAGGCTCTGCCCCAGGATGCTCTCCTTCCAGAATCAAGGCTGCTGGGGTCTCTACCATGGGAAATGCCTGGGCAGTAGAAATGGATGAGGTGTTCACATGTTATTGATCAAAGCAGTACCTGGCCATAAGTTGATCCCAAAGGAAGTACAATCACACTCTGTGCTGTGAAGTTCAACCAGAAATATTTGGTGAACCACACTAATAACTAACGCAATCCTCTTGCACAAGTCTTTATCCTCTCTGAGCGTCAGTTTCCTCTCTGTAGAAGGAGGAAGAATAACATTTTATATTTCAACACAGCTCTAATGATTTAATGAGATAAACTGGAAGACGCACGAGCAATCTGTGTCGAAACGTCACAGCTACTCATTATGGTAAATGATGCTCTTTGTCCTCAAATCTTGGGTATCCCGAAGAAGCAACATTGGTCTCCCAGTGGAACTAAACAGGCAGATACATAGAAGACTGATCAATCACAGGGAGCCAGTAACTACTTTTTAGGCAAAGTCAGAAAGAATATGATAAGAAACAGAGACAATTTGTCTCAGGGATAGAGTAAAGACTCTTCAGTTGTTTTGTTTTGTTTTGTTTTTCTCTCTCTCTAGGTCTCATTGGTTTCTGGACCTATTTGATGCATCATGGTCTCCAGACAGGGTTGCAGGGCTGCATATTTTTCACTTATTCAGTACCTAATGTGTGCCAAGCTCTATGCAAAGCACTGAATGGATCAGACCCCCTGAGAGCCGCGGAGTTTTGAGAGAGGAAGTTAGACATGTAAATAAACTCCAGCAAAACAGCTGACCAAGGAATGACGGCTGCTGCGCTAAATGGGGGCTGAAGTAGGAAGCTCGCACAAGTCTCTGGGGTGGGCCTTGAACACCTGGTTGGGAGGTGGGAGTAACAGGATTACAACCCCATCGCCTGCAGTGCCGGATCTGGCATCTCCTCGCCAAGGGCAGGTGTCATAGAGCCAAAGGTCTCAGCGTCAGCTGCAATGGCTGTGACTCTCAGTTGAAGCCAGCCGGAGGCCAGGTTCTGGGTGTACTCTCAAGGACACCGGGGAAGTGCCATCTGGGGTCCAAATTTAGCTTGGGGTCCACACCCAGCCCAGCTAACATTGCCAGCTGTACACAGCACCTCCCTGCGGGGTGGAGGACGATTTCAATTTTTCTCGATTTTCTCAACTGTCCAATTTTTCTCCAGTTTATATGGAATTACTATTCTTAATAACGTTTTGAAGTTTTTTTTTTAAAAAAAACCTCCTCTGTAGGCTGTGGATTCTTTTATATCAGTGTTTCACAAATTTCCAGCATCTCTAAACCACATTTGGGACTTTTATTGAGAATCATGATTTAATTAGTATTTGCTTTCAGATTTCATACTCTCCTAACTCTCCGATTTTTTTTTTTTTTTTTTTTTTTTTTTTTTTTTTTTTTTTTTGAGACGGAGTTTCGCTCTTGTTGCCCAGGCTGGAGTGCAATGGCGCGATCTCGGCTCACCGCAACCTCCGCCTCCTGGGTTCAGGCAATTCTCCTGCCTCAGCCTCCTGAGTAGCTGGGATTACAGGCACACGCCACCATGCCCAGCTAATTTTTAGTATTTTTAGTAGAGATGGGGTTTCACCATGTTGACCAGGATGGTCTCGATCTCTCGACCTCGTGATCCACCCGCCTCGGCCTCCCAAGGTGCTGGGATTACAGGCTTGAGCCACCGCGCCCGGCCACTAACTCTCCGATTTTTAAAAAAAAACTGATACCTCTTTAGCTTCATGTTACACAGTAACATCTATAAAATGACAGGTTCACTGTCCTCATTATATTTTTTATACCATACATTAAAGCAAGTATATAAGGATTAAAATTTTAATAATCATCCCCCGCAACGATGTGAGTACCAAGCCACTGCTGTGGCCATGTGTGAGAAACCTGCTGCCCTGGGAGAAACCAGCAGTGAGAGCTCTGTCAGAAATCAGTTTTGCAGGCAGGGCACGGTAGCTCATGGCTGTAATCCCAGCACTTGGGAGGACGAGGCAGGTGGATCACCTGAGGTCAGGAGTTTGAGACCAGCCTGACCAACGTGGTGAAACTCTATCTCTACTAAAAATACAAAATTAGCCAGGTGTGGTGGCACATGCCTGTAATCTCAGCTACTCGGGAGGCTGAAGCAAGAGAATCTCTTGACCCTGGGAGGCGGAGTTTGCAGTGAGCTGAGATGGCGCCATTGCACTTCAGCCTGGGCAACAAGAGTGAAATTTCGTCTAAAAAAAAAAACAAAAAAAGAAAGAAAGAAATCAGTTTTGCAATCTTGGGGAAACAGTCGAGCTTCCCTGGGATTTGGTTTCCTCATCTGCAAAGTGATTAAGCAGTCCACACCTTTTAAGGTTGTGTGAGGATGAAATGTGACAATACACATAAAGCACCCGTTGCACAGCCTGGTTCCTCTTGTATGTCTCTTGCTTATTCATTCCATAAACAGTGGTTGAATACAAGTGAATGAGACATAACCAGCAACATCCCAAGTAATTTGCAGCCCAGTGTTTCTGTACAAACCTACCTAAAACACAGGACAGGGAAAGTTCTACATGTCTCATGAGCAGTCCAGGCAAAATGCAATGAGAGTTTGAAGGCAGGAAAAGCAACTCGAGCTGGGAGATCAGGGGAGGCTTCCTGGAGGAGGAAGCCATTTGAGCTAAGCCATGAAAGATGGGCAGGGTCTGAGTATACAGGGCTGTGGGGAGGTAGAGCTTTCCAGGAAGAAAGAAAAAGCTTGAGCAAAAGCACAGAGGTAGGGAAAGCCAGAGTGCCCTCATCCTCTGGACCTCCCTCCCAACTGGAAACAGAAACCTATCTTCTTTGCCATCCGCCATATTGAGGAAGAGCTTCCAGTAGGTTTCCCAGTCTGTGCCATCATTCTCATTAATCTGTAAATTACCTGTGAATCTAGTCCTGCTTCCCAATGTCACTCTACCCCATTGGCCTGTTGTTTTTCTCTTTCCCTCATTCTTGACCCCCTGGGGGTCCTGAGGGCAGCAGTCAAACTTGGGAGGAGACAGGGAAATTTAGGCTGGAAGAAGAGGGTGGAAGGAAACGTGGTCCCCATGTTTCCATACCTGTCTCGGTGGGCAGAGATTAGACTCTCGTGTGCGGCCACTGGGGGACAGAAGGAGGAAGAGGGAGGTGGGGTTAGGGAGAGGCAGAGTTGTCTCACGGTGCTCTATGCTGCCCCCTAGGGAAGGCTTCTCTCTAGGGCAAGTTGGGGAGAGCATCTGGCCTCCACATTTTTGAAGAACTTCGTGCATTGGAAAGCCATCGGGACAGCTGAATACTGAGAGTCTTTTTACCTCAAAGATTCTATTTGGTATGAAAAAAAAAAAGTCACTAAAAAAGCAATAGAAAATCTACCACTGCTACCTGGTTTCCCATTAGCCCTTGGTTAAATCAGTTTGGGTGTCTTTTCTTGAACCTTCCTTGGCTGCTTTTAACAAATTAAGGCCAGCCAACCCTTCCAAGACCAACTTCTCCAAGTTCCTGAATGTCCAGGGCGCAGTTTTGCTATTTTTGTCCACAGGTTCTAGCGTGGAATCAGACACCTAGTGGATACACCTAAGTCTACAGGCAAGCAGGACCCAGCCAGGGACAGTGACTTGCCACCCTCGAATAGACAGAGGGCTCAGCCCAAGGATGGAGCCCAGGCTCCATCCCTGAGGACTGCCCTGTCCCCAGCCTGTGTTCTGTTCCCTTCCAGGCAACAACCCATCCACAGATTTCACATGTGTGAAATCTGCAAAGAATAAATGTGAGGCTCAGAAAGGGAAAAGGGCCTTATTGGAGACAGACTCTCTGGGTTCAAGTGAAGGCTGCCCAAAGCCAGGCCGGACAGACGGAGGGGACAGCCCTCATGTCTCCAGTCGGCAACTTATCCGGGTCCCGAGCATCAGATGGGAGGCAGAAGAAAGAAGCCCCAGACAAAGAACACATATCCAATGCCTCACACACGTGTTCTGAGGAGACGAAATTCTTGGTATTTCATTAGCCAGGCCGGCAGCCGAGAAGGAAATTTTCAGTCACTGCGTCTTCTGGGGGTCATATGTCTCTCTTTTCTTTTTTGATCTATAAAAGAAAAAAAGAAAAGAAAGGTAAAAAGGAGGAGAGAGGAAGAGGGGGAGGAAAAGAGGAGTAATTGAATTACTGAGCTGCCCTCTGGGGCTGAGTCTGGAATCCAAGAGGCCTTTGTGTAGCTGGAGGAACTGGGACAGCAGCAGGGATTTCAAAAGGGAAGAGGAAGAGCTGGGGCAGTAAGGAAGTGAATAGAGATGAAATGGGATGGGGAAGGGAAGGGGAGCTGCAGAAATTGAAAGCTGGAGACCCGTCTTGCTCCAGGCCCTGCCCTGGCTGAGGGTGGCTGCCCTCTTCCCAGAGCCCCGGGCGGATGGGGCTACACAAACAGAAAGGTCCCGGCAGGGCCAAGCGGGTAAGGATGGAAGGAATTCACACCGCTCCCCAGCACCTACCGTGTTCCAGGCTCCGAGTGAGGATCTGGGATCTTTTACCCATGGGGTGTTTGTGGTTACGGCAGCATGTGCTGAGTGCTCGCTGTGTGCCGCACTGGCTTGGCTCTTTGAGTCGCATTGTCTCAGTGGATCCTCAGAACAACACACTGAGACAGGTCCCACAATATTTCCTACTTTACAAATGAGGATACCCAGGACGTTAGGTGATTTGTCTAAAATCACAGCAAGTGAGTGGCAGAGCCAAGACTCGCATCCACATTGCACCCTCATGGCTGGGGTCTTCACCACCACTCTCAGTCTCTGTCCTTTTAAAAGACAGTCTTCCTCTGTCGCCCAGGCTGGAGTGCCGTGGAACCATCATAGCTCACTGCAGCCTCGAACTGCTGGGCTATAGGCATCCTACTGCCTCAGGCTTCTAAAGTGCTGGGATTATGGACATGAGCCACCATGTCTGGCCTTAACCAGCCCTCTCTTCATCCACTTTCTTCACTTTTATAACAGTCTTGTCAAGTAGACATGGTTCCCAGGTGGGGAAACGGAGGCAAAGGCAGACACAATAAATTGCCGATGTTCTCACAGAGTGTAAAAGGCTGAGCTGGGATTTGATCCTGTGCAGTCTGGCTCCAGAGCCCAAGAACTCTCCATCTCACCTGCTGGGGTGTGTCTGCCCGTCCCCATCCAGCTCCTGCTCAGCCAGAGAACAAACAGTTTAAAGAAAGTGGCCCAAAGTCACCTGTTGGCAGGAGAAGGGTTTAAGCAGGACTCTGGGGTGCACCGTAGGGTGTCACTGCTGCCTTGAAGGCCCTTAAATTCTCTCCCACCCTCCAAGCCCCACCCACCAAGCCAGCGGCTATCACCTTGGCACCCAGGTGGGGTTGAGGTCTGTATTTTTCTTTAACTTTTAAATATAATTTACCATTTTTATCATGTTTAGTGTACGATTCAATGTTAATAAATACATTTTTATATTTCTTCCTTCATCTCGTCTACCCCCAAGGCCTACAGCTAGAAATATCCTTGTAAAGAATAACTCGTGTCACTATTATGTTCTCCGAAAATAACAAATTTTTTAGCTAAAAGAGTTGACAATTTTATTTTCACATTTCCAATACAAATGAAAACTGCATCTTTTTATCCCACCTCTCCCCTCCAAAACTGTTCTCTTTGACAGGACAGGAGAGCAATCTTCCTTTTGCTGTTTAGAAAACCCAGCATCGGCTGGGCGCCCTGGGTCACGACTGTAATCACAGCACTTTGTGATGCTGTGGCAGGCAGATCACCTGAGGTTGAGAGTTCCAGACCAGCCTGACCAACATGGAGAAAACCCGTCTCTACTAAAAATACAAAAAATTAGCTGGGAGTGGTGGTGCATACCTATAATCCCAGCTACTTGGGAGGCTGAGGCAGGAGAATCGTCGAAACCAGGAGGTGCACTCCAGCCTGGGCAACAAGAACAAAACTCTGTCTCAAAAAAAAAAAAAAGAAAGAAAACCCAGCATCACAGTAGCATGATCTCCTGGTGAAGCAGAACAGGTAACATAAAACTGATATAATGAGGCCTCCTCTCTATCCTTATCTGTCTAACTGAGTCATTCCGGGCCAAGTGGGCATTGTCATGGGACAGGCTGGAGGTCTCATCATTGAAGCATCATTGGCATGTGGCCGGGAGGCACACATTCCAGGAGCAGGTCCCACTGGCATCATCCCAGGAGGAGGAGGGCCCACCATTGGCATCAAAGGAGGTCCCCCATGTGGGACGCTGGCATCATACCAGGGGAGGAGAACCCGGAAGACTGGGGGGAGGTGGTACCATTGCCCCTGCAGGGGGAGTAGCAGAGAATGGAGTAGGAGGTATCTCCCCTTGTTGAGATGCAGCCCCTATTTTGTCAGTCAGGCTCCGAGCCTGCTCTTCCATCCATTTCTGATAGTCGTCTGTCACATTCTCTTTGTGTGTCTTTCCCACAGATGGAGAGTCATGGGTGAGGTATGTATGCAGCGGTCACAATAAAACCTGGGCATGTTGGTCTGCAGGCCGTTGGCCACTCCGTTCGGAAATAACCATTTCTAAGATTTCTTATGTCACACTAACAGAACCAGATGGCCTGGGGCAGGGTTTCTCACCCTCCGCTCTACTGGCATTTGGGGCTGGATGGTGCTTTGTTGTGGGGGCCTTCTTGGGCATTGTTTGGTTGCCTTTCTTGCCCTCTGCCTACTAGATGCCAGTAGTACCATTCCCTTCTCTTCCACCCCAGGTATGAAAATCAAAAATGTCTCCAGGCATGGCCAAATGTGCCCAGGATGGGTAGGGAAAGGCGGATTGTCCCGGCTTCAGAACCACTGGCCTAGAGGATAAAACCCAAACTCTGGCTGCTGCTGCCTCTCCTGCCACCTCTCCCAGCAACCCACAGGACAGGTCCTAAGTTCCAACCAAACCAAATGCTTTCTGTGCCCAAACACACCCTGCTCCAGGGTGCCTCAGGGCCTTTGCACATGCTTACACAGGCCTGGAATGCCCTTTCAACTCCCGTGCATCTGTAAAGACACAACTCTGATTTGCCTGCCCCTGTAAAGCCCTCAAGCCTTCACTTTGTCCACACTCAAAACCCCATACCAGGTTGTGATTCCTTGCACTATCAACCTATAACACCTAGAACATTCCCACAGTGCAGTACTTTTCCAACATTGTCTCTTCATGTCAGTCTTGATCCCTGGGCTCCAGCCCCCCAAGAGCAGGGAGTAAGAATTCCATGTACCCGATATATAGTAGGTGCTCAACAAATGTTTGTAGAATTAATACACGTATTATCTTCCTTTAAGACAATATTACCTGGTAACAAAAGCAGACACCTACCAGATGAATAAAACGGACTCCACTCTTGCCATTATAGAGTTTAGAGTCTAGAGCAGGCAGCCATTATACAGTTGATGAACTGATGGATTAAAGCACAGCACAATTGATGAACTGACTGATTGCAGGTATTTCTGATGAAGGCTATGAAAATATCTTAGAAGACATGGTGGCTGTGTCTAACAGAGGGACCCTAAAGTATCCAAAGGTGGTCAGGAATACCCTTCCCAAGAAAGTCACATTTAAGAAGAAAACTAAAAGGTGAGTAGCTATGGACCAGATGGAGAGAAGGAAGGGGTCCCAGACAGATGGAACTGAGCACGCAAAGGCCATGAAGTAAGAACGAACAAGCAAGACCAAGCGATGAACCGGAAGTCTGGCATGGCAGAAGCATGGTGAATGGGGTGGGGCAGGGCGGGGCGGGGCAGGGGAATGACCTTGCTGGTAAGGCATCTGGACATGACTCTAGTGCAGGTGGGAAAGCCATGAAGTGTTGCTACACCTTCTCAGTCTCTGTTTCCCCAGCTACTGGATGTGTTTTTGGTGGTTTCTTCCAGCAGCCCCATCCCCATTTCCCTAGGCAGGGACTCCCCTGAATCTTCCCCAGTCCACCCCCACACACAGAGCTGATCCTCTAAGAGGTGGCCTGCCTTGGGAAAAGGGAGGATTTGTAGAGGCTTGAGGAAACTGAGCAGGTGAGAAAGCAGGGATGGGTGTTCGGTCAACACAGGGCTGGGCTTCTTGCTTGGACTTTGCCTGAAGTGACTGTGATGGTGCTCATTGCTTGGGGTCTGGAAGATGGACAAAGGATGCCATGCCTGTGGGGAGCAGGGGATTCAAAGTCCAGTGACCCAAGCAAATAGGAGGGGAAGGACAGACCTGAGAGACAGGCTGGGCCACAGTCTTCACTCAGAAATAGGGAAGCAATCAATATGACCAGCATGGACCTGACATCCATGGCAGGTGCTGAGACTTTCCATGCATTGTGTCATGAATGACAGAGATTGACAGTCCCCCTTGTGTGGATGAAGAAACAGAGATCAGAAAAGATAAGCGTTGCACCCAAGGTCACACAGTTGAAAGTGGCAGGCATGGGAAATGAACTCGGGCTAGTGAGAGTCCATAGCCTGTGCCTCCTGGGGTGACACTGGGGTTCAGAGAAGGTGACAGACACACCCGAGGTTCCAAGGACATGCCCAGCCACAGACTGCAGTGGCTGGCATTGACTGAGCATCCACTACGTACCTCTGCGTCTTATGCTTTGCTGTTGACAACACCTCAGTGAAATACACATCCTACCGATGTGCCCCTTCTTCAATGAGAAAACTGAGATTAGACAGCTAGGAAGCAGAGCTTGGCACAGTGGTTCGCACCTGTAATCCCAACACTTTGGGAAGCTGAGACAGGAGGATCACGTGAGCCCAGGAGTTCAAGACCAGCCTGGGAAACATAGCAAGACCCAGCCTCCACAAATAAAAAATAAAAAATTAGCAAGTGTGGTTGTGTGTGCCTATAGACCCAGCTACTCAAGAGGCTGAGGCGGGAAGATCCCTTGAGTCCAGGAGGTCAAGGCTACAGTGAGCCTTGAGCATACCACTGCACTCCAGCCTGGGCAACAGAGCAAGACCTTGTCTCAGAAACGAAAAGAAAAAAGAAAGAGAGGATGCTAGGGAACAGGCATAGTGGCTCACACCTATAATCCTAGCACTTTGGGAGGCCGTGGTCAGCGAATCGCTTGAGCCCAGGAGTTTGAGACCAGCCTGGGCAACATGATGAAACCCTGTCTCTATAAAAAGGACAAAAAAGTTTGCTGGGTGGGTGACACATAACTGTGGTCCCAGATACTCAAGAGGCTGAGGCAGGAGGATCACATGAGTCTGAGGAGGTCAAGGCTGCAGTAAGCCAACATCACACCACCACACTCCAGCGTGGACAACTGTCAAGAGAGAAAGCTAGGAAACAGCAGAGCCAGGATTTGAACCCACACAGCCTAACTCCAAACTTAACGATCCTCACTGTTACATACTAAACTCCCCTCAGGGAGAACTGGGACTAAACCCTCCTCCAGCCTTTTTGACATCCACGGTGAAGTCACAAAGACAGCGAATCCTGTCCTCTCATGACGAGAGTGGAGACATACAGAGACACTGCCTGAAAATCGTACTACAGCATCAGTGACTCCTCTGGGATTCTTTTCTCAGGGGACGTTTCTCAGGGAGTTATGGGCAAGGGGAGGAGGGAAGCATGGCTGTGCCTGCAGAGGAATTTGTGGAGCAAACAAAAACCAAGTTGCTTGGAAGCAGATCTCAGCTGTCTAGAAGGCAGGTTAACGGGCTGGTAGTGATACAGGTGGCCTCCTGAGAATCCCAGCGGCACTTCTGGAAGATGGCGTCCCACCTCATCCATCCTTCCGTTCTGCTCCTCCTCCATCTGGGTACTGGAAATACAGCCGTGAGCAGAACACTAATATGCTAGTGGGGAAAAACAGATGAAAAGTAAACACTTGGAAAAGAAGTGCTAGAGAATGCGACACACCAGGGACCAGGTAGGAACTGACAGGTCCCCTCAGCCGGTGAGTGGCAGTCCATTTAGGCTTGTGGTGCCTCTCTGATGTGCCAGCCTCTGTGCCAATCATGGGGTCGCACAGACAAGCCCTGCTTGTCCCTGCCTTCACGGAGCTGCCAGTCGCTCGTGGCCTGGCAGAGATGAATGTGTGTCTATTACAAGCCCAACTCAGCTCCTGTGGAAACAAACAAAATGGCCTCAGATATGTCATTAAAGCTCCCTGCTGGTGGCTATTTTAAGTCCCCATAATCACTCGAAGTGACTAACACTAATTAAAGCTTTACGAGAAATGAGAAAATTCCTCCCCAGTCCTCCACAGTGGCTCCAAACCACCTCAGAGTCACTTTATTGACTCCCCCAGTCTGGAAGCAAGCACATCTGGCATGACAGGGATTTATTTTTCCGTTGGGTTGCAGCCCCATGCTGGCTGCTCTCTAATGGCTGGGCTGAGGGCTTTGCCATCACACAGGAGCCCCTCCCTGGGAGGCAGCTGGTGAAGCCTTCCCAAGTTGGAAGGCTGTGGTCTTCTCAGCTCTGAGGGATGAGGACCACGTGGCTCTCTAGGTAGGTTCACTTGGCCAGATGTCCTTGCTTGTCATATACACACACTGGATCATCCAGTTGATGCCACTATCTGCCCTCTGCACACCCATCCATATCTCTGCCTCCTTTCCTTCCCCAATCCCTCACACATCCATGTCTCATACACAAGCTCACTGATCTTACCTAAAGACGGATTTGAGCACCCACTGTGTTCTTTACAAAACACTGAGGAAACAGCAAGGAATCAGGCCAGCCATGGGGCTTTAAAGCCAATCATGTTTCAAGGTAAAATGACTTCAGTGGTAAAAAAATGAATGAGCAATGTGCTTTGGAGGGTAAACTGAAGAAATCACAGGAGGCTCTGGGGAGGAGGTGGTTTGAGCTGAAGACACAAGATGTGGAAGTGTTTCACCGGCAGATGGTGATGGTTGACATTTATTAAGCATTCATCATGAGCCAGATACTATGCTAAGCACCATAATGCATTCTCTCATTTCCTTCTGATAATGATCCTGGGAACAACATGGGCTCCCTCTCCCCATTTTAAAGAAGAGAAAACTGAGGCATGGAGAGTTTAAGTAGCTTACCTGAGGTCACAAACTGACAGCAGGGAACCGGGAGTGCAGCACTTTTAACTTGGACGTGGTACTGCCTCTGCTGTCGTACAGGGAAGGGCTCAGGAAGACAGATCATTTGGGTTTCTTTCCACTCAGCTTTGCTTTCAGTGGTGTCATGTCAGTAGCTTAAAATTGGCCCGCACCACAGAAGTTGACACACGGGTTCTTTAGTTTTGATTTTTTCTGAATCGCCAGTTTACCAGCACACAACTTGCAGAGGAAACAGAGTTGAGAGAAGGCCTGGAGGCCTGAGAGCCTGTGGTCATCAACTGGCACGCTGAGTTCTGGGAAGAATGCAGCGAAAGGTGAAACTGAAAAGACACCATGGGACAAAGCAAAGAAGCTTGGACTTTTTCTCAAAGGCACTGGAGAGCCATAGACAGCTGCTGAGCAGGGGAGGGATATGATCAGATTTGTGCTTCTGAGGATGGATAGAGGAGGAGAGTTGCTGAGAGAAAAGTCTGGTTAGAAGGTATATCTGAAGATCAGCTTCTACCTTTTGTAAGGCATTGGGGCTTCTATAAGTCGTCCAACTCCTCTTTCTGAGAGAAAAGATTGTCAGCTGGTGGGAAAGCCCATGGCATCACATCAGATCCAGAAGGTTCTCAGGCATCTATCTCCCCATGACCACTGGAGAGACAGCATGTTCCTGCCTTTCCGATTCTAGTTGTTCCTGGAAAGATTGAGCCTCAGGTACAGCATTCCAAGCTCCACTCCCCCGCCCCCACAGCATCGCTATCACAATGGCTGCCAACCCTTCCCTCATGCTTTCCCCTCTGTCCATGCAGCCTGACGGATCACAGAAACCAGGATCTGGCAAGCAGAGCCCACCCATCATCCATCCTCATAATCACTAGCACACAGTAATGACTGTAAGACTGGATGGATGGATGGATGGACAGATGGGTGGAGGGATGTACGAATGCACAGACAAATGGATGGATGGAAGCAAGAAGGAAGAAAGAAATGAGCAAGTGGATGAGCTTCCTGTCCCTGGAAGCCCCTGGGAAGAGTAGGAGGGATGATTAGGACGGGCAAGTGGTCACAGAGGAGCCTGAGAAGCTTGACAAAGCCAAGTTGATTAATATCCAGGGGACTAGTGCAGAAAAACTTTAGAGAAGAGACTCTGATGAACGTGGCCGTCCAGGGGACCATGAGGAGTGGTTTATAAGCTTGTGTCTCATTGCATCAGCTCATAATCCCACTTGGTTTCTTCTCTGTCTTGAGGTTGGCATGACCAGTGGGGAGGAATGTCCTTGTCATACTTTGGGGACATGTGGCCTCATCTTCTGGCAGGCAAGTGGGTTGGCCCCAGGATGTGCTCCACATGGCCTGATTAACCACTGAGCTGACCTTTCCAGCATCTCCCCTTCAGAGCTGTCTACCCTCACTCATGCGCCCCTCCCTCAACACACAGAAACAGCAAAAAGATGAGGTCTTCCTGGGCTCTTTGATTAGAAAGGCAAACCCTCCCAACATCCCAGTACTTAGTAAATGTTTCGACAGCTTCTCTGGGACTCAGCTTCTCAGCTGTGAAATTCACAGGATGATAGATTTCCCTCTCCTCTCCCTTAGAGAGCTGTTCTGATGATGAAGTAGGAGATGAGACGTGAAAGCTTTCTACAAACTACCCACACCTGTTGTCAATATAATCGCTGTCAGTCCATCTCCTCCTGGATTCTGAGGCCTTTCATGGGGTGAAGAAAAGGACTGAGATAGAAGAAGAGAGACATAAAGGCGATCAGGGAACATCCAACCACCAGCCACAGAAATCATCACTCTTTTCCCTGTGGCACCCAGCTTACAAACATTCTAGCCCTCTCCACATAGCAACAAGGGCAATGAGTCAGTAACAGAAATTAACAGAGGCCTGTCCTGCTCTCAGGCTCGGGCAGTTTCCTTAAGCCACTTAGCAAGGGCTGTGGTGACCAGCAGCCTTTAACCTTGAGGCTTCCCTGCTCACCATCTCCCTGATCGGGAATCCAATAGAAGTCACAGCCCTCACTGATGAAGCACTTTCTATGTACCCGGCATCATGCTTTACAAATCTATCTCATGTAAAAACTTCTTTCCTTGACTTTGAAGACCTGACACTTTTTTTTCTTGCTCAGTCTTGGCTTAAATAGTTCCTTCTCAGAGACGCCCTGGCCATACTCTTTGCAGCCACAGTGTTTCTTGCTTTTCTTCAAATGCACCAAGCACACTTCTGCCTCGGAGTTCCTCACCCTGGGGTGCTCACCCTAGAGACCCAGAGGTCTGTAATCAGCTGCTTTTTGCTGAAGGCCCCCCCCACCCAGGCTTCCTGTATAATGCAGCAGCCTTGTTCTTGAAACTCTTATCTTGTGTTATTTTCTTCATTGCACTATCGCACTTCCTACCACCTGACTTTTTTAATCATTTATTTGTTCATGTTAGCTCATATGTCTATTGCTCCAAGCTCCAAGGATGCCATGCATCCCCATTTTCATTTTGTTCACAGGACTTGTATGCCTGTTCTTAGCCTGTGCCTGGCTCATCCTAGGTGCTTAGGAAATATGCACTGAAAGAATCAATGAATGAATGAGCAGACTCAGGAACAAGCAAGTAGACAAGACCAGGCTGTTGAATGATGCAGGAAAATGCAAAGAGGTGGGGCTGTGCCACTGTGCAGAACCAGAGAGCAAGGATACAGAAGCCAGTGGACACAGAGAAACAGCACGCTGCAGAATTGCAGCCTGCAAGTCAGAATCTGCCCAATCCTTCTAGGCCTTCCTCCTCCTGTACTTGGCAGTTGCCTGATGATATGATTTGGATCTGTGTCCCCGCCCAAATCTCATGTCAAATGGTTATCCCCTATGTTGGAGGTGGGGCCTAGTGGGAGCTGACTGGATCGGGGTGGTTTCTCATGAATGGTTTGGCGCCATCCCCTCTTTGTACTGTCTTTGTGATAGTGAGTGAGTTCTCATGAGATCTGGTTTTTTAAAAGCATGTGGCACCCCTACCCACTTCCTTGGTCCTGCTCCTACCGTGTAAGACAACTGCTTCCACATTGCCTCCCACCTTGAGTAAAAGCTCCCTGAAGCCTCTCCAGAAGCAGATGCCACCAGGCTTCCTGCACAGACTGCAGAACCATGAGCCAATGAAACCTCTTTTCTTATAAATTACCCAGTCTCAGGTATTTCTTTATAGCAATGCAAGAACAGACCAATACACCTGATGAGTAACTCCTTGTTGAGAAGGTTGGGGGGAACTTAAAAAGCCAGAGATGCAGGAAAACCACTGGGGTATCCAGTTATGAGAAAGTCTAGGCTTTAGGGCTCCCTGTCCAGGCCCAGACATTTGTCATCATTCTCTCAGTCTCAGCCAATCTCTAGAACTGCAAGAGACGGTCTCCCAGCAGGAGCAGAGTATGTCAGCCAGTCTGGGGTTTGCAAACCGGCCTCAGTATCAAGGAATTTAAGCAGAGAGCTCTAGTTTCTTATTCACTTGGTTATTATCAACGCAGCTCACCAAAATGCTGAATGGCATGCCAGCTGGACTACTGACATGCATGAGTCCTGTTCTAGTCAGCACTCTTCAGCTCTCCAAACATGCAGGTGCTGCCCTCACAAATCTATTTCACAAGGCATTGGTCAGGAGTATATTTTCTGGACCCTCCCAGCTGGGATAAGTAGGTCTAAAATGACTAATCAACTCCACCATCCCCATCTCCCTAAACTTTTGTATCCCTTCCTCTGCATTAAACCAAGGGAGACCAGGCATTTCCAGCTTTCTCACAGTGGGCCATCTTTTAATCCATAGTTCAGCCAACCAAGCAAATAGAGTGTGAGAACCTTTTTGAACTTCCCAAGCTGCAATATTAAATGCAGAGTCCTTACTTAGTGGGCCCAAATCAATAAATTCAGCCTGATCCAACTCTATGTGCCTTCCACCATTGTCTCACACCCTTTATATCCACTCCCATGACTGTTCTCCAGACTGCTGTTTACATAAATTAGAGAACTCAAACGGTTGTTTTGGGGTCTTCTTTTGTAGCACACCTCCTCATGGGTCACACTCTCAACCTCACCTCTAGGGGCCTGCCAGGACTTTACTTATAGGTCTAGAAGCAAACAGAGGTGTTAGGGGTGGCTCCTGAGGAAAATCAACATTACTTGCCTGGCAACTGCCTCAGGAGAGGCCATCACTGTTGCCTCAGGTAGTGCAGGGTTTATCTCCTCAGACAAAGGTGGAAAGGCTGATGGCAGCATGGGTCTGGGAGGGGATGTTGCCACTATACTGGGAAAGGGGGAGCTGTTTCTTCTGGCAAAAAAGCTCATCAGAGTTTACAAACTCAGTGTCCCTGGCTTCATGAGGTTCCTCCCACATGTCTCCATTCTGAGTTGCAGGGTCCTGTCTTTTCCAGCCAATACCCTCACTTTAACAGTAGACACCTGTCGAGGCCGTGCGTGCACCTTTCACTGCAGGTCAGCCACTCACAGGATAAGAGCTTGTGTCTTTTTTCCACAATTTCAGTTCTTTCTGTGCAGAAGTTAAGACTATCACTCAGGGCAATCCTAGCAGATTTGAGGCTCCTACCTGTTTCTGAAGCCAGGAGACAGAACCCCTGAGTTCATCATTTTCTTTCATCACTTTGTCCACTGAATTTAGGAGCAACCAACCAACTTCATTATGTTCCTTGGTTCTCCACATAGGGCCAAAGGTATTATGTATAGAGTCACTAAACTCCTTGCCTCTCATGAGCAGTGAATCCCGAGTGTCAAATGCATTTATTTTGCATAACTCTCTAAACAGTTCATGCCAAGGACTATCAGTGTTCTCCACACTGTTAGAAGTAGAGTCCTTAGCATTTGGGGACTAAGCATATTAAGCAGCCAACTCCAGAAACTCCAAAACCAACGAAAGAACTCCATTCTTAATATTCGTTTCCTCTAGAACCACTCCTGGTACCAAAATCTGTATTTGTCAGGGTTCTCTAGAGAAACAGAACTAATAGTACATATACATATGGGAGTTTATTAAGTATTAGCTTACCTATAGGGAGTTTTTTAAGTATTAAGTTACACTGTGTGTGTGTGTGTGTGTGTGTGTGTGTAGATAAAGTAGTTTATTAAATGTTCACTTACATGATTGCAAGTCCCACAATAGGATGTCTGCAAGCTGAGGAGCAAGGAGAGCCAGGAACAAGAAAGTCCCAAAACTGAAGAACTTGCAGTCTGATGTTCAAGGGTAGGAAGGATCCAGAACAGCAGAAAGGTGTAGGCTAGGATCCTAGGCCATCCTTCATTTTCATGTTTTTCTGCCTGCTTTATATTCTCTGGAAGCTGATTAGATTGTGCCCACTAGATTAAGGGTGGGTCTGCCTTCCCCAGACTCAAATGTTAATCTCTTTTGGCAACACCCACACAGGCATATCCAGGATTAATACTATGTCCTTCAATCCAATCATGTTGGCTCTCAGTATTAACCATCACGAGTGCCTTGAAGTTCATCAAAGCTACCCTTTTACCCTTAGCCAAAATCCCACCAAAGAGCATCTGAAGAATGATCCAATGGCACACATGCCCAAAGTGACCCCTGCCCATCACCCATGAGCCATGCCCTTTTTGAATCCCTTCCCCTTGAATGACGGACAAACCTGTGACATGACTTGCTTCCAACCAATAGGATGTCACAAAGGTAAGCTGACGTCACTTCCATGATTATGTTTCATTATAAAAGACTCCATTATGACAGATTAGAGAAGGTGACTCCCCTGCAGGATTTGAAGAAATAAAGTGCCATGTTGTTGTGGTGGGGACGCATATGGTAAGGAACTGAGGTGGCCTCTAGAAGCTGCCAGCAGCTGCCAGCTGACAGCAAGGTAATGGAGACATCAGTCCTACAGCCATAAGAAGATGAATTCTGTGGATAACCTGAGTGAGTTTGGAATGGATCTTTCCTCAGCCCAGCTTCTGATGAAACTACAGCTCCAGCAATTTCTGGATTGAAGCCCAAGCAGAGGATTTAGCTAAACTGCGCTCAGACTACTGAGACACAGAAACTGGGAGATAGGTTTTGTGTGCGTGTGTTGGTTTAAGTCACTACATTTGTGGTAACTTGTTCTGCAGCAATAGAAAACCAATGCAATCCTATTTTAAAAGATCTCTAAGAAAGGTAGCCCCACCCAAAACCTTTTCTTCCCCATAGCTTCATAATATTCCACTCCGTACACAATTCTGCCTGTATTCATTTCCACCATGAAGCAAGATACCTCCGGATTTTTATGTATAACTATGCGTGAAAATAAAAAATTGAGGTTTTACATTGAGGCAACTTTAGTTTAAGACAACTAGGTATTGATTGAAGTTACCCACGTATAAAACCTGAAAAGTGTGCATATATAGTTACTCTGGATCTGTAGGGGATTGCTTTCAGAATTGCTGCAGATGCCAAAATCCAGAGACAGTCACATTCCTTATATAAAATGGTACAGTATTTGTATTTACCTTAGGTGCATCATTCCGTATATTTTAAATCATCTCTAGATTACTTTAAATACATAACACCATGTAAATGCTACGTAAATAGTTGTTACACTGTATTGTTTTTCATTGGTATTTTTAAATTGTATTTTTATTGCTTTTTTCCCAAATATTTTCCATCCACTGTTAGTTGAATCTGCAGATGCAGAACCTGTGGATACAGAGGGCCAACTGTATACATATAAACCTATGTATAACTTACATACACACACACAATTCACATAAGCATTTTAAGTGTTGGGAAAAAAGATAGTTCTTGAAATAGTGAAAATTTGAAGAAAGGTATCTACATGACTGCTGCACTTCTCTTAAACCTCTCTGTGCCTTAATTTATTTATTATTGCTAAAATGGCATCTTTCATTGCTAAAGTGGTCTGGGAGGGCTACTGTAAGAATTAAATAAGATAATAGATGCAAACTGGCACTTAGTGACATTCTGTAAGTGTTGGCTTTATTATTATCATTTGTAACGTGGATTGGGCTGGACTCTGAAACCGCCCTGGTCACCGAGATCGTGGTAACTGATGTCTCATTCTCCCCCAAGAAGACTACACTGGGGCCCTCATCTAGCCTATGGCAATCAGTCTGTGGTTTCTAGGCTTAGATTTGGTTGACCGTAGATTCAAGCCTCTGGCCAAGTCCCTTTTCCAGGCACCAGAAGTGCTGGGAAGTGTTCAAGATGCCTATTTCTGTCTCATCACCCACCAGAAGCAAGAAGATACCTGTCGAAAGTTATCAATGGGCCTGAAAACAATCAGAAGTTGCCTATTTCTGTCTCATCACTCACCAGGAGCAAGAAGATACCTGTCGAAAGTTATCAGTGGGCCTGAAAACAATCAGAAGAATTTGACTGTAGATAATTAAAACCCAATTTGAATTCATTTAAGCAAAATTCAGGAAGTCCAAAGGCGGTTCTCAGTAATGAGGAGTCAGGAATTCAAATGTGTTCATTCTCCCCTGGCCCCACCTCTCTTTCTTCATCCTTTGGTCTGCTTACTCTGTGTTGGTCTCATTTTCTCCCTCTGAAGACCAGATCCCTCCACTCAGCAGGAGAAAGGAACAGGCCACAGCCACAGAGAATCCCAAGCTTACATGAGCTCATCCCTTTGACTTGAGAAGACATACAGCATCCCTTTTGAGCATCCCTGTGTAAAATCCCAGAGAGGACTCTGATAGGCCCTGCTTCCACCATATACTTACTCTTTGGACCAACAGGATTGGCTGTGTCTTTATGAGGCAAACAAGCTTTGTTATCTACCAAGTATCCATTTCTGCTCTTCTTTACCCATATCCTACTTTGAAGGCTAAAAAAGTCAGAAACTCACTTTCCCAGCTTTGCCTGTAGTTGAGGGTAGCCAGATGGCCCCATTCTGGCCAGTGAGTTGTAAGGGGAAGCATGCTGGTACCCTCTGGGAAAGTCTCTGTCTGGTAAGAGCCAGGTTAGTAAGAAAAAAGATGCTTCCATCCCTGCTTCTGAACATATTCATGATGCAAAAGCCATTGCAGCCCTCTTGCCACCGTAAGCCAACAAACCTAATGACAAAAATCCAACACAATAAAATCAGTAGAATAATAAAAATCCAAGTCTTTGATGGTATTATTTAGCTGTTTCACCAAACTTCAGAGATTTCTGCTTCCAGATTTTGTTCTTATGGGAGATGATTAAATGTCTTTACTGTTTAAGTCAGCTGTGCATTCCACAACTTGGAAGTGAAAGCATTCTGAGATATGTCATATGTGAGCTACAGTCAAAGGACATGGGAAGGCTCTCCAGTGGATGGATATTTCTGCCAGAATCACATGGAATAAAGAGGAGATGTCCTTCAGAGGAAAGGGAAAACATGTCACCAGTGAAAGGGAAAATAAAGAGATGATGGGCCAACAAGTCAGAAGCTGTCCCACTCTTGACACCAGTTCTCCACCTCCAAAGCAACACCTGCCTATTTCACCTCTCTTCCCCAAAGAACCTTCTTGGGGTACAGATGACCTACAGTGGAAGAGAGTACCTGAAAAGAAGGGCACAGCTGCATTCTCAGGATAGAGTATAGAAAGAAGACACCATCCCTCCAGCTGGCCACTTGTCCCTTACCTCCAACCCATGGGGACCACTGTGACCACAGCTGGGGCCTTCCCTGTTGGAAGCACCTGCAGCGTCCACCATGATCTCCTGAACACCAATGACTGGGAAAGTGGGAGACCTGGGATTTGAGTCTTGGGTTTGATGTTTCCTAGCTATGATCCTGAGCAAGCCAGGAGGGCTCAATTTTTCCATCTATAAAATGGAGCTACCCCCATTAAATGACAGGTTAAGTAGTAGTAAATAAGGAGGTTACAAGTAGTAACTAAATAATAGGACATACCTCGTAGGGTCATTTCGAGGATTAAATCAAATATTTATAAAGCACTAGATTGGGCTGACTACTAATCAATGCTCTGTAAAGGATGGCTGCTCTTATTATTCATTTCCAAGAATTTATCTGGTTCTGACCATCAATGACTTTTAGAGATTTTAAGTGGAGACATGAGTGAGCTCCATGGCCATCCTGAGGCTCTCCTTTATAGAGGAGCAGAAGGGCTCTCTCTACCGTCTTGAACTGGCAGCCCAACTCAGGTGGCTGGGTGATGTTTTGGTCCATGATGTATTTTTCCAGCTGTGAGAGCCGCTCGGATTAACAGCTCCTATCCAGACTTCCTCTATGAGTGAACTTGAAAGAGTGTGTGTTTGCTTAATACCCACAATGTTCCAGCTCCCATAAAACACAGAAAGATCATGAAGACTTCCCTGGGAGATCTTGCCCATTCCTGAAATTAAGCTGGACAATCATAATTTTGGTTTTACCAGAAGAACCAGATTTCTCTCTCCCCATCAACCAACACCTTCAGAGACACCACATTTATGGATGGACTTCCAGGCCCCGCTCCAGGGCAGCTCCCTGGGGTGTGCTGGGCTTAGCTTCTTGGCTTCTCTCTTTGGGCAGTCAGAGCTGCACTTACAAAAGAATGCAGCCCAATCCCTTCCTGTTTTTCTCCATCCCTCTAGCTCAGGTGTCCCCAAACTACTGCCCCCAGGCCACATGCGGCCCCCTGAGGCCACTTATCTGGCCCCCCAGCGCACTTCAGGAAGGGGCACCTCTTTCACTGGTGGTCAGTGAGAGGAGCACAGTATGTGGCAGCCCTCCAACGGTCTGAGGGACAGTGAACTGGCCCCCCATGTAAAAAGTCTGGGGATGCCTACTGTAGCTCTTCCTCTCTTATTTTGCCTGTGCCTGTCCCTCAGATCTCTCTCTCTCCTTTTCTCTAAGTTGATTAATCACTGTCTCTCAATGTCTCTTTGCTTGTCTTTCTCTGGCTACTTTTGTCTCTTGGCCTGATTTTCTGTTGTTTCATTTCTCTCTCTCTGTCTCTCTGACTCTGTTTACCTTTCTCCCTTCTTGCCTACCTCACTACCTCTCTGTATGGCTGCCTGTATCCGTCCTCCTCTTTCTGTCTCTCCAGTGCTCTCTTATATGTCTCTGTCTCCCTCCTTTGCTCTCTCCCAAGCCTGGGTCCACAGTGTCCGGTTTGCACATGAGCTCTGTCTTCCTTTGGAAGGCTGCACTCCATCACTTTTGCAGCTATATTCTTCCTGAGTAGCTTCCCCAATAGCCACATTCAACTGATGTTGAATAAGGACTGTAACTGTTGGGAACGGGTTTATAGTGTCGGGATTACTCAGCAAGGCTAGTTTCCTTCCTGCAGGAAGGGTGCAACTGGCTGGCAGTCCTGCCACGAGAGCACACCTGAACAAAAGAGACAGGAACATTTATAACTTTCATAACCTGACACAGTCGCCCTACTGCTGTGGCCAGTTTCCATTGGCCGGAACAGGGCCTCACATTCTACGCTTGACCCAATTGGCTAAAAACTTGGAAATTTCCTGAATAGATAAGGGGAAGGAAGTTGACGAAGAAGACAAGGAGAGGAAGCTAGTCAGGAGAAAGTCAGGAGGGTTTCCAAATAAGGAATGGCACGCACCACATTTTAGGGCTTGCCCAGTTCTGTTCAGACATGCCGGAGCCAGTCAAGGTAGCTGAGTTAAGATGTAGCTGATTTAGAGAATATGTATACATGGGTATATGTTTATGCTCACAAAGGATAATGGCCATAGAACAAGGGATTGTAACTCATTCTCCTTATAATGTAGTCTGAAATATAAACCTTAAAGAAGAACTTTCCCATCTCTCACAATAACTCACCCTCAAGCCACAGGGCTATCATCCTATGCTCTCACCTGCAGTGGAGAGGCACCTTCTGAAGAACCCCCTTCAGTGTATTTTCCCTGAAGCCCAAGGGGCATGCTGCCAGACAGTGATGCTGAGAGTCCAACCACCAGGTTCTCCCTGCCATAATGAGAGAAAACCTACATCAAGGTTCATGTGCCTTGCACCAAAAACTAGATACAGTGAGTTCGATCTTTCCGCTTTACAGATGAGAAAACAGAATTCAGAGAGGTGACCCATCGTTACCCAGGTCACACAACGGAATGGTGTCAGCCATGTGACTTGAAGGTGACAGTGCAGTAGAACCCCTGTTTCCTCATCTGTAAAAAGGAATAGCTGTTGGGAAGATGAAATGAAATATGCCTTTGCCCAGCACAGATCGTGGTACAGAGAAAGCATTCGCTGAGGGTGAGCTGTCATTATCATTGTGAATGTGATTTTATGTATGTTAGGGATAGTGGAGCAAAAAAGATTCTGGTCCTTTTCGAAGCAGGCTTTTTGCAAACCAGAGCCCCCTTCTTCACCTGACCTGGCAAAGAACTTTCCAGTGAGTGCTCATCACCACCCTCTGCCTTCAATTCACACCCCCAGATCTCCCCACCCCGCCCCTGTGTGCCTGTTGCCTCTCATGGGCCTGAGGCCAGTTCAAAGGGTTTCCCCATCCTTCCCACCATGGACACAATAGTCCATTCCCCCTGGACCCCGAGCCAACAGAAGAAAGCCCAGGCAAGAGATCAAACATGGGCTGAATGGAAGACAGAGGAGACAGAATGGGGGGCGAGATGGGGCAGCAATAATGACTTCCATCCAAGGCTCTTCCCATAAACCCATAGCTCTTTGAAGCTGGCTTTCCTTTTATAAAATGCAGTGTTATTAATGACCCAAGTGGAAGCTTTCTGGGCAGGACAATACCCAACTCCCTGGTGGCCTCCGCGGGGCCTTGTGCATGGGAAAGCATCCCGCCGCCAGCGGATGTCTCCACACTCCAAGTGCCTACGAGAGCCAAAAAGGGGTTTGGGAGTGGGGTCATGTCCACATGAACACCCATGGGTACCCAGAGTATTTGGCGCTGCTTCTGTCCTCTCAGGCCAAGGCTGTGGTCGGCAGCATCTGTGCTGCTGCAGTCCAGCCAATTCATTTGCTCAACAAATATTTCTTGAGCACCTACTATGTACCGGGCTGTGCGTGGATCTAAGGGGCAAATCAGACACAATTTCTTCCCTTGTGAAACTTGCAGTCAGAACAGAAGAGATCCTTTACCAGAGGGCAAGAGCCAAGGCTTTGAGGGGTATGAAGTCCCAAGTTCTAGACATTTATCCTACACCTTGAAGTCCCACAGGAAGCTCCACAACTTTTCCTGGCCACTCTTCTTCACTTACCTCCTTTGGCTGCAGTTCAAAATCAGGTCACCAGGTTTCTCGCTGTGACTAAGATAGACCTTTGGCCACATTCCCTCTGCCCACTCAGTCCCACTTCAAACTAAAGACATGGTCAGATAACTCCCTCTCTGTCATTGCTTCAGCCAGCTGATCTGGAGAAATGACTCCTCCACACGGTCAAAGAATATTGTTTTGGAAAAGAAATTACTTCATGAGTTCTAAGCCTGGAAAGGAGCTTTGAACTAGCATTCATTCAATGTCAAAACTCAGAAGATGGAAGCCCAAAATTACACAGAGCCCAACTGTGGAAACTCTTCTGGTGTCATGGTGGTTCTCAGCACTGAGGGCACAGACACAGCGTCACGTGGAACACATGTCTACCTCCAACGTCCACCTATGCTGTGGGGAGGGGACAGGTGTGAGGAAGTGGCAGGTGCCATCGTGTGGGGTATGCAACAGTCACGCTTGCTCAGCACGAACACAGACCCAGGGCATGAGGATTGTTTATGCTCATTTATAGACGAGGAAACTGAAGTTCAGAGAGCTCAGGTATCTTGACAAGATCTCACAGCTGGTGAATGGCAGACCCGGGATACAGCTGTGCAGGGCTCGCAGAGCTCGGGAGGGAGGAGGATGAAAAGGGCCTGGCTACCTTTTCCTGGGAATGTAGGCAGGTCCTGGGACCTCTCTGGGTATCCATTTCATCATCTACAAAATGAGAGCATTAAACAATCAGGGGTCTGTGGAAAGACTCCAGGGGTTTGGAATCCCTCCAAATCACAGTAAAAGCTTTGAGTGTGTGTTATTAAGAGTGAGTTTCTGGGGAAAAAGACTAAACCTCTATCAGATTCTCCTAAAAGTGCCTGACCAAGAGAGGCTAAGAACATAGAACTGATGGTCTCCACGTGCCTTTCCCATTCTGGGGTTCCATGATCCTGAGCCTAGGGGTCTTTTCATTCATTATTCACTCAAACAGTTATCAAGCCCCTACTTCGTATCAGGCCCATAGAGGCCCTTCTAGTTCCCAAATTCCCAGGATGGACCTAAGAATAAAAAGAGAACAAGAAGGTGAGTCCCTGTGGGCTTCTTCTGGTGAGGGATTTCCCCATCATGAGACCCACTCCAAGTCCATGGCAATCACTTCTTCCAGGGCCTTCTTCTAAAGGTCTGTCTCTGCAGGGAAACCTTCTCATCAGCTCCCTGCTCTGTGCCCTCATTCCCGCTTCTGCAATGTGCTTTCTGCAGGAGAGCCACAGGGCAGAAAGAAAGGAGCTGGTGTCTGTCCCTGACCTGCCTGGTCACAAACTGTCTTTGGAAATAATTACTAACAGGCCAGAGACCCCTGTTCCCATGAGGAACCCATCCCAGGGGAAGGGGGGTGGGTACGACTGGGCAGTGGGGGAGGGCGCTGTGGGGACGAAACAAAGAGATGAAATAAGAAGGCAGAGGCTGGAGTAATGAGGCCCCAGAAGGCCCTGACGGAGCCCTTGATGTCCTAGGGGAGGGTTAGGCTACAAGCTGTGGTCAAGGGACAGATGCCAGCCTGGTTCAGCCAGCTACGGTGAGAGCCGGCAGCTGCCAGCTAACTTTCCATGACATCAGAGCCCAGCCTGGGCTGAGCCTGCGAGGCAGGGAGAGAGCTTGACACCCCTGCCTTCCCCAGTCCAGTGGGAACCCCTGTGCTAGGGTGGGATGGTCCAGGGGCCATGTCCTCATGGAAAGTTGTCAGGAGTACAAAGCAGCCACTGGCTGCCCCCCCCCCCCAAATGGGCAAACAAGTCAAACCTCTAGTGACAGAGGGAGGGCAGGGTGAAGGACGCTACGTTCATCCATACACTAGAGTACTGCGAGGTGAGGTCATTTACAATGATGTTTACAAGCCCTTTTTAGAGAAGCTACGTTCCAATGCTAAGTGAAAGAAGAGCAGACCCCAGGGGGTGGACATGTGTGATTGCATTTGAGACACATTTGCCTATAATAAATATTCAGTTTGCATGAGAAGTGTGTTTTTGAAAATCCTCGGAGAAACTGACAAGTCCCTGCCTTCGCTGCTGGGTCGGCCCTCCGGCCCCACGTCACACTGCTGCTCCCCTTACTCAGCTCCCTCCAGCCCCCAGGGCTGGCTGTCAGGACCTCGAACATACCTTAACCTGGTCTTTGCCCTTTGGTCCTTCTTCTGTGCTGAACTGCAGCTTTCTTGGAGTGCCCTGTTCTTTTTGTTTATAACGAACCACAGTTCGTGGTTATACACTCATTAGCATAGCACTTGGACAGTGTTCGCCTCACCCCTACCCTCACCCCAAGAGGCTGTAACCTCCCCAGGGAAGGGAACATGCTTCTTTTGTTCACCTCTGCATACCCAGCTCCTCACCCACTGCTTCACACACAGTAAGTACTCTGTCCGTGTTTGTTGAAGGATTAAATGAATTGGGCACTGCAGTGGCCGACATTTATTCAGTGCTGAACACTTGATGTGGATAAACTCAAGGCCACAATCCTCAAGACCATTCTAAGAGGCGGGCACTACTGATGGGTTAATGCCCCATTTTACGGATTGGAAAACAGAGGAGTTAAACTCACATTAGGTCAGTCAGCTAGCAAGAGGCAGAGTCAGGATTTGAACTTGTGGCTGTCAGGCTATCAAGCCCATATTCTTAACCCCTGTATTCTCCAGCCTCTCCTAAATGAACAAGCGGGGAGGAAAAATCAGAAGAAAATACTGTGGCATGGAACCAGTAGAATCTGCGTGATGGGAGGCGGCTTACTGATTTTATTCCTTTCTTCAGTTTTTCCAGTTTTTCTACAATGCACATGTACTTTGTTAACAATCAGAGGTAGCAAACAGTACAATGTTAAGTATTTTTTGTGAAAGGTCAACAAACAGCCCTGATGGAGCCCCACAAATTCTCCCAGAAACCCCACCAGTCCCCCATTTGTAAGAAGCCAATGGCCAAACTCACCCCATCAGCAGAGCTGCCCAAGAGACAACCCACCATCAGCAAAGTTCCCACTGGAAAGGAGTGATCCCTGGACCACCCGCAGGGCATGCATGCTAACCCCTCCCGACCCCACTCCCCATGTTTCTCAGAGAGAGAAGAGGCAGGCAAGGAGATAGCTGCTCTTCCTGCTCACCTCCTGTCTCTCACCAGCTCGTCCTCCAGCCTTGTCTCATGCCTCTGTGGCCTCCCAGACTTGGGACAAAGAGCACAGCCCACCCCAAAGGTCTTGCACATGATTCCATTTTGTTTTATGCATCCCAAATGGCGTGCATTTCACTAGCAGGGTTTGCAGAGAATTTATGCTAATGAAAACAAAAGGCTGGGGTTTTGGAAACCAGATGAAGCTTTTACTTTTACTGGCTGTGGGGCCAGGGTGACTCCCAATGAGAAGCATCCTGTACGGACAATCCCCAGCAACTCATTCATTCATTTAAGAGGCACATGTTGAACATCTACTGGGTCCCAGGAATCGTGCCCGGCTGGGGAATGGGGATGGGCAAGAATGACGTGGTTGCAGCCCTCCTGGAGCTGACACTGTGGCCAGAGGGGAAAAACAAGGTGCTACACAGAATATGGAGAAAGGGTGGTCGAGGACGGCTTCCCTGGGATCCGAGAGCAGAAGGACATGGCCGAGTCAGGAGCTGGAATGGAGCGGTGTCCCCGCCAGGAGACAGCTTTGCCCAAGGGCCTGAGGGTGAAGAGACACTGGTGTGCTCAAAGAACTGAGAGAAATGAAGCTCTCTTAGACCTTTTAATTGGCAAGCATTCGGAAATCTGACCATACCCAGTAGGGGAGAGGGCATAGACTCTCTCGTACTGCCAGTAGACTTGGAAATTGGTAGAACCGCTCTAAAAGGCTTTGGCATTATCTCCTAAAGCTGAACATTTAAACCTATGACCTAGAACCACCTAGAATATTCAAATCCTGGAAAGATTCCCAAGAAAAACTCTTGAAACCATACGACAGTCACATGGACGCCTACCAGCAATGGTCGTAAGAGCAAAAACCCACAAATAACTGACACGCTCATCAATGGATGAATCAACATGGTCAATTAAGAGTGGGATGTTACACAGTTCTCAAACTAAGCGAGCCACAGCCACATGCATCAATGTGGACAATCTTAACACTATAATAGTGAGTGAAAAACCTAAGTTCCCAAAGATTGCATTGTACTATTCTAATCATGTTTCCTAAGATTAAAAATATATAGGGCTAATTCTGTGATGACAAAACTGTGTGAACAGAGGAATGGCCCTCAATTTCTCACTGGGAAATAAAGATAATCATTCCAGCTCCGCCTTGTTGCCAAGTAACCAACACATTAGATTCTCCTTAAAAGAGTTCCATTCTCCATTCACTCAGTCCATGGGATGAGCCAGGGTTCTCTCTGTCCTGCAAAACATCGGGTGATGTGGGTGGCACGCTGGAGGTGAACAGCTGTGACTGACTCGCCTGTGAACTTCTGCCCCGTCATTGAGTTACAGCCTTATGGAGGCACTGGGGTGGTGACCACACCTGTTTATATTCATTATGCTTGGTCATCATGAATGTGAACTCGGTCTTAAGAAAATCAGAAACGCAAGGATGAAACGAAAGAAAGTTAATGTTTCTATGAATGCTCGATTGAATCTTTTGGAAAGACAAAAAAAAAAAAAAAAAAAGAATGGGGATAGGGGTCGTAAAAATCCAGGATTCTGCCCTCAGATTCCTTCTAAGTGTCTGTAAATTCTCCTTGCACTTTAAAGAAATGGAAACACTGCACCATGGGAATGCTTTATGCAAGAAAGATGAAGAGGACACCAATAAACAAACATATCTGCCAAGAAAAGCTCTTGCCCCCCATCCGCATGGGTACCGCTTTACGTTTTTAGTTAAGACAAAAGTGTATGCTTTTAGGATTTCCCCCCTTTGACCAGTTGCTTCTGTCTCCTAAGAGATGCTAGACAGATGATATTGGGTAAAGCTTCTTTCTAGAAAGACTCCTATATACTAAGCCCCTTCTGTGCGTCAGACGCTAGCTCTTTTATATTCAGCGTTTACAATTCTTCCACTTAGTTACTATTCATCCCATTTTATAGATGAAGAAATTAAGGCTTAGAATTTATGGTGAAAGTCCTGATGTGGATGACAGTGGTGGATACATGTTTCTTCTCTATCCCGAAGTGTAATGGACAGAGCTCAGCACTAGGGAACAAGACACCTGTATTATACTTCCTTTTCTGCTCCTCAATTGCTGTGTGACCTTAGGCAGCTTACGTTCCCTCTCTGGCCTTTGCTGTTTTCCATGAAAATGGAAGGTTTGTACTTGTATCTATCTACTGCTCTCTAACAAATTACCCCAGAACAAAGCATCTTGAGACAGCAATATTTATCTCACCATTCTGTGCAACAGGAATCTGGTCACAGCTTAGGTGGGTTTTTGCATGCTGTGGTCAAGGTGCCATCCAAGGCTGCAGCCATCTCAGGGCTTGACTGGGGAGAGTGCTGTGTCCTAGATGGCTATATGCAGGATTCAGTTTCCTCCCTGGCTGGTCTACTGGCCAGGGACCACACTATAGACACGGACCGCTCCACAGGGCAGCTTCCAATATGGCAGCTGGCTCCCTTACAGTGAGCAGAGGAGAGAGAACAAGAGAGCACCTGAAAGACAGAAGTCCCAGTCTTTGGTAACCTCATCTTGGATGTGACATCCCATCACTTGTGCATATTCTATTCATTAGATGTGAAGTCACTAGACTGAGTTCATACTCAAGGAGAGAGATTTACACATGGGTTTGAATATCAGGAGTAGGGATGGCTGGGAGCCGCTGTAGGGACTGCTGCAGGTCACAGTACTTGATATCTAAGGTGCCTCCCAAAATCTTGGATTATTTGAAAGTCCCCAAAAGACCTGGTTAGACTGACTTAGGACCCATGGAAAAATCTGGAAGGAAATGAGGGGAGATGTGCATCCCAGGAATGCCTCTTCCCTGACTCTGTCATCTTCTGGGACCCCCTTGCCTCTCTGCTGCTTAAGTCTCTTCAGGGAATTATTTTGCAGGAGGAGAGGAAAACACACACACACACACACACACACACACACACACACACACACACACAAGACAGTTCATTCAAGAGTCAAAAACGAGAAAAAAAAAAAAAGAAGAAGAAGAAGAAGAAAGAAGCCACCTAAAAACTTAGTGGCAAAGATGGCCCAGTCAGGATGCTGCAGAGGGCTGGGCATGGTGACTCACGCCTGTAATCACAGCACTTTGGGAGGTCTAGGCAGGTCGATCACCTGAGGTCACAACCCAGGATGCCTGTGTGTGTCAATGTCTTTTTCTATGGGAGAAAATGAGTCGAAATCCATTGAAACTTAACATTTCCATTTATTTATATGCCCTGCAATTCACCCAAAGCTTTAAGGTGACTGTTTTCTGGGAAGTCCTTGGCTCTGGCAAGGCTGAGTTGTGAGGACCAGAATTTGAACCTCGTAAGTACTGAGCGAGACTCACCCAATCTTGCCTGCATCCCCCGTCCCACCGCTACTCCCCGGCTGCTGTGTCACTAGCACATTTCAGAGCTACCCAGCTGGCCTGAGCCAATCACGGCATTCCCAGCATAAGTCCAGACTGGCGGAAGTAACCCCTGAAGGGCAGTTCTGGGCCTTTTTGGCTGTATGGCTTGGTCAAGTGGGATCAGCAGTGTTCTGGGAAATCCCACCCTGCACCAAGAAGGCACGCGCGAGGTAACGAAGGCCTGAAGAAGTCTTGGCGATGTGCATCCTTAGGGACCAGGCTCAGGGTCAGCCCTTTAAACTTGGCCTAAAACAGTTTCCCAATCTATCCACTAAGGGAAGGGTGTTCGTAAGAGTGACGGGAGCATGCCAGCTCCTGCAGGCCAGAACTTTGCCTATCTTCTTCACCATTGTATCCTGGCACATAGTAGGCTCTAATAAACCATTATTTGCTGAATGGCTGAAACAAGGGTTCCATAGTCCAGAAAGTTTGGGAAATGTGACAAAGCAAGATAAACAGGTTTCTTTTGTTCAGGTCTTCTAACAACCTTCAATATACCGATGTGTGCTCTGACACTTCAAGAGGAGAGTAGGGCATACGGGGTTTTCCAGATTCATTGGGCTATGGACTCCTTACTATAGAGAATCTTGTAGAATGTGGATTCTACAGTCCAGAGTCAAGTTTGTCAAACCTATCCATCGATGATTCCCTCTTTATCTTCAGTTGAGTCCCTCTGGAAAGAAAGAAGCAAACCACAGGAATCTGTGGCTTCTGTTTCTCCCCAAGTGATGTCCAAGATATTGACCATTCTCTTTTGGCTTACAGTCTACCAGCTTAGCAATCCCAGAAGAGACAGGGTTGCATCAACCCTGCAAAAGTCCCAGCCAAGGCTCTCATTGGCCCAGCCTGGATCACATGACCATTCCTGAACCAATCACCTGACTAGAGATGGTCATGTTCTGATTGGGCAAGCCTGATCACATGCTCTGTCTTGAATCCCAGACAAAGTCTGGTCCATCTGAACTTCAAGGGCCAATGGCACCCTAAAGAAAAATCTCAATTATGTCACCCAAAAGAAAGCAGGGGACAGACATCATGCATGACAGGAAACAAGGAAGGTCTCTAAACTTCTATATTGGGTGCTGGCTATACAACCTATGGTCCATTTGGCCTGGGTTTAAAGATCTGGGGTGATAGCTAAAGTCTCCCAGCCCTAATCCTCTCTCCTCCCCCAAAGGAGGAATGTGTATGGAAAATAAGGATGACAGTTAGGCTTGATCTGGAGCAAAGAGGAAGGAAGAATGAAAGTGACACTTCATCTCACTTAACCCTCATGTCAGCCCTGAGAATTGAGTACTACTGTTCTAGTACAGATGAGGAAGCTGAGGTTAAGAGAGATGAAGTCACTTTCTCAAGATGACAAAACTAGCAAGGAGCATACAAGGATGGGCGGGGCGTGTGTTTTGGAGCGAAGAAAGGCTTTCCTTTTAGAGCTGCGCCTTGGGATCTGCAGCTTCTGAAACCCAAAGCCCTTGCTGAACTGTCCCAAGAGCTACGCCAGGGAGAAGAGAGGAAGGTTAAGAGAGGCTGGACCTGAGCCAGAGGACTCCCCTGGGTTTCAAAAGACCCCAAATCGCTCCACAGTATCACCACAATGATTCGTGACTCAAGCAACCACCATCAGAACCAGCAGAACAACGAAGTGGGAGCTCGGGCTCTTTCTCACCAAGGAATCCTTCCTCTGCACTGCATGGGATGGAGCGCGGCAGAGATAAAAAGGACCAGGGATTCTTCAGGGCACATGACCAGGGATAGACAGGACGGGGAAGACGAGCGCTGACCGTGTAGACGGCCCGGGGTTTGAGTCCCAGCTCTGCACTTACAAAGTGGCCTTGAGAATTTTCCCCAGCATCTCCAGACCTGAGTTTCCTCATTTCTAAAATGAGAAGAGTAACAGTACGTATTTCATAGAGTCCTTGAAGGACTCCTGGATGTAATGTGCTTCATACATTAAAAAATAACTTATTTTGAGAGATGGGGTCTCACCGTGTTGCCCAGGCTAGAGTATAGTGGCACAATCCTGGTTCACTTGTGCCTCAAATTCCTGGGCCCACACCCAGCTAATTTTTAAATTTTTTTATTTATTTATTTATCTGGAGACAGAGTCTCTCTCTGTCGCCCAGGCTGGAGTGCAGTGGTGCAATCTCCTCTCACTGCAACCTCTGCCTCCTGGGTTCAAGTGATTCTCCCACCCCGGCCTCCCAAGTAGCTGGGATTACAGGCGTCCACCATCATGCCCAGCTAATTTTTTGTATTTTAGTGGAGATGGGGTTTCGCCATGTTGCCCATTCTGTTCTCGAACTTCTGACCTCATGATCCGCCTGCCTTGGCCTCCCAAAGTGCTGGGATTACAGGCGTGAGCCACTATGCCTGGCCTTAGTTATTTTTTAAGAGCAAGATAGAGTCTCGCTATGTTGCTGCCCAGACTGGTCTCGAAGTCCTGAGCTCAAGCCATCCTCCCACCTCAGCCTCCCAAAGCTTTGGGATTACAGGCATGAGCCACCACACCTGGTTCATATTTTCATTTTCCTCCAAAACACCTGAGAATAAATGGAGCATCTTTCAGAAAGCCTAGAACCTTCCATGGAAGGTTCTGTTTTCCTATTAGCCAGGAAAACTACTTTGGGACAGCTTCCCCAGTGGGTCTCTTGACCCAAAAGCCTCCTGCCCTATGGGCCAGGTGGGCAGAAAGAACGGACCTCATCTGTGGCTTCACACATGAGTTCCCAGAGGTTTGCATTCAGGCCCTTGTCATGGGCCACACCTCAGTGTCCTGCTAGTCAATATTGGCCAAGAAGGTAAGGAAGGAAGGGGTCAGCAGGGATGCCCAGCCGCACAAGGCCTCTCTCCACACTGCTTGCTTTCTGACCCTGTCCTGCCCCAGTTCCCCCAGGCAGTGAGAGGGCAGCTAGCCTGGAAAGCTGAGCCAGGGCACACCCCATTTCAGTGGCTGGCTCTGCTGAGATGCCCTGGGGAGACACCCTCTGCTACTCTTCAGCAGCTCAGAGGAGCCTTCCTACAGGGCTCCGCTTCCTGCCACTCAACCTAAAACCCAGGAAGCTCCCCAGCAAGGCTGGGTGGCTGTGTGCGGGAAAGGGTCCCTGAGGTGTCACCTCGCCCCCCTACCAGACCCAGGCACCACAGAAAGACAGCGGCTCCTTCTCCTGTTCCTTCTGCAGAGAAGGGACCCCAGTTCCCCTACTGCTCCCGGCCAGCTTGCCTGCGTGTGGTAAACACTTGAGCAACTTGGCAAGGCAGCCCCCACCAGTGAGGTTCCCGTGGTGGGACAGATGAACCCCGGCCAAGAAGTGAGCTTCACAGCAACAAGGCCAAGAGCAGAAAGTTGGTCGGTAGGGGAGGGGCCCGCCCCATCCAGGGAGCGCTCCCACTCTGGGTTGGTCCTGGAGCCCCTGCACAGACGGGAGAGGGCTTCCAGCCAGTCAGGGCCCAGTGGTCCTGTTGCTGGATGGGATTTCAAAGCAGAGGGGAGGGTGTGAGGGTGGGAGCCATGACTTCCATCAGGATTGCCTCATTAGTGGTTTTGCATTATTGGAAGTCTCTTCACTGGAGGCCAGGATTGCAGCAACACGGGGCTTTAATCCAGTGCGGGCACAGGGACTTGGGCCAGGAGCCCCGGAAGGAGACCAATCAATATTGCCAAAGCACACCGCCTTTCAGGCTTCGGTTTCCCTTCATGCACCAGAAGAAGGTCTCCTGTGTCCCTGCCATGTTCTGGGAGGCTCGCTGCCTGTCTCTCTGCTATCCAAGCCATCCAGTCTGTGGCCTTTGGTTATGGCAGCCTGCGAGAACTCAGATATCTGCCAAAAGAGCTTCAGTGGCACTGGCTAATTCACCCCCAACTCTCCCCTCACATTCTTGGCCCCAGCTCTGCCAGATATTAATATATCCACTTTAGTCAAACACTGCAGTGCCACAGCTCAGGTGTGGTGGGTGCTTCTAAAATGGATCTGTCAGGAGCCACGGCTCACACCTGTAATCCCAGCACTTTGGGAGACCAAGGCCAGTGGATTGCCTGAGCTCAGGAGCTCCAGACCAGGCTGGGCAACATGGCAAAACCCCATCTCTACTAAAAATAAAATAAATAAATAAATAAATAGGCATGATGGTGCATGCCTGTAGTCCCAGCTACTCAGGAGACTGAGGCACAAGAATCCCTTGAATTTGGGAGGCAGAGGCTTCAGCGAGCTGAAATTATGCCACTGCACTCCAACCTGGGTGACAGAGCAAGACTGTCTCCACAAAATTAGAATAGAATGGAATAGAATAGAATAGAAAAAATAAAATAGCTCTCTGCCAGAGTTGTGGCTCATGCCTGTAATCCCAACACTTTGAGAGACCAAGGTGGGAAGATTGCTTGAGGTCAGGAGTTGGAGACCAGCCTGAGCAACATAGCAAGACCTTCGTCTCTACAAAAAAAAATTTTTTTAATCAGCTGGTCATGGTGGTGGGTGCCGGCAGTTCCAGATACTCAGGAGGCTGAGGTGGGAGGATTACTTGAGCCCAAGAGTTCAAGGCTACAGTGAGCCATAATTGCACCACTGTCCTCCAGTGTGGGTGAAAGAATGAGACCCTATCTCAAAAAATAAAATTAAAAATAAAATATAAATAAATAAATAGAACGGTTCTCAGTGATCACCACCTCCTGGTGCTCATGCCGTTGTGAAATCCCCTCCCCTTGAGTGTGGGCTGGACCTAATGGCCCCTTTCTAACCACTTCTAACCAGCAAAGTGATGGGATGAAGCTACAAAAGTGACCTTCCAAGATGGGGCTACAGAAAACTATGACTTCTGTCTTGCTCACCTTCCTCCTCTCTCACTTCTAGCTCTGATGAAGCAAAGTACTGTGCTGTTAGCCACTATGTGGGCAGGTGTACATGTCAAGGAACCAGTTGAACCAACAGCTTGAGAGGAACTGAGACCTTCAGTCCAACAGCTTGGGAGGAACCAAATCCTGCAAATGTCCAACTAAGTGAGTTTGGAAACAGATCTACCACTGATTGAGCCTTAAAATAACTTTGGCTCTGGCTGACACCCTAATGGCCACGTAGTGACCCAAATAACCCAGCAAAACCACATCCAGATTCCTGACCCACAGAAACTGTGAGATCACCAATGTTGCTGTTTTGTCACTAATTTTGGAATAATTTGTTATGCAGCTATAGCTAACTAATACACCAGGCTTTGCACCTGCTGTGCCATCTGCCTAGAACACTTAACTGTCCAGTCAGGCTTTTCCTCAACAGGTTGGCTTAATCTCCACTGACCATCTAGATGGTCTTAACTCTCACTTTTTCAGTCCCCTAGACCATAGTGTCTGATTTTCCTCCTAAGTGCTTGCTCCACCTGACTGTAACAATTCATCCTTTAGACTGCAAACTCCATCATGGCCATGGTTTTATGTATGTCTTGTCCATCGCTGTCTCTCCAGGGTTTTTCACACTGCCAAGTACGTATTAGCGGCTCAGTAAAGATCAGGTATATGCATGAGTCGGTAGAAGTTGATGAAAGAGATGCTGATTTAAGTGGGAGTTGGTAAGGGGGGGCTTCTCTTGCCCACCGAACCTTCTGAACCCCACACATAGTGCCAGCTGCCCTCTCCTGAGCCAGCTTTTGTCTACCATTTGCCCAGCCCCTTTGAATGATGACAAAACCACAAATAAGACTGACTAACTCCCGGCCCCCTTGGTGCCCAGCAGGGAGGCAGATAAGAGCAGATAAGGAGAACTTCCACTTAAATACATGAGTTTATCTCCATTCCTTCCTAAAATTCTACTCAAAAGAAAAAGCAGTGAGGAAGGAAAAGGGGAAGATGCCAGGGAATGGGGTCAAAGAACTCTTGAAAGATGGAAAGTGGAAGGGAGCTAACTTTGCAGATCGGAAAAGTTGAAACCCAGCGACCGGAGAGGAGAGTGCCCGAAAGAAACAAGCCAATTTGAGCCACAACATTCAGGAAAAGCTTGGAGCTGAATGCACCAGTGATGCCTGGAGGTGGGGGCGACACTGAGGAGAAACCGCAGTGGACAGACCCTGGACTTGGGGAGCAAACCAAAGGCTGAAATGGAAGGAACTTCTACTCCCCTCACCTGATTTGATTCACAGAACCCAGGAAGCTCAGCTTTTAGCCCCAACCCCCTCCCCAACCAGGTACCAGAGGTAAAAGATTGGGCATCCACCTCTGTAGAAATCCTCAACCCAAAGGAAGAGATTAAGAGATACGGATTCAGGGAACTCCCAACAAAAGGTCTGGGTCCCTCTCCAATAATCCCACACGGACTGCCTACTTTCACAGCCTTCCGGCCAGCGTTAGAGTCTTCCTCCAATGCAAACAGCCAAGGATCATCAGTGATCCAAGGAATCCTCTGACATGAAAAGCGGGAAACAAAATGGGGCGGGGGAAAGATGAGATTATGGGAAACATAGACAATTCAGGAAGCAAAAGAAAAAGCCGAAGAAAATCATAATTTATATCCTTGTAACATATGGGAAGATATTTCGACCGTGAAACTGCAGGCAGTTATATAAAGGAACAGATTTAGAAATAGCTCTTTAATATTAAATGTAAGAGCTAAAATAAAATATTCAATAGAAGATAGAAGGAAATAATTCAGAAAACAAAAAGACCAAAAAATGATAAAAAAAAAATTGAAAAGTAGTGAATTCAACCAGGAATTTCAGCAACTAACTCATTTTAATTCCAGAAAAAAGAGAGTAGAAAACTGGAGTCGATGGGAAGCATTTAATATCAAAGAAATAATACAGGAAAGTTTTCCCAAACTCAAGGCTGTGGACTACTAGAATGAGACTTTTTTAGATGCTGTTATTTGCCCAGATAATGGATGAAAACCAAAATCATCAAGGGATATCATCAGGAAATTTCAAAAATCCCCAGGATGAAGAGATCCTGAAGACTTAAAAACAAAACACTAAGTCATATGCCAAGAATCAGAACAGTATCAAACTTCTCTGTAGCAACACAAATCTCTAGAAAACAACAGAGGAACGGCCTAAAAATTCTGAGGAAATGTGACTTCCAGCCTCAGATTAAATATCCAGCCAAACCGTCAATCAAACGTCAAGGTGGAATGATGACTTTTTTTGGCATGAAAATTTTTTTTTAAACTATCTTTGAGGCACCCTTTCTCAAAAAGCTACTGAAGGATGTGCTCTATCAAAATGAGGGTGTAAGCCAGTAGCAAACTATGGCCTGTGGGTCAAATGCAGCCCATCACTTGTTCTTGTAAATAAAGCATTATTGGAATGCAGCCATGCTCATTCATTTATGCTCGACTGCTCTCACACAACAATGGCAGAGTCCAGTAGCTGACAGACTATGTGGCCAGCAAACCAGAGAATACTTATTGGTTGACCCCTTGCAAAAATGTGTGCTAATCCAAGAGCAGCGTAAACCAAGAAAATGGGATCTAGGATCCCACAAGATGGAAGTGTCTAAAACTACAGCTGTGCCTCCAAAAATCCAACTATCCTCATTGGAGTATGAGATGGTGGAGCTCCCAGAGCTTTGTCTCCAAGAAATTAAAACATGGCATTCTTGGCCACGTGTGCTAGTTCCCATTAAGAGGCATATTAAAGTGCTGTCAGACAGTTTAGGGAAGAATTAATGATGGGCACATGAAAAGCTAAGAAATGAGCACAAGAAGCGATTTAATAATTCCCAAATCACTACAGAAAAAGCACAAAACTGTGCAAGAAAGAGAACAATTCCATTATTTCCCATGGCTTTTCCTCGAACAATATTTTCATAGTCATGTTTATAAAGAGCTGAATAATGACTTTTATTAAAAATTGTGATAAATTATTCAGCGTATGGAGGTTGACTACAGTCCTGTGTGTGCACACACGTATGTGTGTGTGTGTGTGTGTGTGTGTGAAAGTTAAACCTTCAGTAGAACAACTGTGGGTAATGTATAAAATGAAGATGTCAAGAACTTCTAATACAAGAAATATTTAGAAATCTAGAGGCAAAGGTTAATAGCAATCACAGCTAAAAGAACTAAAAATATTTGCTTTTGAAAAGCAAACAGGAGGGAGACAGGAGCCTGCTTTTTTAAATACAAACATTATTGCACTATTTCACTTTTAAAGCCAAGTACATATATTACTTTAATAGAATAGAAGACATTATATCTCAAAACAGTGAATAAATAATTTGCTCTTCTCCAACACCATAAAGAGAAGAAAGCAGTGTTTCAGCTGTTTCTTGGATGGGGTGGCCACTGAAAGCCTTTTTGAGGAGATCTTTAAACTTAGCCTTTCATGAAAAAGAGCCTCTTGACGATCTGGGGAAAGAGTGCTCTGGACAGTGGGTGCAGCACAGGCAAAGGCTTGGAGGTGAGATCAAGTTTGGTATGATTAAGAGACAGAAAGGCCAGTGTGGCCTGGGGGCGAATTGAACCTGGAGAGAAGCAGGGAGACCATACTGGGTGATGTTGAGCAGCCTGGGATGGAGATGAAGCCCAGAGTGGGCATCCTAGCTGGACAGGCCACCTGGGAAACTCAGGCTTATAGACAGATGTGAAAAGCTCTGGGACTAGAGGAGATCTGAGCAAACATCAAGAATAACTTGCTTTCAAGTGTTCCTGTAAGAAGCCAAAAGAAATTCAGGCAACTTACACTATTAAATGCCAGAGGAATGAGCCTTCAGCCCCTAATGAGGAATTTCATCGATCACTTTCTTCTGCAAGCCCACCCTACTTTCAAAGTGACTTCCCACCTACTCTCAATACCTCATTTCCTTCACTAACCAAACAGGTTGAGATCAGCAGTGTACTTAGAAACACAACTCAATTGCTAATTGTCCAGCCTGACCAGGGGCCACAATTAGTTTATTTCCCAGTTCCCACAGGCTCAGCCTCCTCCATCCAGCTCTACTTCTTGGCCTCTTGAACTTGCCTTGATTTTACTAATTCTCTCTCTAGAACATTTTTCTTCTTCTGCCTCTTTGGTGTTCAGTTGCCTCTTGCTCCAGCTCCTACTTGCTCCCTCCAGAGGCTCGGATCCCACTTTCCTTTACTTCATACGCCCTTCCCAAACCCCCTGTCCCGACACGTGAGCCTCCAGCCCTGTTTGGGATCTGGACACCACTTCCTCAGGAGGGCAGGTCAGTCACTTTGACAGAGAGAAGTGGGTAGAGAGCATAGGCAGGGGGCTGGGTGCCGATCCTGCTCGCTTACTCCGTGGCTGGGGGACCCAGCCGTCTTGTAGATATCTCTTCTTCCTCCCCACATTTAGAGGCAGGTTCTATTCCAGAGGGCAAGCTGGCACGCATAATATGGCTCAACATGTTGTCCTGAATAAATGAATCAGAAAGCTTTGCTCTCCTCTCACAATTCGAGATGGGCTACTCTATCAATTTTATGATATGGTGTAAATGAGTGATATGTGGAAGACTTTCTTAAGTTGTGTATATTATCCTTCAAGGCCTAGCTCTTGGCCTGCTTCCTCTAAGAATTCTCCCTTATCCACCAGACCCATGGAAATTCCTCCTTTCTCTGAGTTCAGATCTCCTGAGTGAGACAGAATCTATAATATTCTTTTTTTTTTTTTTTTTTTTTTTTTTGAGACAGTGTCTCTCTCTGTCACCCAGGCTGGAGTGCAGTGGCTTGATCTCAGCTCACTGCAACTCCTGCCTCCTGGGTTCAAGTGATTCTCCTGCCTCAGCCTCCAGAGTAGCTGGGACTACAGGCACATGCCACCATGCCCAGCTAATTTTTTTTTTTTTTGTATTTTTAGTAGAGATGAGGTTTCACAGCATTAGACAAGATGGTCTGGACCTCATGACCTCATTATCCACCTGCTTCAGCCTCCCAAAGTGCTGGGATTACAGACATGAGCCACCACACCCAGCCTATAATACTCTCTCCAGATTAATTTATTCATGAATACACACACACATACACACACAGAGAGACACACACACAAATGACAATAAAATGTAGAATGGAATAAGCCTATTTTTCTCAATGGAACAAAAAAACTCTTCAAAGGTAGGAACCAGGTCTTTTGCTCTATAATAACGTCTAGTTAAAATCAAGGGACAGCTTTGCCGCTCACTAGCTGTGTGCCACTCGCAGAGAGGATAAGCAACCTGCTTATCCTCTCTGTGCCTCAGTTTCCTCACTGATGGAGGGGAGAAGCACTGTTAACTTCATGGGCTCATCTTAGGAATGATTACCTAACTGCTTTGTAAACTGTCAAATGCTGAACAGATGTTAGTTTGCTAATTGTGATTAATCTGGGATTCTGGCTGTTGATCATTTTAAATCTTTGAATCAAGAGCTTCCGGCCACCTTAGGGCTGAGATTTGCCATGAAGCCTGCCCTGGCCTCCCACTCACTCACACCACCCAAGGACAAAAGAGTTGGGGAAACTGAGCCCCCCAGAGAATACACTGGTCTTGACCAGGGGGCAGAGCTGGGAGTGGTACCCACACACCCCACTCTGCCCAGGAGGGTCACAGCAAGCTCCTCTGATGTGGCTTAGAGTATTGTTCAGTCTGGGTTTTTGTTGTTTGGTGTTTTATATTTTTGTTGCTCTTGTTCTTTTTCTAATCCCAATAAGAGAGGAAAAAGGAGGCCAGAGCACACTGTTTGGGAAACTGAAACGGCACCCACCCCACCCACCCCACCCCATAGCTGGCAGGTCACTCTGACTTCTCCACGGTGAAGACAAGGTTGAAGTAAGGAACAGATTTTGGTCAAAAGCCTCATGCAGAGCAACCAGTCTTTCTGCCCACCCAGGAGATGGATGCGGACCGGCTCGCGGGGTTTTCCAGTTATCAATGTATATGGAAGGCACCGGTATTGACTTCTAGTCCAGCATTTTCCACAATGGGTTCTTCAGTAGCCAATTCTGCTGGATATTAATACATGTTATAGGGAGAGAACCTCCCAGAGTCAAATGCTTTCGAGAAAGATTTCGTCAAGTACATTCTTGATAAATGCAGGACTTCTCAGAACCTTAGGTTCGCTCATATAATAACGTTCAAGAAAGGGTGATGGGGTGTTACTGAACCAACATTTTATTTTCGCTTCTTAATATCATTTGTGAGGGTGAGAATCGCCCAGTAGCATTACTGTTTTAGGTGGCTCAGGGTTGTCAGGTGATCTGTGTCCCCACCTAAATCTCCTGCTCAATTGTAATCCCCAGCGTTGGAGGTGGGACCTGGAGGGAGGTGATTAGATCGTGGGGGTGCGTCCTTCACGAACGGCTTGGCAAGATCTCATCCTGGAATTCTGTGCTCTGGTGCTGTTCTCATCATAGAATAATCACGAGATCCGATAGTCTTAAAGTGTGTGGCACCTCCTCCCTCTCTCTCGGTCCTACTCCTGCCCTATAAGATGCCTCCTCCAGCTTTGCCCTCCACCATGAGTAAAAAGCTCCCTGAGGCCTTCCCGGAAGCAGATGCCGCCATGCTTCCTGTACAGCCTGCAGCACCGTGAGCCAATGAAACGCCTTTTCTTTATGAATTACCCAATCTAAGGTATTCTCCTACATCAGTGCAAGGACAGGCTAATACACCAAGAATACGTTGCCTTTAAAATTGCCCTTAGGAATCTGCACCCAGTGGGTAGAAGGAACAAAGGAAAGAAGGAAATGAAGAAAGGAGAGAGGAAGGGCAGCTGAGTAGTCTTCAGCCTGGTTCAAAACTCATTCCAGTGCGGTCTTTGGAACACTTGACATTAACCCCTCCGCTTTGCCTGCCCTCCCACTCCCCAGCATTCCCCTACTTCTCTTAAGGAGGAGAGGCTTATGCCACCTCATAGCACAAAGAGCATAGGCAGTGGTCTAGGGCCAGCCCTTTGTGGGTGGGCTTCCTGGCACCCACTGAGTTCCGGGAGTCCTCCTAGTGGCTATTGTTGACCTTTACAGCCAACGACCTTGTAGTCAGGGCATCATTTAACATTCCCCTTAAATCACCCCACAGTTTATTAACGTATTTATTAGAAATAGGTGCTCGATGTCACACACACACAAAAATCAGCAGAGACAAAGGATCTTTCAGCAACACAATTTTTACTTCCTGGACTGCAGGAAGGGTACCCTCGCTAGCCATCCTGCCATGAGAGTACCCTTCCTGCAGCCCAGGAATAGATGCCCCAAGCGTCTGTTTCCAACAATACTTATATTTATATTTATTTATCTCTTTGAACTTTGTCCTAAGCAATAATATCTACAAAATTGCAAGTTTGGTGAGTAAGTTATTTCCTCCCAAGACCCATTTAAATACATGCATCACAATTTTCCTATGTTCACCTGTGCGCCACCGAAAATCACCTACCAAATTGCTGGTGATTCGTCCCTAACCCTTCCCGTCAGCACTGGTCTGGACCAGTCTCAGCATTCTGGAGACACCCGTCAAATAGAAGTGGGCCTTCTGGTCCTTTCTGCTTCTGCATGGGCATTCGCTCCAAATAACTACTAATCTGACCCAAGTAACTACTAATGTGACTCCAGAACTCTGGCGTGGCCAGTCAACCTTAGCTGAAGCTTCCTCCAGGGGACTTGGTGGAGGGGGAGAACACTGCACAGCCCACAGCCAAGAGTGTTTAAAATCCTCCCGCTCCGCCCCTCCCGCCCCGTAGTCCCACATCCTAGCAGGTGTCAAATCTCCCCAAGTTCACTCCCCCGCCACCCTCAAATAAGCCTTAGCTTTTACAATTAAAATTTCTGAAATCTCTCAACCATACAGCTGCCCAGAAAGCCCACAGCTTCCCTGAGCAGCACATTTCTGCCCGGTTCTCCTTTCGCCACCTCTGTCAGCCCCTCACATGCCAGGGAGCCCACAGAGAAGGCACCCTCTTTGGAGGGTAAGAAAAGAATGAAAGATATGAAAACTCTTCTTTTTAATTTTCAAATCCTTGTCATGCAGGAGACAGAGGCCCAAAGGAGGTCCAGGACCCCCAGGTGGCCTGTGAATTGATGGTATAACTGGGACCGGAGCTCTGGTGGCCAGACTCCAAGTCCAGAGCCCTTTCCTGCGGCCTCTGTTTTCCCGGGTGGGGACAGTGAGCCCCATCCCTGGCGTTGCAGTGGGGTAGAGCCTGGCTTTCCTCTCCAGGAAATGAAATGACCTCCTTTCTTTCCCCCACTCTAGTCTCTTCCTGAGCCTCACTCTAAGCCCCCCACCATAAGAAACAGGATTTACAAGCCAGCTGCTGTAATCCCTTTAAAATGAGGTTTGGGGACTGTAGGGACTCTCTGAGCGTTTCATTTTTTCAAAACAATATTCCTGGCTCAAAAGCTAAGATTTCACCATTCGCAGGGCAAGTCAAGACAAAGGCTGGCCAGGGCGGCCCAGGGGCCCGGGGTCTCCCTCGGGGGTGAGAGGACAGCCCGAGTGTCGCGCAGAGCTCCTGGGACCATCTTTGCAGGACTAGGTGTGACTGCTCAGGGGAGGTTTAGACATCTCTTTCCTGAACCTGCGACCTTGTTGCATACATATTACCCCCACTAAAAAAAGTTATTTCTTCCACTCTCAGGAAGGAAGTTTCAAATACAAAGACGCCCAGGAATGAGTTCTAAGGTGTTAATAACTGGTAGGTCATCCTTTCCTGAGAGCCAGGCTTGATGGAGGCAAGGGAAGCATGAGACCCAAAGATGATGGAAGTTTGCAAAATAGAGATGAGGGAGACCCACTGGGGTGGGGGCACGTGGGAGGAGGGAGGATCAGGACCCCCATGCAAATTCCATGAAGTGCTCCCTCTCCAGAGTGGTGAGGACGTGGAGCGAAACTTCAGCTCAGCAGAGCACTGGCCAGCCCATACCACTGAACGGTTATTTGAAGGAGTCGCATTAGGGTGACCAACTCTTCCCAGTTTGATCAGGACTTTTCCCTTCATCCCAAGCAAACAGGGATAGGTGCTCATCCTAAGCCACATCTACCTCCATGCGGGCCTATCCTCCTGTCCCCAACGGCCCGATGAGGCCTCCTAGCTCACCCACATGCACTGCATACCTGATTCAGCAGGTTTGGGGGGAGCCTCAGGGGTCTGTGTTTCTATCAAATGCCCCCTCCCTCCACACCCCCTCCACCACCAACGGACCAGGCACCTGCAGAAGCAGTGATTTAGGCCAGGCACAGTGGCTCATATCTGTAATCCCAGCACTTTGGGAGGCCAAGGCAGGAGGATTGCCTGAGCCCAGAAGTTTGAGACCAGCCTGGACAATATGACAAGACCCTGTCTCAAAAAAAAAAAAAAATCAATATAAGGGAGCCTCAAGGAAAATGCTGAATAAACCCTGCCATTTACTAAGCACATGCCGGGTGCTGGACCGAGTATTATAAGTCTCTGTGCAACCCTATGAGGCAGGTGCAGTTATCTTTATTTTATAGACAGAAAAACCGAGGCTCAGAGAGGTTAAGTGACCTGCCCAGGGTCACACAGCTAGGAAGTAGTGTTCGATCCTGGGTCTTTCTCATTCTAGAGCCCATGTTCTCAATTTTCAGAATATAAAGGAAAGCAGGAATCAGCAAATATTTTCTGTAACAGGCTAGAGCATAAAGAAATTCACCTTTGTGTTTCCTCAGGGCTCTTGTGGCAACTACTCCACTCTGCAGCAGGAAGGCAGCCATAGGCAATATATGATCAAGTGGACCTGGCTGTGTTTCAATAAAACTTTATTTACAGGAGTGGACAGTGGGTGGGAGTGGCTGACCCCTGGAGTAAAGCACACTCATACGCTTGCTCAGACGCTATCGCTTCCACCTATACCACCAACACCAAGATCAAGGGCACAGATAACTCCAGGTTGTCTGGCAGACCTGCCCATGGGCCACAGCTGCTGGCTCGCACCCCTCATGCCCCTCACCCTCCCTAGCCCCTGTCCCATGCACTGAAGATTCCGCTCTCCCTTTACCTTGTGCAGGCATGTGGGCATGTGTGTCTCCAAAGCGCTCAGACCACAGATCTGCCTGTGTTTCTGCTGGGGCCACTTCACCAGAGCAACCAAGCTGTCCTCAGGCCACAGATAGGTCTCTCAGCCTCCTGGGAGTACCCAAGGAGTACCCAAAGCTCTGTCCCCAGCACGTCCCAAACACAGAGGGCCCAGAGGGGCTGGATTCTGGGACAAGTCATCCCAAAGAGACAGAAAGCCAGGAAAATAGTAAACCCCTCCAAAGGCATAGTCACTGCCTGCAGGAGAGTCCGTGGCTGCTTGCTGGGCCGTAACCATCTCAGAGGTAGAAGGCTGAGCTGCAAAAGCTGGCTGCCTCCCCGATCTGTGCCCTGGGTGGCAGCTGCTGGGGATTGACAGCCAAAAAGCTGCCACATAGTCTGTATGCTTTGGGAAGCCTGGGCCTTTCACCATCACGGTTACTTGAAACTGAGCACCAGGTGGGAGGGACCTGGGTCTGGGGGGTGCCAGTGGGCTGCTTTGTTTGAGGCTTGTGCCTCCTTCCCAGAGGGCAGAATAGGCACGGGAGCTGGCATCCAGGGCATTTGGCCTTCAGGTGCTGAATCTCAAGCGAGGGAGGACCACAGCTCCCCCTACCTTGCATCAACAGAGCACCCTGTGACTTGCCCATGGGCACTAATGCCAACCCAGTTCTGCTGTTTCCCAGACCCCATCAGCACAGGAGCCAAACAGAAACACCTGCCCACCTGCCAGCCTCCCTCCCCAACTCCTCTCCTCACCCCTTTGAAGAGGCCTTGAAAAAGGGCACAGAGCACACACATACACAGAGCTTGGGTGGTGAAGTGGCCAGGACTGCTGGGACCCAGCAGGCAGACTCCAACCTGAGTCTGTGTGGGAGTGAAGTGGCTGTCTGCTGCCCATCTGTGTGTACAGGTGTGCGTGAGCATCTGTGCCTGTGCGTGGGGTGTGTACACGGGTGCATTACGTGTGGACATCAGCTGGGTGTGTCAACTGCTATGTGAAGACACAGCACATCACATCTGTGTGAGGACGCCTGTCACATATAGGGTACATGAAGGGTGATGCCCAGTATCTGTGTGGCGGGGTGCACGTGGGCTGGAATGCACAGCATCTGTGTGCTGGGAGGTGCAGATGGTTGAGGTGCTGCTTTCTGTGTGTAGTGGGCTGCACATGGGTTAGGGTACACAACATCTGTGTGTAGTGGGCTGCAAATGGGGAAAGGTGCGCAGCATCTGTGTGCTGTGAGGTGCACCTGGGGAGGGGCGCACGGCACCAGTGTGGGCACGTCCCTCTGTGTGTCTGCGTATGAGGAACCCCCACCTGTGCCTGTGTGTGACTGGGTACACAGGGACACCTTGCTGTGCCTGTGTGTGTCTAGATATGCAGGGACACCTGGCTGTGCATGTGTGTGCCTGGGTTTGTGGGACACCTGACTGTGCCTGTGTCTGTCTGGGTATGAGGGACACCTGGCTGTGCGTGTGTGTGTCTGGGTTTGCGGGACACCTGACTGTGCCTGTGTCTGTCTGAGTATGAGGGACACCAGACTGTGCATGTGTGTGTCTGGGTATGAGAAACACCTGACTGTGCGTGTGTGTGTCTGGGTATGCAGGGGCACCTGACTGTGTGTGTGTGTGTCTGGGTATGAGGAACACCTGACTGTGCGTGTGTGTGTCTGGGTATGAGAAACACCTGACTGTGCGTGTGTGTGTCTGGGTATGAGAAACACCTGACTGTGCGTGTGTGTGTCTGGGTATGAGGGACACCTCTCTGCCTGTGTGTGTCTGGGTGTGAGGGATATCTCTTTGCCTGTGTGTGTCTGAGTGTGTAGGGATACCTGGCTATGTCTGTGTGTGTCTGGGTTTGCAGGGACACCTTGCTGTCTGTGTGTGTCTGTGTATGAGGAACCGCCCCTCATACCTGTCTGCGTCTGGGTATGAGGAAGCCCCACCTGGGCTTGTGTGCGCCTGTGTCTGTGTAATGTGCACCCCTGTGTTCGCCCTGTGAAGGGAAAGTCTGAGCAAGCGGAAGCTATGGCTTCGAAATGATCGGATTCTGACTCATGACCTGTGAGTCTGTCATAGCCTGAGGACTTCCTAACTCATCGGTAAAGACCCCAGGGGTCACCGTTTCAACCACTGGCAGAAGAGGGACAGCAGGATCCCAGCAGCCTGCTGGGAGGAAAAGGAGCCCACCTTAGTGAGTACTCACTGCATGTCAGGCACGGTGACGAATAAGCAGCACACAAATTCCCAGGTTGCCCCAGCGCTTTAGGACCGCATTTCATCCACCAAATGCCCAGTGAGGAGAGTGATGGCGTCAGGGCCTCAAATCATGGCCTCTCTGAAATCTACTTCCTTTGCAATATGACTTTGCACCGACTCCCATGCAGAGGTGGCGTCTCTTTCACCTCCCCTTAAATCCGGGCTGGGCTGTGACTCTAGATTTGAGCAGTTGAATGTAGCAGAAGTGATGTAGTGTCAGTTTGAAGCCTAGACCTCCAGTGGTCTTGTAGCTCCCACTTGCTGCCTTGAACCTCAGCTGCCCTGCAAAGGAGCCCAGGCCAGCCTGCTGGAGGAAAAGAGGCCTTGCTCCATATGTATATTGGGCCTGAGGGAAGGAACAGCACCTTGTATGTCTGTACCTGCAGCCCCAGCTGAGGCCCTGCAGACCAGCCCATTACCAGCTGGCCACCAAATTTGTGAGAGGTCCCTGCCCAGATCAGCTGGGCTCCCACCCAATGCACAGCTGACTACAGACACATGCAGCTGAGACAGAACCACAGGCTGAAGGGTAGACTCATGCCTAAAGATCACGGCTTATCTTTCTCAGGCACTGAGTTGTGAGTGGGTTGTTACATCAGCAAACAGAGGCCAGTGTCATTCTCCCCATTTGACAGATGAGGACATCGAGAATAAGTAAAAACTTCCCCAAGACCCCATGGCTTGTGTGTAAACAGAAAGAAGTATAATTCAAACCCGCATAGTGTGGTTCCGAGGTTTAGAAGTGTCTTTGTCTGCTCAGGTAGCCAGAATAAAATGGCACAGACTGGGTGTCTTAAACAACAGGCATTTATTCTCACAATTCTGGAGGCCAGAAGTCCAAGATCGTGGTTTCATCAGGGTTGCATGCAAGAGGGAAGAAAGTGAGAGTTCACTGGTGTCTCTTCTTCTTATGACACCAATCCTGTTGGATTAGGGCCCCACCCACAGAACTTTATTTAACCTGAAGGCGTCATCACCAAATATTGGAGGCTAAGACTTCAACATATGAATTGGGGAGACAGAACAAAATTCAGTCTATAAAAAGGCGTTAACCTCTATGCCAAGCCACCTTAACAGTCACAGCAGGGGTTTCAAGTAGCAATGACTGCCTCCATTTGACAAGAGGTAGAATCTCAGGCTTGGAGAGCCGATCTCTGGGCCCCTGTGGCTGTAAGGAAGGAGCACAGCGAGGCTGGCCTCCAGCCCTGAGCACTCCCAGTGGCCATGCCGGCCTCCAGTGCGTAACTTCCCTTCCCCTTTCTTACCAGCTGCCTCTCAGCTTCTATTTTTCCATGTGCAGGCAGGTTCTTGAGGACCAGGGCTGCAACCTCTCCATCTTGGTAGTCTCCGTACTTGGCAGGCCTGGCCCAGAGTAGAGGGAGGTGGGTGGGGAGAGGGCAAGCTTTGATCCCAGAGCCTGCACTCCTCCCTGGGGTTTGCTCTACACTGTCTCCCAGAGTTTCCCAGAAGAGTTAGGCCCCAGTTGCCCACGATGGTAACTACTCAATAATTTACCCGTCCCAGTCTCATTTCCCCACTCCCCTATTGTGTTGAGATTGACTCCCAGGTAAGCGACTTGCACTAGACTCCTCATCTCTGGATCTGATCCTGCAGAAACCTATATTGTGATGGAACCCCTCCGACCTCTCCAGAAAGAACACCTTTTCTCTCCTGATGGCCTGGCAGGAGCTGGTCCAGACCCTGATCTCTAGGCTGATTCAGCAGAATCCCAGGGAAGGAGGCCGCAGGCACAGCATCTGGAAGGCGCCAGAAAAATTTACTTCTGCCCTTCTGCTTGGCCAAGGCTGTAGACCCACAGGCTGGGGACGGCTTCATCTTGAGCCTGGGTTGTTGCTGAGGTTGGGTCATCCCCCCAGTGGTCACACTGGTAGCCAGAGCATGGCCGGGAACAAGCAGGACCCAGCCGATGGGGCCAGAGGTCTTGCTTCCTAAGATCCTGCTTTGCATGTTGAGCCACGCCTTCAGAGGATCATAAGCAAAACACATCTGGGGGAGCCCCTTTCTTGATTCGCTGGGTTCTGCTAGACCACAGAGCCCACAGTTTCTCTCCTTGGAGGCAAAAGGAGAGTCCCAAGGCCCACTTGTTTCTCTCTCCCCTTGGGCTCCCCCAAGGCCTCTCTAACCATCACCCAACAAACAGGGACCTTCTTACCCCCAGGAAAATCCTCCCTGTCAGCAAATTACTCAAATGTGCTGACCCCGGGTACACCAAGTCTGTGGTGGGAACATCTCCTCCTGGAAGTGGCTGGATTTCCCGGCCCTGCCAGGGAGAACTCATAGGTTTCTCGGAACTCGATTTCTCAGCCCATGTCGCTTTTTAACATCATAAATTTTAAAATGCTCTTTTATTACAAAGAGTGGGGGAGGGGAGGAATAAGAGGAGGAAAAAAAAAACAAGCAACTATAAACAAAACATAAAAGATGTTTAATGGACGGCAAACGAGGCCGCAAGGAAACAGCCTGGCATTGATTTTCCCTGACATTTCACCGATTCAATTATGAGCTTCGTAAGGGAAGAGCTGGATTTTTTTTTTCATCTTCTTCAGGCAATTAGGGTCCTTTAATAAAGAACAAAGCAGCTATTGTCTGGACTCCTTGTGGGCCCAAGTTCCTTGACAGCCAAATAGTGATGCTTGATCCTGGACATACAAGATACCTCCCGATTTAGGGGACCTGATGGTGAGATCCAGGCCAGGACCTAACCCCGTAAGTCCCTCTTTAGGGGTCTGATGGGCTCCCTGGCTCTATCTCTAAAGTCAGAGCTGCGGCCCAGGAATGATGGGGGAATCCCTGGGATGGGGCTGCCATGAAACAGAAAGATCCAGAGCGACTGAACTGTTGCGGAGACATTTAGGTTGGTCAGCCAAAGTGTGGGATCTTAAAATATGATCCATAAATTCTGGTACTAGCCCCATCAGGTAGACAGGAAGATCTCCACTTAACGGGTGAGGACACTGAGTGTGCTGAGAGGTGAAGTCCCTTGCTTGGGGCCACTCACCGTGTTTAAGTGACAAAGTCAAGATTCTCCCCACGTTCTGGTTTCCAAAGCCTGACTGCTCCCATCATGCTCTCCGCCTCCATCCTCAGGGTCCCAGACAACAGGAAGCCAGGCAATGTGACTGGCTCTCTGGGGGCAGAGCTAGGGTGGAGGAGGCAGCCACGGTCTCCCTGTCCCAACAACCGTCTCTACCGGTAGAATCTGAACCCACCCCTTTTCATACCCAAGACCCCCTTTTCTCCCTCTCTCATTTCCCTTGTAAATCTTAGTCTCAGCTGCTTCACTCCCAGAGAGGTGTCAACAGTTATTAACCACTCACAGTCGAACCCATTCCAAAGGTGTTTATATATTGAAAAGGATGAAACTCTCAAACTGAGGGCATAGAGCCATGAGGAGGCATTTCAGGCATATTGGTAACAACGACAAAAGAAAACCACCTCCATTGCCCTCCTATATAAGTCAGTCCAGCAGTGGGAGCCAAGGAGGGTTGAAGATCCCAAAGAGAGCAGCCTAAATTACATCTCCTGAACCGTTCTCGTCCACGTACCTCTTGGCATGACTCAGACATGTGACTGAGCATCGGGGCAGGGCACGCCCAGGCTCAAGACCTCTGAGAGATCTGCTCACCCCGTCCCTAATAAATCACCTCAATAGTAGGTATCTTGTACCTCCAGGATCCCGCACCCTTCAAGCACCACTATTTGCCTGTCAAGGAACTTGGGCCCACATAGAGCCCAGACAATAGCAGCTGTGTTCTTCATCCAAGAATCTTAATTGTCTAAAGAATTGCCTGGTGGGCCAGGACTGATCAAACGTTTTACCCACCCAAAGACGGTGCCCTCCTACATATAATCCAAGAACCAAAATTTTGCCACTTCTCCATTATGAGGCCATCACCTGGAACGATGGCATCCAGAAAGATAAGAGCTGGCAGGCATCAGGTGCCTGCCACATACCAGCCTCAGAGCCAGCCAGGCATTCCACTATGCTGTGGCTGCTTATTCTCAACTCACACATGAGGTTTCACCATGTCGACCCAGTCTCTATTAAAAATACAAAAAATTAGCTGGGCATGGTGGCGCATGCCTATAATCCCAGCTACTCAGAAAGCTGAGGCAGGAGAATTGCCTGAACCCAGGAGGTGGAGGTTGCGGTGAGCCGAAATCACGCCATTGCACTCCAGCCTTGGTAACAAGAGCGAAACTCCGTCTCAAAAAAAAAAAAAACTTACACATAAGGCAACTGAGCCACAGAGGTAGGGACGCAATGGTTCAGGAAAGGGCAGATGACCCAGTTTGGGCCAGTGAAAGTCTGGCCTGAAACTTTCACTTGACTGCCTGAGAAAAAGGCACACTCTTCCCACTGGCTTTGCTAAGCTGATAGGAAGGACACCCTGGTGCTGCTGGCGGCCACTGTTAACACCATTTGGGAAGGAGGGAAAGCAGAAAAACGCAGAGCCAAGAGACGGAGAGGGAAATTCCTGATGATGTAAGTAGAGCCTCTGGATCCAACATGCCTGAAGTGAGTTTACTACTTTTTGCTATGTAAACTCCTAAAACATAAATTTCTTTACTTTCCTCCTCTATTTCATCCTCCCTTGATTTTACTTAAATTTATGTCACTTGCAACTGAAGAGTCCTGAGTAATATATGCATTCCGTGGGTCACTCAGGTTGCCCATCTTGTCTGTGGTCAGCCAGGTCATGAAGTGCTCCAGGAATATCTCCCTCAGCATGACCCTTTACTTCCTTCCAAACAAGCTCATCTGAAATGGCCCAGCCAGTGGCTTTCCATTCAGGAAGCAGTGATTTAGGACACAGGTAGCTACTCAGAGACCACAGAACGAGGTACTAAGTATTTGTGGATCTCAGCCCTCAAGGGACTGACTGCCCATCTCTCAGCTCCCAATCTACCCTTTCCATTATACCAGGTAGGATCAAGGACTGTTTCCTGTCTGCCTCCCCAGATTCTTGCATAAGGTTTGGCATTTAATCCGTGCTCAGTAAACATCAATTCAGCGAACTGAAGTGCCAAGTGAGAAAACTGCTGACAGCTGTCGCAGGGACTGCCAGAGTCTCTTAAAATCCATTCCCCCTTTCTGTAATAATATTAGAACTCTTGATTTTTAGCTAAGCAAGTAGCCACGCAAAAAGAAAGACTACATTTCCCAGCCTCCTTTGCATCTGGCTTTGGCTATGTGACTATGACGTGGCCAATGGGAGGCGAGTGGAGGTGATCTAGGTACATCACTCAGGCCACGCCTGTAATGAAAAGGAGCACACACACAACCCCTCCGCTTCCCTCTTCCCACTGGCTGAAATGTGGACGTGGTGGTGAGCCCCTCTAAACCACGTAAGGCCAGCTCCCAAGGAGGATGGAGCAACAAGATGAAAGGGGCGCGGTGCCCCACAGAGCTCTCACTGAAGTCCTGGTTTTTTACATCCCAACTCTTCAGCTGGAGTCACTAGTAACAAAATCTACACCGTCACTAATATATCCCACAAGTGTGTATTCCTGAGGTGGGGAGGCGGAGAGGGACAGGATGCTCTGGGAGGGGACAGGATGCCCTCCTCCAAGGAGCATCTTAACGCCTCTCATCGTTTGATTCTTATCGTGGGTAAGGCGCTTTCGTCTACCATGTCTTCCTGTAAGGTGGGAAGGTCAAGTTGGATTAGCCCCATTTTTCCAGATGGGGAAACTGAGGCTCAGAGAGGTGGAGCTGCAGCTAGGAAGGGGCAGAGCTGGGGTTCTCAGTTCAGTCTTAGGTCCTTGCCACACCCCAAGCTGAGCTGGGCTGGCAGGAAGCACTAATCTGAGCTGAGGGAGACTACTGGCCTGCCTTCTACACATCCTTTAAAACCTTAGGTCTACAGAGAGAAGAGCTTTGGGCTGGCCAGGGCCCATCGCAGGAGGCAGGACCTATGATTCAGACAGCTCATTCTTTCTTCCAATGCACCAAGGGCCCTTAACTCTGGAGACCCTCTTCCTGTTCCTCTCTGCAGAAATGAAAGAGATGAGTGCATCTCAGAGGTGAGGGAGGCTGAGGCCTGGGCACAGGACTTGAGTTGATTTTAGAAGTCAGAGGCTCAGCAAGGATGGAGATTACTCTTTGAGCTATCATCTAACCTTCCCTAAGGCCTTTCCTCTCCAACACAACTGTAATTCTTGTTCTGGTCACCCAGCCTATCCCAGGCCTGGTAGATCCAGGAAGGGCAGAGACACCGAATCCTGTGGTCTTCGGGGCCCTAGGGTGCTGAGGCCATGGCTCTTCTCCGCTTTGGCGCCCAACACTTTTCTTCTCAAGGTCTCCTGCTGTTAAAGAGAAACAGGCTGAAGAGGTTTCCTCAAAGAAACCTCTGACCAAAGAAACAAATTTCCAGTGTGTCCTTTGGCCCGTAACAGCCCTGAAAATGTCTCCTGGGACACCAGGTGGGGCTAGTCCTTAAAAATATTTTTAGAAGAGCAGGCCAAGCTCTGAGGAGCTTGGGAGCTGTGAAGGGGGCCAGGAGACTGGTAGGCTGCACCTTTCTGATCGGGCTCAGCAGCCTGAACCAATTGGATCCCCATACTCTCCTTCCCCTGACCTGGTGTGTCCAGATGAAGTACAGGAAGTTTGAATTACAGCTGAATAACAAGCATTTAGTATCAGCATGTTCCACATATTGTGCAAGACATAGTTATTCAGTACTAAAAAATTACTGATTATCTGAAATTCAAATTTAACTGGGCATCATGTATTTTTATTTGCTAAATCTCACAACCCTACCCTGACCCCCATAGGTAACAGTCAAGTCTGAGAGGCCCCCACACAGACCATCTCCTGCCAACACCACTCCAGAGGCCAGGGAACATCTCTGCCCTCTGTCCCTGGGGCAGCCCTGGATGAGCAAAGCTCCTGGAGCTCATCTCCCTTCCCCCTTTGTCTCTCCATGCGAGGATTATCAATAATTCACTCAGTCCGGAGACATGGGTATTTATCATCCCCCTTGTATTAGTCTGTTCTCATGCTGTTATTTGAAATAGCCAAGACTGAGTAATTTATAAAGAAAAGAGGTTTCATTGACTCACAGTTCTGCATGGCTGGGGAGGCCTCAGGAAACTTACAATCATGGCAGAAGGCACCTCTTCACAGGGCAGCAGGAGAGAGGATGAGTGCAGAGCGAAGGAGGAAGCCCCTTATGAAACCATCAGATCTCAAGAGAACTCACTCAGTATCACAAGAACAGCCTGGGGAGACCGCCCCCATAATGTAATCACCTCTCACCAGGCCCCTCCCCCAACATGTGGCAATTACAATTCAGATTACAATTCAAGATGAGATTTGGGTGGGGACACAGCCAGACCATACCACCCCTTTTATAGATGAAGAAACTGAGGGTCTACAAAGTTAACTAATTTGCCCCAATTGCCGAATAAAAGACAGAGTCAGAATCCCCCCAGTGACACTGAGCCTAGATCTGCCCATTACATCACGGCTGCCTGAGATCATGGCTAAGACCTTGGCCACACCCACCCTATCCTAACCCGTCATAATCATCATAGATACCTCAGCCCCAGCAAGAGGCTCCCAGTGTCTTCTGCAGGCCTGTGGCATGATGGAAAGCACACTGGCCCATGGGTAAGGATACTGGGCTGAATAAGACTTTGCCTGTTAGCACTAGGGTGATACTGAACCAGTCACTTCCTAGGGTGGGCAGGTGGGGTTTGTCTCCTGGATCCCTGTCTACTAGGGCATCCACCACTCCATCTCACAGCTCCTAGGGAAAAATCTCAGTGACCTGCTTGTCCCCTGATGACAGAGGTAGGCACACGATCCATGCCTACAAATCATGGAACCACACCCCACCCCCATCCACAGTTAATAGACTACGAATTGGACAGCAACCCAAGCAGGGAAAGTCAGCGTCCCTTCATGGCATTTATTATGTGGATGCTGGAAGAGCTAGAGTACCTCCTCCTTAAGATGCCAAGATGGCAGCACCATGTATGCCTTAGGCTTCCAGTGGGTATCTTTTCCACTGTTGAGAAAGAAAGCCTGCCTGAAAGAAAGCCACACAGAGAAAAGCGGAGTCAGAGGTAGAGAGAGACAAAGACACACAACTCCTGGATCCAGCCATGCCTGAAGGCATTGACACTTGGAATTCTTACTACAAGAGCCAATACATTTTCCTTTTGCTTAAGCCAGTTTTCATTGGGTTTCCACCACTTGTAGCTAAGAGGGGATACGTCTCCCCTCTCAGCCAAACAAGGGATCTGGACTCTGGGATGGCCCGAGTTCTTTCCTTCCCAGCAGCTATCACCTCCCCCTCCCTTGCAGAAGAATTTCCAGCGATTAACAGTCTACTGTCTCCAAACCTCCAGGCTCCCTTCTGCTCAGACTCAGACTGCAGAGCTCTTGTAAAGTCTCAGCCTCCCAGACTTCTAGACTCCTTCCCATGCACCTCCTGGCTGTGTCGATGACGGAGCAAGGTGAGCAGGGCAATGGTTGTGTGGGCCTCTGAAGCCCAGACCTTAGAAAATCAAAGCCAGGGGCAAGGTGTTTCTCCAACTGCTTTAAGGGAGATTTTCCTCTAAACAGACTTGTGAAATCTTCATTTTCAAAATACCAGCATGTCATTTAATTTTTTACTTCTCCAACTGGGAATATTATCAAAAGATGGGCTTTTTCATTCATTGTTTTAGTTCAGCTGCTCCTTTTCCCCTACATGGAGTTATTCTGAAAGCCACGTATGGAGGTAGATTGGAAGATGGGGGATGAAGGCGAAGAAGAGAGGCGCTCCAGGAAGAAAGGGGGAGCAGTCCCGCAGACCCACCTGATACAGTAATCAGGGGCCTAGCCACAAGGAAACGCTTTCATCAGCCGGAACTCAGCTCCTGCTCTGGCAGAGACAGTGGCTGCCCGCCTGGCAGCCTTCTCCCCTCCTCCTTCCTGGCAGGGCCCCATTTTATTGGGGGGATATCCACCTCCTCTCCGCTACAACTCAAAGCATGGTCCCATTGCCAGCTCCAAGGGCATCTCCCTTACTAAGGCAACCACTGTATGGCCCATTCCCTTGTCTGGGACTGGTTTAGACATGAGTCTGTGATGTAATTCTGGCCAAGAAGATTGAGGAGGAACCTGCTGGGGCTCTCAGGAAGAGTTTCTTCACTGATTGACAAAAGGCATGACATACGGGGAAAAGACGCCCCTCACATTTCACTGGCCTATGGTGCATCAAGTCTGCCTAGTGTGCCTGGAATTGCTATGGCCACTTGGCCACCATGAGAGGGGACTCATCTGAAGGAGAATCCGACCCTCTGAGTATGCGCAACTCACACACTCCCCTGCAAGCACCACCCTACCCCAGGGCCTTTGCACGTGCAATTCCTTCTGCCAAGAACACTTTCCCTCAGCCCTTACCGGGCTCACCCCTCTGTTTCGTTAACATCTCTGCTCAAATATCAGCTCCTCAGATGAACTTCTCTGACTTCTCTCCCCTCTGTCATTCTATTCTCTTGCTTTGTTATTCATAGCTTTTAATTGACATTATGTTATATATTTAAATTATATACACATACATTGTGTGTAATATATGCATACACTATGTCTATACAGTATATAATAAGCACATATATATGAATACATCTCAAACAGGCCAAGTATCCCCTATCTGAAACACTTGAGACCAGAGGTGTTCCTGATTTTTTTCAGATTTTGGAATTTTCACAATAGATAATGAGGTATCTGAAGGATGGGACACAAGCGTAAAGACAGAATTTATTTATGATTTATGTGTACCTCATATGCAATGTAATTTCATTTTTCCCTTAGGGACCCAGGATAAACCGTGTTCTGCACCTGCGTTTTCACTGTGATCCATCAAGTAAGGTTGTGTGTGAAATTTACTGTTTGTGGCGTTATGTTGGTGCTCAGAAAGTTTCAGAATTTGAAGCATTTTAGATTTTCAGATTAGAGATTCTCAACCTATGTGTCATGGTATATATGCCGTGCATATAATATACACGATAAATATACAGTGTATGTGTATGTGTCTATCATCTTTCACACAAGAATGTAAGTGCCATGAAGGCCAAGACTTGTTTTCCTTCCCCACTGTAACCCCAGAGCCTAGGAGTGTGCTTGGTGCAGAGAAAGGTGCCCCACAAAATCTGATGAAAGGGAGGCAGGAAGGCAGGAGGCCTGTGTGCTTGAGGACACCACGGAGCCTCTAAATTAGGCAGTCCTCAGGACTTCTTGCTTCTGGCGATAATATATATTCCTTTTTAAATAAGTGTAAGCCAGTCGGTGTGGGGTTTTTAGTCTCTGGCCACTGAAGGCTCCCTGCTTCGTATACCCGTGCCGTTCCCTGTCTCGGATGTCCCTCCCTGACAGGTCTCTCTGCTGCTCCCCTCCCTATCCAGGCTTGACTACAATTCCACTCCCTCTCCAGGGCGCTTGAGAACCAAGGTTTTGCATCAGCAAACTCGGGGTCAAATCCCAGTTCTGCCACTCGCCAGGTGGCAGAGACCTTTGGCAAGTCCCTTAGTTCTCCCAAGCTTCAGTCCCCTAGACTGTAAGACAGGAATCACAGTGAAAGTGCCCACCTTGTGATATGCATTCAGCAAGATAATAGGAGGGTTTCAGAATCAGCAGGTTTTGGGTAAAAGACTCAGCTTGGTCACTTTCTGACAATCTGTCTGCCTCCAGCCTCCTCCTCTGTCATATGGACATGGCAAAGGGGCTGACCTGAATAACTTAAGGAGATGACGTGTATTAATTGTTTAGCACAGTGCTGAATAAGATATTAGGTGTGTGGGCCTGATGCAGTGGCTCATACCTGTAATACCAACACTCTGGGAGGCAGAAGCAGGCAGACCACTTGAGCCCAGCAGTTTGAGACCAGCCTGGGCAATATAGGGTGACCCCCGTCTCTACAAAAAAATTTAAAAATTAGCCAGGCATGGTAGCCACCAGCTACTAGCGAGCTGAGGTGGGAGGAGGATTACCTGAGCCTGGGAGTTTGAGACTACAGTGGCCGTGATCATGCCACTGCACTCCAGCCTGGGCAGCAGAGAGACTGTCTCAAAAAATATTTAAATTAGGTGTGTGTAGGTACACCCATAAACATAACCTTTCAGGGATGCAGGGGCCACAAGACCCAGCCTCTGCCCTCAAGAGGCCACAGGGGATGGGGCTAAAGAGACAGGAAGGACTCAGCTTCTGTGGGGCAGGCAAAGGTATGTGGGTGTGCTCGGACAGGCTGACTCCTGACCCTCTCCACGCAGGCTCAGCCTCTCCCACCCCTGGAAGCAGTTTGCACTGAGCCAGCATCTTGCCTAGGTAGGAGGTCACAAGCCCCCTTGGCACTGACCTTGTGAATTTCAGACCCAGGTCAGTTCCCCTCCACTGCTCACCAGACGCAGCAGAGGCCTCTCGCTCATCCCTCTGCTAGGCTGGTTTTAAATTGAAGGCATTAGGCTCACTAATTGCCTGTAATCACCTTGTTTGAATTAGCATGGCAAGTGCTTCCGACTAAACGGTCTGTTATTCCAAATAACCCTCGTTGGTTTTAATTACGTACCCTGGAATGCGTGGCTTCCCAGTCCTCTGTAAACCGCACGATGGGGCGTGAATCCTGACCTCCCCTCCACAGACCCCGTAATAAGAAGAAGCAGGAGAAGGCCTTTGCCCTTCCAGACCCTCTCTTAGGTCTATTTTTAAACCCAACACCGGATGGAAGAGATGACCCCAGTGCCCCTCCACTGCCCCATTCCTGGGTTCCATCTGCCTCCAGCAACCAACAGAGAGCGGTGGCCCAGAGACCAGCAGAAAGCCCCCAGTCCCTTTCTGCTTGGCTTTGGAATATGCCACCCCATTCTTTTGCTCCAGACTGGGTTTCCTCAGTCTGTTTGGCTTTTGCGGGTATTATTGTTAATGTCACCCCAATTTACAGTTAAAGAAACAGACCCAGAGAAGTGGTGGTTACCTCCAGGGCATGTCAGAGAGTAGAGCTTCTGGAACTTCATATGCACACCAAGCCTGGGGATCTTGGCAAAACGCAGATTTAGATTCAGTGGGGCTGGGGTACAGTTCCCAGGTCTGAGGACTGACCGCGCTTTGAGTAACAGGTTGCCATGGCGCTGGCTGCACGGAAGGAGGTTCTAACATGATCACCTCCTCTCCTGCAGGCGCCGTGCTAGGCTCTTTACAATCCTCACTCCCATTTTATACCTGACCAACACCACACACCATCCTGGAAGGAGGAATATTCATCCCCACTCCCTTACCTGAGAGGTGCAGGGGGAGGTTTTGAGACTCAGCCAGTGACAGGGGAAGGTTGGGAGCTCATGGCTCTCTCAGCAGCCTCTGAGGTTGGGAGTATGGGCATGGGTGGGGTAGGGGACAAGGAAGAATGAACTAATTCCCATTTCCTAAGAGATGCAGGCTGCTGAGGGCAGACCTGAGCCCAGAATCCAGGGCTTTCCTGGCTTTCTGACCCTGTGTCCTGCGCCCCATCCACACTGTCTGAATCCTTGACCAAGGTCCCTGTTTTACAGGGTTTGGCCCCGAAGAAGCAGGTGCAGGAGGAAGAATGCATTCATTCATACAACAGAGCCCAGGGCCTGGCACAGAGGAGGGCTTCAGCAAATGCTTGTTGATTAAAGAAAGGAGTAGAGAAGCTCATCCTATGTTCAGGATCCATGGAAGATGCTGAAAATTCAATGGTGAGTGGAGCAGACATTGTGCCTATCGTGTGGGGTCTCTAGACTGGGGAAAGTTGAGCAGAGTACAGGGTCTTGAACGGAGGGCAGATGCTGTCCAGGCTCTGGGCCCTTGCCTTACAGGCCTTATCCCATTAAATCCTCATAACCATCAAGTAAAGTGGATGTTGGTCCTTATAACGAAAGATACTGAGAGTCAGAGACAGTGGATCACTTGCTCAAGATCACACAGCTGCTGGTTAAATGACATAGCCAGAGTTTGCAGCTGGGCTCTGAATCTACAGCCTACCCCTCAATGCAGTCATCAGAACCAGGCTGGGGGATGGGGGAAAGGATTCCAAAGTCTTCCAGGTGGAGCTGCCACAAAGGAATGGTTTTATTTAATGGCATGGGAGTGGGAGGGAGGGGGCGTTCTGCCTGTCCCCACCCTGACACCACAGTGAACCTTGAACTGCTAAATTGAGTGAGATAGGGCAGGGCAAAAGGTGAAGGGAGCCTGCTTGCAGCCTACAGGGTTGGGGAAATGAACTAATTAGGACCTTTCAGCGGTGCCGGCCCACAGCTGGGCAGCCCAGCTGGTTCTGGGTGGACAGAGTCCTCCTTGGCCCTGAGTTCAGAGGGTCAGCCCTGCCTTAGGAACAGGATGGTCCCATCCCTGCTTGTCTGCTCCCCTAAGCCCTCAGGTGCTGCAGCCAGGAAAAGGAGCCAGACCCATACACCCCTGTGGAGAGAGAGCTTATTGTTATCTCTTTAGAGATGGATGGTTACCGTGGGGATGGTGGCTTCCAGACAGTGTTTGGCAGGGAGGCTTATGCCCTCCAACTCCCTGGTTTTATTTTGGCCCTTGGCCTTCTGGTGTCCATTAATTCACTGGCCTGGACAGTGAGTGCCAGGACACAGGAATGAGTCCGCCCAATTCACTACTGACTCTCCAGTACTCAGCACCCAGTACCCAGCACCCAGCAGCCAGCATGGGGCCTGGTACCACACTGAGTGCTCCATAATTTTTTTTGGAATGAATTCAGAAAGAAATAAGTTGTGTCCATTACGAAGGTGCATACTGGCCTTTACTGGCCAGTGTGGGAGTGATTTGGGCTTGATTTCATTTTGCTGTGACAGGATTCATTCAAGTCACACTTGCTGATTGCCAGCTCTATACTGGGCACTGGAATTCAGAGCTTCAGTGAGCTCTGGGGAGCAGAGTCCAATGAGCAGGATTCATAATTATTTCTAGATATCTAAGTCTATGATAGAGCCTGTGCTAATAATTATTTTTAAATTTCTAAGCTTGTAATAGTCAAAAAAAAATGTTTCTCAGAGGAGGTGGCATTGGAGCACATCCCGAAAGGAGAAGTGAGAGTGATCAGGTGGGGAAGAGGCCTTGGCCACCAAATGCCAAGTCATCTGCAGGATTGAGAACACGGGATTCTATACATTGCAGTCAGGAGAAACCATCCCTGCATGGCTCAAACATTCATAACATGAGCATAAAGTCCCTGCCCAATGGCCTCTGTTGCTAGTCCTTGATCCAGGGCTCTCAGGGAGGCAAGGAGAGCTCTAATTTAATTCAGAAGAGGGAGCCGGGGAAATGGAAGATAATGTTGATTGAGCACCTCTGTAGGCCCTGGATAAGTAGTGGGAGTGAAAACAGACAAGGCCTTGGCTCTCCAGAGCGTCTAATGGGAAAGAGTGATGTCAACCACTCACACAATACACAATAGACACAAAGAGGTGGGGATCTGTGAAGACAAGAAACCAACTATATCACAGTGGAACTGACCCAGTCAGCAAAGTGGGAGTGTGGAGCAGGAAAGATGTGTGGAATGGCTGATGTCTGTTTTTCACGTGTACTTCCTTGTCAAGCACACAGCATAATGTCTAGCCTAGTCAAGCTCAAAGAATGGTAGCAAATACAATGTTACTACGAATTCACTTCATCTAGACCATCACACTGCAAGGAAGGCACCCGGATGATCCCCATTTTACAGAAAAGGAAACTAAAGACCAGAGGTGTAAAGTTATTTGCTCAGGGTTCCATTGTAGCTGTGAGAAGCAGCTGGGATTTGAACTCAGGCAGGTCTGGCCAGCTCTTCACAACCCACACTGCCTCCCATTTCCCCAAACCTAATTTGGGAAGATGGGGATAGGGGTCCCCAGTCTCCCTTATGGAAAACTGAATCCATTTATCAACAAATCCCTCAATTTTTAAACAAAATAATACATGAGAAAGCATCCAGCACAGGCCAAGCTCATGGTGCCCAGCAAATTCCACTGTTGCAACTTTCAGGACCAGAGTGGCCTTAAAGAGAAAGAGACTCAATAAGGATTTATCTGGTCATCTCTTGAAACACTTTTTATTTTTCTAGGGGAGTCTCTGTTAAAGAGACAGAAACACACAGTAAAAAAAATATGTTCATAGTCATTTTAGTCATCACTGCTATTGTCTGCAAATCTTGTGCTAAGTTTCCGTGTGATGAAGGCCTGGGACACAGACATGAAGAAGACTCAGGTTCTCAAGGAAGTCAACCCCTCAGCTAAGGAGACAAGACGGACATGTCAGGATAGCTGGAAAGTTGGGTAATAATAGCAAACAAGAAAGGACAATTTGATAAAAAGACATCACCCCATTAATAGTAAAGGGACAGGTTCAGGCTGGTGAATTTAAGACTGTAGTCATCACAGTGGGGCAGAGGGTAGAGAAAGGTTTCCAATGGAAGAAGGAACATTGCTAGGTCTTGAAACATGGGGGAAATCTGATTAGACAGGGATGGGGGCTGGTTTGCAGCAACCATCCTGTTGGTTTCTGTCATTCTTGAAATAAGTATCTTTGGCATGTGTAGCAGCCCGCATCAGCTCTCTGAAGAATGAGACTGTTTTATTAGGGAAAAAATCCAATTTGGGACCAGTGGAGAGAAGAGAAGAGAGGAGAGGAGAGGGGGAAGGAGAAGGGGAAGGAGAAGGGGCAGGGGAAGAGGAGAAGAGAGGAGAGGAGGAGAAGGAGTGGGGGGAGGGGAGGGGAAGGGGAAGGAAAGAGAAGAGGAAGAGGAAGAGAACCCCTTCTGCCTTCCCCGGTGAAGGCTGAAACTGCTTGCCCACGCTGAAAATGGCAGGTGCGAACACTGGAGAAAGTGGCCCCACCAGCAGGAAGCATGAGTGGCCCCTTGCCTGACCATGGGAAGATTTTTCCATTTTCCTCATGTCCTCCAGGAGGCCTGGTCTTACAGAGAAGAAATGCCAAAAAACAGCCAAGAAAATGGAAAGTAGAATTTTCTGCTTAGAACAGCTCAAAAAACCTAGAACTGGAGGCGTGCTGCGGCTCCTCGTGGGACATGTGGATCACGTTCTGTCTTGTAGGAATGACCCAGAGTGTGGCTCTGATCATGGCTGGCGCCCCCTGCCCTCTGTGGCCCACCCCACCCCACCCCCCAGCCCCCAGGTCCAGGTCACCAGGTCTCCCACTTCAAGGTCATTAGCTCAAGCTCTTGTCTCAACCTCCCACACCAGGTGAGAAGTTAGCCAGGTTGAAAGAACCCTGCCTGGTGGGCTCCCCTGCCACTGTGAGACCCACTGCGGACGTGGGACAGGGAGCTGAGAGCTGGCGGTCTGCCCTGCCTGTCCCATCTCTGTAGCAATCAGCCCCAACAAGGCAGCTAGCCGGCCGACAGGGCGGCATTTAAGTCAAACTCTTGCATATCAGTTTTGATTTCAACTGGAATCGCCTCCCTCGGCTGGATTTCAAAAGACAGCGTTACTAATGAGAAACACACAAGTTCTTGAAATGAAGTTAACGTCTTTTAAAAAAGAAGGGGGGGGTGCTTTTCTTTGCTTTGGCTCTGTTGATGTATATTAGAACCACATTGTCCAAAGGGGGAAAAAAAAACCAGACGTTCTGCTTCTGAACAGAAATACGGGAGTCCTTGTACTTTGGAAGATGCAGAGAGGCTGGTGTCCTGGCCTGTCATCTCTCTCCAGAGTTGGAGGGATTTTTGTTTGTGTTTTTGTTTTTTTAGGATGCTGGGAATTTGCAACTTCAATTTAAAACAGGAAAAAGGAGAGAAGGATACAGAGTAAAGTGGGCAAAAGTGAATGCCAATGAAGAGTTAGATTTTTTTTTTTTAAAGAGTATGTTTGTTTTGGAGAGAAAGGACGCGTAGACTCAAGGACGGGCTTCGGTTTAGTCTGCCTCATGTCCTTCCACTTCCCAGCTCTGTGTGCCTGAGCAAGTCGCTTCACCCTACGTGACTCTGTCTCCTGTTTTTCTGTGGAGGAAATCATGAAGCCCTTCCCCGCTACAGGGCCTCTGGGAGGACCAGAGGTTCCCGTGATGTGCCTGGTGTGCGTGACACTCAGTCCTCTGCTCAGAAAATGGCACTTGGATTGGGGCATCCTTGCCATCTGGGAGCTGTTAGGTCCAGAGAGCTCTTTAGGGCCTGTTCTTTCAGGACACTTCTGTCTGGTGTTCCCCGAAGCCCACTGGAGAGGTGAGTGCTCCCATGGACAATGTTCTCATTTCAGAGCTGACAGAGGAGGAAAGGGCAGGGGTGCTTCATGCTCTGTTCCATCATGACCAGAGCTGAACAAGACTTGAGAGGGAGAGGGAGCTCTTGCCTCTTGAGAAGCCTGAAGCAGGGAGGCTATCCCTGAATATTCCAGAAGTAGGTACTCCTAGAGCCTCTGCAGGTGGCCCTCTGGCCGCCCCACTAATGGCCCCATCCTCAGCTTTCCTCCAGAAAGGACCATGGACCACTGGAAGGCTCTCCAGGTCTTGCTTGGGCAGTGCCTTTTCTCTCCAGGCCTTGGTTTACCCATCTGTGCCAAAAGACAATTGGATGAGGTCTCTCCCAAAGCTCCCTTTCAGAGCTGATGGTTCCCCAGTCTGTGAAGCGCTAAGGCTCCCTCTGGACTGGAAAAGGCTTTCAGATGCCCTAGAGATGGGGATTTTCAGAGGCTAGGCATACCCATCCAAGGCCCTCCAGCCTTCGGCATCTTCAGAAACTTTCCAAACCCCTGGAAGCACTGATGTAGGCAGGAGATGGGTGGCTTGGTCCCCATCCTGGTGGAGATGGAAGATGAATTTGTGGCTGGGCGTGGTGGCTCATGCCTTTAATCCCAGCACTTTGGGAGGCCAAGGGGCATGGATCACGAGGTCAGGAGATCAAGACCATCCTGGCTAACGCTGTGAAACCCCGTCTCTACTAAAAATACAAACATTAGCCAGGCGTGGTACACACACCTGTAGTTTTAGCTACTCACGAGGGTGAGACAGGAGAATCACTTGAACCCGGGAAGTGGAGGTTGCAGTGAGTCAAGATCACATCACTGCATTTCAGCCTGGGTGACAGAGACTTTGTCTCAAAAATAAATAAATAAATAAAAAGAAAAAGCAGAGAGAGAGAAAAAAGAAAGATGCATTTACCTGCATAGCCAACCACCGCTCCCCTCCTGAGGAAAACCAAATTCCCAAGGGATAAAGTGTGTTCCATATATCCCAAAACACACAGCAGAGACCCTATTCCCCTTTGGAGGGATGAAGGTCAATCACGATGGAATCCAGCTCAGAAGAGGAAACAGGGGTCCCAGCATGATCGGGGTCTGTTCTTAGATCCACGTGACTTTGATCTATTCCCTTAGCTTCCTTTGGCCTTAGTTTCTAAGAAATAAGAGCTTTTGCCTTTCGCAAAAGCATCCTGAGGATGAATCACCATTGAGCTTCATCCCTGTCCTCTGCATCTCTATGCCCTAGGCGGGGGCTCTCTCAAGAGGTATCTGGGCCTTTTGGGGTTCTCCTGGAACCTAGAAGGAAGTGAGGAGGGACATCAAAAATTACACAGGATTTCTTCCCCTAAGAGCAGAAATGGGGTTTTAGCCTTGATTTTTTCTCAGCCAAGTAGCTTCAGGCCTTAACCTTTCTGAGCCTCAGTTTCCCCAGCTGTGAAGTGGGGATGCCTACCTGACAGGGTTGTGGTGGGGACGGGGCTCTGTGCTTGGCTTTCTCTGATTGGAAAGGGCCCTTATTCCAATGCCTGTCAGATAGTGTGCCCTCTTTGCGAGTCTAGAAATTGTCTAGTGGCAAAGTCAGGAGGTAAATAAGGGCTTGCCCCCTAAATCCAACCTAGCATTCCCACCTTGGCACTTCCTCCATTTCAGAGGCTGGGCGCAGCGTGTGCCACCTCCTAGTCAAGCTGGAATCCTCCAGCAGGCCCCCCATGCCCAAATGCAGCCTGGAGGAAGGGGGAGGGAGGGGGCGATATCTCTGCAAAGCATGGACAGGGCAGCCCGGCCTATCAGGACTTTCTGGCCCCAGGACCTCACAGTTACCCCATCCCAGGCATCTCTTCAGAGGTGGGGGTCTCTGGGGATCAGCAGCCCCAAAGAGGGTGAAGTCAGCTGGGGCCCCACAAAGTACCTTCTCAGCAGCAGCCCCAAACCTGGCCCCTCTGCGTATGGGGTACTTGTTTTCAGCCAAAGCCAGACCCTGACCCAACAAGCCCCAAACCCTTTCAGTCACCTTGAACGAGGAATGTTTTTTTCATTAACATCCTACTCCTCTGCTCCCCTTCTCAGCAACCCCCCAAAGAGGCCCCCAAGCTTGAGCTTCCTCTCCCTGTCTCTGCAACCTCGTAATATCCCCAGGCAGCTGGAAGGCGAAGGCAGTGATCTCAGCCAACAGCCATGTGCGCAGCCCCCGCCGCCCACACCGACCTCTCAGCTAGCAAGCTGTTTTCCTTCCCTTTGCCCATGCTGGAGACAGCCCTGTGCCCAAAGGACTTATCCCCTGTGAGCTCTCCCAGGAGCTTCCACCCCAGAGACAAGCCCCAGCTCAAAAATGGTAACTGCTCTTTTATTTACCAGATGTGTTCTTGGACACAGTCTCATTTAATCATCCTTGTCCCCATTTGACAGTTGAGGAAACTGAGGCATCTTGTTCAGAGCCTTCCTGAATACAGCACTTTCCCAGTGGCGGTGGGGCCCGCAGTGGGCTCTCTGAGCACGCCCTTGGCTACCCCTAAGGGGTCCAGGTGCCTTTGCTGCGCTGCAGGCAGTCCCTCCTCCACAGCTGTCCTGAGGCTGTGCTGATCCAGCACTTCACCCGCCTCTGCCCACCACCTCCGTCTTCCCAATTCTTCCAAAAAATGCTGACTGTAATTGACAAGAAAAACTTTACTCTGGAGGAAACCGGCAGGCCCATGGCCTAAGAAGTCATAAGGGGAGCACGTTTTACATTAAAAAGAAAAAAGAAAGCTGGAGATACTTCGGCTTTAGGGTCATTTACACCTTGGTTCCAATTCCAGCTCTGCCACTTACTGGCTGTGCAACCCTCAATAAGTCACCCCTCTGAATGCTGATTTTCTCTTCTGTTAAGCAGGAATATTAGAAAAAGTATGGATATTCAAGGTTTGAGGGAGAGTTAAGTGAGAATCGTAAGTGCTCAGGCATTGTTAGCTATGACGGTGAAGGAGGAGGAAAAGGATGGAGAAGAGGAGGAGGAATTTTAAAAGACTCTTGATCCTTGTTGCAGTTTGCAATCAACTACACTAAGTTGCCCCAAATTGCCTTCCCACCAATAGGAATGAGAGAGAAGTAGCAAATCATGGTGGTTAGAGCTGCACCATCCAAGATAGTAGCCCATGGCCATCCGTAGCTATTTACATTACAATTAAATGAAATCTTAAATACAGTTTCTCAGTTGCGCTAGCCTCATCTCAAGTGCTCAGCAGCCACGTGTGGCTGGTGGCTCCACTATCGGACTGCACGGCTAAGTCCTGAAGCTCTGGACAGGAGCCTCGGCTCGGGAAGCAGGCTGCCTGCATTCCGATCTGGGCTTTGCCGCTTTCTAGCCATGTTAGTTTCCATCTGCGCAAGTTAGTTTCCATCTGCCCGGTTTTTCCATCTGCAAAATGGGGATTATAGTATTAATACATACCTCCTAGAGTTGTTATAAAGATTAAATGAACTATTATTTGTAAAGCACTCGGACAGCCCTTGAGATATCATAAGGACTATTAAATAAGTGAAAAGAGCTCATAAATTATGAAAGTTGGCATTCTGTGCCCCTGTGTATAAATGTCAGGAAAGGTCACCCCTCCCCACCACACACACCTCAGTACCTATCATATTCCAGATTCCATACCAAGTGAGTCACCATGTGTAATGGCTTCTTTAATTTTAATGCTTGTACATCATTTAAATGAAAAATTGACTCAAGGAAAAGAACAGAGAAATGTATCAGAAATCAGAGACCTGAAAGATACAGTAACTGAACATTAGACCTCACCCAGACCCTCCTGGTGGCTAAGGTAAAAAAGGGAAACATGGCAGATGGTTTTATTCTTGTCTGATGATCAGATGAGCTCATGTGCTTTCTCTTACCCACAGTCTGATCAATAAAGGAACTCTTGAGATATAGGTGCATTGGTGTAGTTTTTTTAGTCTATGATTAGCCCTCTATTCAGGCAGATTCTTAAGTTTCTAAACTCCTACACACTTGTTGCAAATTGCAATCAACTACACGAAGTTTCCCCAAATTGCCTTCCCGCCATTAGAAATGAAGGGAAAAGTAGCAGAGCATGGTGGTTAGAGCTGCACCATCCAAGACAATAGCCAGTCCTGGGCCCAGCCACTCCCTGCAGGCTGTCTGTAACTGAGAGGTGCAAATCTCACTGGTGTGAGGTCCTGTTTCCTTATATCCTCTGTCCTAAAGAGTATTGATCTGTTCTAATGCCTCGAAGTGTCCCAGTAACCTCTGAAATATTTCCACCTGACTCTGATCGTAACCTCCCAAGTAACCCCTACCCCATACTTTTCTTTTAAGACAGTCTCAGCAGGGCACAGTGGCTCATGCCCGTAGTCCCAGCACTTTGGGAGTCCAAAGTGGGCAGATCACAAGGTCAAGAGATGGAGACTATCCTGGCCAACAGGGTGAAACCCCATCTCTACTAAAAATACAAAACTTAGCCATGTGTGGTGACGCACGCCTGTAGTCCCAGCTGCTTGGGAAGCTGAGACAAGAGAATCGCTTGAACCTGGGAGGCGGAGGTTGCAGTGAGCCAAGGTCACACCACTGCACTCAGGCCTGGCAACAGAGCAAGACTCTGTCTCAAAAAAAAAAAAAAAAAAAGTTTCCTCAGGCTGGAGTGCAATAGCATGATCTCAACTCACTGCAACCTCTGCCTCCCAGGTTCAAGCAATTCTCCTGCCTCAACCTCCCAAGTAGCTGGGACTACAGGCACAAGCCAGCATGCCTGGCTATTTTTTTTTTTTTTTTTTTTCTTAGTGAAGACAGGGTTTCACCACATTAGTTAGCCTGGCCTCAAACTCCTGACCTCAGGTGATTCACCCACCTTGCCCTCCCTAAGTGCTGGAATTACAGGCATGTGCCACCACACCTGCTGTGTCGTGTGTGGTGAATCAAATGCTCTTTGACGAAACAAATGCTGTGTACCTTAGCCACATCATAACCAGGCACACATCTGTTCCTAACACAAAAATCACCATAAAGGCTTGTAGAATTTCTTTGTCATGGGTTCCCACAGTATTGCCGTTTCATAGCCAGAAAAAACAGGGTTGCCAATGCTGAAGTGTCTTACCTCAGCACAGAGCAAGTCAGTTGCTGGGCCAGTGGGAGAAGGCAGGGATGCTCAGGGTGGCGTCTCTGAGGTCCGGAAACAGGAGCCAACCCTGGGCCTTGCTCATGCTTAGTCTGCCTTCTGACTGGGAATGGGCATCACACTCCGGGCAAGGTCGGGGAGCCTTGGGAGACACAGGATGTGGCTGCTAACGAGATTAGCCTCCAGCTAACGCCATCCCACCTGGCTCCACGGGGACGACTGCCAGTCTGCCTGTCTCCTCAAAACAGCATCTTCTCCCCGCTGGCCCACCCTCCCCGGGCTGGCAGCCTAGCAGGCTGAGAGCAGGAATGGCATCTAGATGCACATGACATGGCAAAGTCAGGGTCGACAGGACCCTGAGGGAGGAACTGGGCACAGGACTAGCTAAGATGCCATTATAACACAGGAGGCGTGTACAGCACTCTGCCCTGGCCTGACCTGAACGCTGGCCAATGCAACGCTTCCCTCCTGGCCCCAGCTTTCCTCCCTGGGGCCCTCCCAATGTCTACAGCAGATCTCTGCTGTTACTTAGAGCCAGCAGATGCCATAGCCAGCAGGTGCTATCCTAGAGACAGGCCCATTTGAAAAGGGAACTCTTGATGTTCAAAGACCTTCAAAGCCCAAAGCACAGAAATGATAATGATGGCCAAGGGAGTTGATTTGATTCAATGCCCTGTTATAGGCTGAATCATTTCTCCCCGAGTCCTCTCCTGCAATTCACATGTTGAAATGCTGATATCCAGTTAGCAGAATGTGACTCTATTTGGAGATAGGTGTATTTGGATAAAGAGGTGATTAAGGGAACACGAGGTCATACGGGTGGGACTTAAACCAATATGACCGGTGTCCTTCCAAGAAGAGATTGGGAGCCAGACACACACACAGAGGGCCACCGAGGGCACAATGGGAAGGTGGCATCTACAAGCGGAGAGGCCTCAGAAGAAACCAACCCTGCTGACACCCCGATCTCAGACGTTCAGGCTCTGGAACTGTGAGAAGATGCATCTGTGTTGTTTCAGCACCCCCAGTCTGTGGAACTTCATTATGGCAGCCCAATGAGTAATCTCAGCCCTGATTAGTTCCCCAATAAATTGAACAACACATCCCAAACAAGGTTACCAAGTAAATCTCATCACTCAGATAGAAGAGAAAGAGATGAGTGAGTGCTGAAGGCCTACTGTGTGCCAGACACACATACGTTACCTTGCTGGCTGGGCACAGTGGTTCATGCCTGTAATCCCAGCACTTTAGGAGGCTGAGGCAGGCAAGTGGCTTGAGCCCAGGAGTTTGAGACAAGCCTGAGCAGTGTAAGGAGATCTCATCTCTACGAAAACAAACAAACAAAAAATACAAAAAATTAGTTGGGCATGGGGATAGACGCCTGTCTGTAGTCCCAGCTACCCGGGAGGTTGAGGTGGGAGGATCACCTAAACCCAAGGAGATCAAAGATGCAGTGAGCTGAGATCATGCCACTGCACTCCAGCATGAGTGACAGAGACCCAGTCTTTAAAACAATAATAAAAAAAAAATCTCACTGAATCCTCCCAGCCCTGCCAGGAGCAGCATGGGCCTCACTGTCCAACTGAGCTAACCAAGAGCCTCTCAGAAGATGAGCTCCTCTAAGCTGTGTTGAACTCAGGTGTCAGATTTTAAAGCCTGAGCCCATTTCACCAATTACACAGGCTCAGGGCTTGCTTAGCCAGAAGATCACAAATAAGAGAGTGAGTGGCTGTCAAGCCACAGGGTGGCAGAGGGGAGGCTGGGGCATCTATCCACAAGCATCCATGAGCTCTAAGCACCACGCCTGAGGCAGCCATCTCCCAGAGCATTCTGTTTCTTGCAAAGGAGAGAGGCCCTGAGAAGAAAGAAAAAATGAGAGGATGTCATGTCATACAAAGAGATTAAAGATGAGGACGCACGGGGGTGGGCCCAAGAACCAGAGGAATGCTCTGTCCACAGTGAAGGTTCCCTAAAACTTCTCCTGCACCCCCAGAGCCTGACAGTCCCCATGCCCTATGGTGCAGACCCACACAAAATTCTTACTGGGTGGCAGGTGCCCTGTTCAATGCCTGGCAGCCCCTGGCTCATTGACTCCTCTCTTCTCCCAAACACAGAGGAGGAAGGGAGGCACAAAGAGGTAAATGATTTTCCCAGGGACCCACAGTTGGTCAACAGAGAGGCAGGACTTCAGTCTGATGTCTGAAGCTGGAGCCCCTCTCTCATCCATTCCCCTGCACTTACGGAGAGACTATTTTAGAAGTCTCCTTGTTTTCACTATCAAGAAAAAAATAATGTACGTCCCACCGCAGGAAAAGGAATACTGCAGGCTCCCAGTCTAATGACCTAGCATAAGTGAGAGCGTACTCCCTTTCATAGGATGTATTTTGACAGGGGCAGAGTAAGAGAGAGAGCGGAAAGCCTAACTGGGGAGGTGAGGGCTCCCAGAGAAGAGAAACGGGCCCAGAGCTCTGAGACTGAGCCAGTTTGCACAACAAAGTCTGGGGTCCTCAACTACACAAACATCAGTCATCTGCAGGCAACTGGTCACTGAAAGGAGCTGGCCCCCAGCATGCTTCTGGAGTGCCCCTTCCTGCAGGGAGCCCTGAGGAGACACAGCTCATTTACCTGATTAAAGCATGCTTCCAAAATTAATCTATGCCATGAAGGCATGGTTGTCATGGACAACTGCCCAGGATTTATGAAACAAAAAAAGTATTACAGAAGAGGGTGCGTTGTGATACCCACAACATGTTAAAATAGTATCTGTATGATACCTATATGCGTTTATGACTATATGATAAAGAACGTTCGTTCACCACTTTCTTAGTAACAGTATCTTACTTTTTCTCTGGAAATGCTTCTTCCCCACTCTTGGGCAGGGTGCTTTTATTTATTTATTTATTTATTTATTTATTTATTTATTTATTACTATTTTGAGTCAGGATCTTGCTCTGTGGCCCAGGCTGAAGTGCAGTGGTGGGATCATTGCCCACGGCAGCCTTGAGCTCCTGGGCTCAAGCAATCCTCCCACCTTAGTCTCCCAAGTAAGTGGAACTGTAGGCACAGGCTACCTTACCCAGCTAATTTTTTCTATTTTGTTTTTTGTAGGGACAGGGTCTCACTATGTTGCCCAGGTTGGTCTCAAAATTCTGGACTCAAGCAATCCTCCTGCCTCAGCCTCCCAAAGTGCTGGGATTACAGGTGTGAGCCACTGCACCGGGCCCCAGAGGCATTTTTTTAAAACTTGATTTCTTTTTTGTTTTTTGAAACGGAGTCTTACTCTGTCACTCAGGCTGGAGTGCAATGACATGATCTCAGCTCAGTGCAACCTCCACCTCCCAGGTTCAAGCAATTCTCCTGCTTCAGCTTCCCAAGTAGCTGGGAATACAGGCACCCGCCACCACACCTGGCTAATTTTTGTATTTTTAGTAGAGAGAGGGTTTCACCATGTTGGCCAGGATGGTTTTGAAATCCTGACCTCAGGCGATCCACCTGCCCCAGCCTCCCAAAGTGCTCGGAATACAGTTGTGAGCCATGGCCTCCTGCCTACATCTTGACTTTTATTGTATACAGCAAAGTAGATACATTGTTACATTTTGTACAGCCAAGCTGATACATTGTTACATACACATCCGTTTGTATAGCCACCCTTAGATCACAATATAAAACATTTCCAATCCTCCCAAACCCCCAGGCTCCCTCCTAGTTAATTCTGTGGCCACTCCCATAGCAGAGATGACCACTACTCTGGTCATCTACCACTTAGATTTGCTTTTCATCAGTCCATGTGCTTCCGGTCCACTGGAGTTGATTCCATGCCTCATTCCCACGCATGTAACTTGCTCCTGGCCCGTCAGAGCACCAGATCCCCCTAACCTCAGTGCCGGGTTCAAGGGGTGACACGTGGCCAGATTGGGCTGAAACTGGCCTGCTGGCAGTGACAGGCACTCTTTTCCACTGCCATGGGGGTAGAAAAATGAGATGGTGTCTGTACGCCTGGAGCTGAGAGACCCCATGTGGAGCCAGGAAGTAGAGTCAGCAGACCTGATGCCAAGGCCAAGAGATAGAGAGAAACTGAGTCTTAGGGACAGTGTTCTAGCCCTTTGATCAAGCTGCAGCCACACAAGCCAATAAAAATCTCTTTTGCTTAGGCCATTCTGCTAAAGAATGAGTTGATATATAGATAGATGAGCCAAAAACAAACAAACAAACAAACAAACAAAACAGAAAGAATAGGTTTCAGGTAAACATTTGATCATACTCTAACCCCTCATTTATAACAACGTATGATTCCGATGGCTTTTACCATAAATCGTGCCGTAGTCTTCACAGCCCTACCCCAGATGCCTCCTGCAGCCTCACTGTGAACCAGATCCTCCTGCCACACCCACCTGCTCCTGTCAGCCACAGGGTTTCTGTCTCTTCTTTCTGGAACACTTGTCTCTCCCACTTTCATACTTAGCAGATCCCAACTCCAGCTTCACCCTCTCCAGAAAGCTCTCCCAGACCTCCCTGTCAAGGTCTATTTCTCTAGTCTTTATAAGTCTTTATATCTCCCCTTTTTAATGTAAAATGTGGTTGGATTTTTATGATTATGTGATTTTATATGATCTCTTCGCTTTCAACTGTGAGCTCCGTGAAGGCACACATCTGTGTTTGCTCACTATTGCCCCCGAGTGTCTAGAACAGAACCTGACACTCAGTGGGCAGGTTTGAAACAAAATTATTATTAACTGTGGTTATGGGGTCGGGGCGGGGGTGGGGGTGGGGGGGTGGAGGAAACAATATGGAAACACTTTCACTTTCTAAGGCATGTATATTTCTGTAATGTTCTACTTTTTTCGGAAGTACCTACTTCCTTTGTAATCAGAAAACAAATTAAAGATTTATCTGTAAAACAATGAAAGATAATGTTTTTTCTTCCCCCGTGGAGATCCCTTTGGCCAGAGGTATTTGTTCCACTATCAAAACATATGAGAAATGGTCCCATTTAAGTTTTGCTCCCACAAATTTTCCTAAAACCTTTGATGCCTTTTACTCTTCTAAGGAGCACCTCCAGACAATTGTATAAATGAGCAAGGAGAAAAAAATATGAATGGAAAGACTCAGAAGAGAGTCAGTCTTCCGTATTGGGATTTCTCCTCTTCAATGCATTACTCAACGTTATGACTTTTACTGTATGCATCCAGGAAGTCATGTCTTCTGCTAGGAAAATGATTCCTGATTCACATAATGGGATTAAAACGCCAGTGATCCCTGGAGCTTCTCTGTGAGCTCCAGGACATCCAGGTGCTCAGCCACCTGGTCACAGCTGAGAATACGCTGCAGGGCTCTACCAAAGCCAGGCAGAGGGGGCTGGGTGTCCACCGTGTCCTAGCGTGCATTTCCCAGCCCTGTGGCTCACTCCATCTATATCTTGGGCAGCTACCTCTGCTCTCTGGGCCTCAGTTTCCCCATCCATAAAACAGGGAGGAGGGATTTGGCCACTTTCCAAATTTGATTTCAGCTGGAAGTCTGATTTCTCTTCAAACAAAATCAGAAGCAGACGTTCAATACCGAAACAGATAAAGCAGAAGTGCTGTTTGAAGTGGAAATGGGGACTTGAGGTCTGTTCATTTGCCACCTCTCTTGCCTGCCTGACCCCCACCCACAACACTTGCACATGTGTGCACACATGTACATACACATCTACACACACACGTGTACACGCACATATACACATATACACACCTATACATGTCACATGCAGCAGCAGATTTGGGGACACCTCTGCAGAGGCACGAGGGAGCAGGGTGCATTCTGCCAGCTGCAGACTAGACCATCTCTAAACCCTCTCCTGGCTCTGACATGCCATGGATTCTGTGATTTTGTTTATTTGGATATTTGCGCCTAATTCCTGTCTTGCCTTAAGTGTGTTTTATTTCACTCATTTCCTCAGCGGATACTCACTGGTCAGTGAAAAGGCCTAAGTGCCGGGGATTATGCTGAGGCTGCCACAGCACCCCAGCCGAGCACAGCCCGCCTTCCTGGAGCTTATGGTCCTCAGGAGGAAATGAATTACCAAACCACCAATGGCAGAGACTGTGCATTATGGTGACAGCAAGTGCTGTAAGGAGAGACCTCGAGGTCCTGGAGAGCACATAACCCCAGGGCTGGGCTGAGCCCAGGCAAGCAGGGGACATGCCAGTAGAGACCTAAGGAATGAGGAGGGGAAGAGGAAAGAAAGAACATCCAGAGAAAAGAAACTGCATGGGCCAAGGACCTGAGTCCAGAGCTTAGCACATCTGGGGCAGAAAGACGGCAGGTGGGTGGATCCCAGTGCGTGAGACAACAGGGAAGCTGAAGGGTCAGGGCTTAATGAGGCTGGTCCTTATCCTACTGGAAAGGGAAAGCTTTGAAAGAAGTGTGAGCCTGGGATTGACATATGTTCGGCAACATTTATTGAGCTCCTACTGTATACAGTCACTGTTCTGGACCCTGGGGATAAAACAGTTGGGTGGGGGGGGGGGAAAGCCTGAGTGCAGTGGCTGAGATCTGCAATTCCAGCACTTTGGGAGGCCAAGGTGGAGGGGCCACCTGAGGTCAGGCATTCCAGAGCAGCCTGGCCAACATGGTGAAACCCCCTCCCTACTAAAAATATAAAAATTAGCTAGGTGTGGTGATGTGTTCCTATAGTTCCAGCTACCTGGGAAGCTGAGGCAGAAGGATCTTGAACCCAGGTGGTGGAGGTTGCAGTGAGCCATCCAGCCTGGGCAACAGAGTGAGATTCCATCTCAAAAAAAAAAAAAAAAAAAAAAAAGACAAAAACTTCGACCCTCGTGGAGCTTATATTTTAATGGTAGAAGGAGAGACACAATAAACAAAATGAAAACAGGTGAGTTGTCAGAAGCAGAGGCAGGCAGATCCGGGCGTTGCCATAGCCTGAAGCTATCTCATACAATGGTGGGGTAAGGAACTCTCTAAGATTGAAAAAGAATAAAAAATTGTGAGTATCAGTTTCGGTACAGAGCCTCAGAAGCTACCAGTGACAGGCCCTGCAGCTTAGGAATCATTAGCTTCCTGGAGAATCCACCTGTGGTCAGAAGGTGATCGAGGAGATGAAGAAAAATCAAGCACTGAGGGCAGCCAGCCTTGGGAGAATTGGAGGAGCAGCAGCAACTTGAAATGGGGTAGCCAGACAGGCTTCTTCATTGAGAAGGTGACCTGGGGAAAACCTAGAGGAGGCGAAGGAGCCACGTGGATATTTGGGAGAAAAGCATTTCAGGCAGAGGCACTGAGCTGGCAGGCTGCCTGGAGGCCAAAACAGTGAGGGAGGGAAGGGAAGAGACATTCCGAGAGGTGGCCTGGGCCATCAGACTAGCATTCTTGCAAGGTCCTCCTGACCACGGTAAGGATCCCGGAGCAGCAGAAGTGGGAGCCCAGAGACCAGGTAGCAGCCAGGCTCATTTCAGGGATGAATGCTGAGCTTGAAACTCCACACAGGCCACGGAAACAGAGACAAGGCAGCTTTCCAGAGCTACTGGAGGGGGAATTCAGGCGGACTTCTCTGCACAGCTAAGGGGTGGCTGGTGGAAAACAGGCAAGAGGAAAATGGGAGAAAAAAATCTCAGTGCATTATATTATTCTCATCCAAAGCAAATCCAATTGTCAAAGGAAATAAAAATGCCTTTGGACATGTTTAGTGGTGATCTTCTGTGTGCAAACGTGACTCTCTCCTCAGAGGCTGTTTGTCATCCTGAAGGACGGCAGGGCCTTGGGAAACAGCCACAAAGAGGCCATCTGTGCTCCCAGCCCAGTGAACCAGCAGGCCTGTAAAGCCCCCGTGGGGATGGCAGAGGGGAGGGAAGGCAGATCCATTTTTGAAGAGAGCAAAGTAACCCCGAGGCTGGCCATGCCAGGAACACTGGGCCATTGACCGACTCGGGGCCTGGATTTCTCCTCTGCCGGGGAAGGAGGAAAGCGAGGGATGGATGGGAGGGGGCCTGTGGCTGTCATCCTGAGGCTCGCGGTTTGGGTGGCAGAACAGACCTAGGGATTGAGCAGGGCCATGGCAAGAGAAGCAGGGGAGTTTCAGGCAGGCGCCTCTGACACAGCCCCAGGCGGTCCTGCTCCCAACAGTTCACCTTTCATGGCCAGTTGCACCTTCTGAACAGTTCGTGACAGCCAGCCTGGTGAAGCAGCCAGCCATTGATGTCTTCCAGTGCTGGGACGGGTTGCTGGTTGGGAAGTTCTTCCCCTTTCCGTTCCAGATGGGAAACAGCTCCCAAGAGATTCAGTGTCACGGAGCAAGTTAGAGGCTGAGGGACCTTGAGGACACCAGGTCCCCTTCTTTTCAACCAGTGCGCCATATTTGGAAGCAGAATAAATGGTGTGCTATGGGGCCAGAGACCTGGCTTTGTGTTCCAGCCCTGCCACTCCATGCTCTGTGAACCTGGGCACGTTACTCAACCTTCCGAAGCCTCAGCTTCCTCATCTGTAAAGTGGACGTTGTACTAATACTGCCATCTCCCAGGGCAGCTGTGAGGATTAAGTAAGTGCCTAGAAAAGACAAGGGCTCAGTTTATGGTCAAATAAAATGGCATTATTATTTGCAGACCAAATTCAAAGATCTTAGGCTGACACTCAACAGGGACAATGACTTTGAGGGTGTGAAACCATAGCGGGAAATCTGAAGCATTTGGGTGGTCCAAGGGGTCTCGAGCTTCAGCACACTGATCCAAAAAAACTGAAAACCCAAAGACTGTGGGAACTCTTTGTGGCCAGAGAAGTCAGGCTCCTCCAGCCCTGGGAAGATGGAAATATAATCCAGTCAGTTCAGAGGCAGAAGGCAACCAGCCTTGGCAGGCCCAGTAACACCCCTGGGAGGTGACCAAAGGCTGGTGATCGTTGCAGAAAAACCGCTATGCCCAGAGAGAAGGGCTCCTTCCAGAGCGAGGAGCGGCAGTTCAGGACTCTGACTTAGATCTCCGACGAGGCAAAAGAGACTGGACACTAACACCGACATAAGTAACCAGGGGGCCAATCCCATGTGGGATTTCCTTGAATGGGAACTGGGGCCAAGCATTGTTCAAACTTGGGAAGAACATGATTAATGAGACAGAGCCCTGTCTTTGTAGAGCTCAGGAAAACTAATATACTCTGACCTCCTCTGTGAGTTTCCACAAACACCCTCCCCTCTAATCCTCAGAACTGCCTTAGGAAGAGGCAAGAGGAAGCCAGAGCTCAGAGAAGTTAAGGGACTCCCCAAATCACCCAGCAGGTGCGAGGTGGGTGCAGACCTCCAAGCAGAGACCCGGATGCTCACTCACCCCACAGTGTCCGGAGCCACTGATCTTCCAGCCCCGGCTCTCTCACCCTGCTGTCCCCCAAAATCACCTCCCTGGCTGTCCATGAAAATTATATCCAGAAATGCTCTGTGATAAGCAGTTTGAAAGAGGAGCAAATTCCCTGCCTCTACTTCCCCAGACCAGCCTTGTGCCCCTGCACTGCAAGCTTGCCCAAGGGCTTGGCCCAGGACCAGCCCCACCCAGAGGTGCACACCCAGGTGCCTCTCACTCGGCCCTGCCCGGGGCTGAGCAGTGGCCTAGCTCGGAGCCATCCGGCTGCCACTACCACTGAGCATGCAAATCAAACCCAGCCGTGACCCCAAACCACAATGATTTTCTGAACCTTGAAATGAACACAAACCTTCCCGATTTACAGAACCTCAAACCCAGTCGGAGGCTCACACCTCCTGAAGGCAAAGCCAGCCAACAAACAAAAGCATCCAGATGGATCCAAGCATTTGCTCCCAGAACAGTGTCAGGCCAAACCCAACACCCCTAAACTTCTGGTCATGGTTTTGAGCCTTTGAATAGGAAAAGGAAAGCGAGCACTGAGGAATCTGTCCAAATGGGGACGGGGGATGGGGGACGAGGGCAGAGGGAGGGAAGCCCTGATGTGTAAAGGTACCAGGTACATGCAGGTACAAGGACAGCTCCAGGACTCTGTGATGGAAATCCCCCAGGTGGAAACAGGTAAGGTTTTTTCTTCCCCTAAGGAAGCTGCCAGTTACCACTGGAGCCCCTGAGAGGAGAGAGAGACAGCAGAGGGGAGGGCTTGGCTGAGGATCTTCCTGGCCAGGCATGGAGTCATCTTCCCCAGAAGCTCAGAGTGCAGGATGCATCGGGGCAGCATGAGATGGGGTCTGTGCCACTATCTATCAACGCTGTTCCTTGTCCTCCCAGACACCAAAGTACTCTCCCTGGGAGTGGAGGTAGAGGTGCAGAGGCTGGGAGCTTGATCTCAGGTAGCACTGAGGCCCCAGCCTCAAAGACTCCTGCCAAGTCTGGTTTAACTTTGATAACGGGTGAAATAGACATCTGGGAACCAGAAGAAATTATGGACTCAGAAAATGAGGAGGCTGGCCAGCTGATACTACCGGCCCCCTCGGTGTCTTGTGATGGTGAATTTAAAGCAAGACCAGTCAGCTTTGTGTGTGTGTGTGGGGGGGGGGTGTTTTCCAGCCATACAGAGACAGGTGCAGAGAGCGGGCAAGACAGGGGAGCAGAGAGACCAGCCATTGAAGTCGCTAGAGATTGGCCCTTGTGTCTCAAAGGCTAGGAGGCGGGAGATGACGAGGCCCGGGATGTCAGGTGCATTCGTTGTCAAGCCTTTCCTAAAAATGAGGCGTCTGCCTGACTCAGCCAGCACCCTGGGTTCCTGGCTAAAAGCTGTGTGCATCTCCGCCCTGGGCAGGGGACCTTCCCAGGGCTGGCCCCTCCCACGGGGGACCAAGCAGCTTCCCTGATGGAACCTGGTGGGAGGCTGGAGCTGGGTGAGAGGAACGGGCTCAGAGGCGCACTGGGCCATGGAGCTGAAATAGGGGGCAAAACCCACTTTGCAGGCTTCCACAGTGGAAGAGAGTAAAGTGTGGTGGGTGGGGAGGTGATTAAATCCACAAGGGTTCCAGAAATGGATGCAGCTGGCAGTCTCTACAACCAAGCACTCTGCCAGTGAAGGCTACTTCAGTCCAGGATCAGCCCTCACCCTGGAACAATGAGCCATTCTCTTGCTGAGAAAACCTTCCAGAAAGTTCCTGACATCAAGTAGGTAGTATAGGACAAGCCATGGGGCTCCATAAAGTGTTAAGTTTAAGTCCCTGCTTTACTCCTGGGTGGCATTGGCACGTCATTGAAACCCTCAGTTCCTCAGTGTCCCAATCTGTGAAATGGGGATAGTCACATGTATACTTTGTAGCCCTGGTTTAAGGACGATGTGAGATAGCACATATAAGGCACCAGGCACATAGTAGGTGCTCTAAATAGTTCAGGTCATACTGGACACTTGGTTGCCTCCACATGACCCAGAGGGGCTTGGCATCCTGAAATGCCCAGCCCCTCCCCCCACCACCAAAGAGCACAGTCGGCCTCCTCCGGTGCAGGCTCCAAGCCCTGAAGCTCCAGCCTTGCCCAATGCCCAAGCTGCCCACGCTGGCAGTAAGAGGACATTCACCCGGCCACCAGCTTCTGCCTGCTGAGCTCCTCCGTGGAAAAACTTGGATGGGCTGGAAAATCCCAACTACAGTTACATTTTCAAACCTTCTCGCAATCCAAATGTCAACACCAATCGAAACAATATGTTTATTTTCAGACCTCCTGCCAGACCGGGTTAATTTCTACAGGCTCAAAGCCCATTTTGGAACTGTAACGTCTCAATTTTACAGATGAGAGGAAGGAGAGGATAAAAATGCCAAACCCTTCTTTGCCTTCTTGATTTGGGAATTTGAGGGGGAAGGACAGCACCAGAGCAGATTTTGTGGCTGTCCTTGTCACCAGAAGACCCCATTCACCCAGAAATAGTGTCCAGGGTCCCCAGGTCTCCCTCAGCCCTCCACTGCAAACACAGCTCTTCTCCTCCCTTTGCCTCACAGCCTCCTTCTCCCTCGGCTTTAACAGGTCACCAATTTTTCTACCTGATAGGGGTCTGCAGGGGCAGCAGCTGGGGAGGTGGGCGTTCAGCCAGGGTTGGGAAGATGAAGCCCAAGTAAAGGGATGAAGTTTCTCTGCAGCCCTAGGGTTCACGTGGGCCCCAGATGGGCTAGAACCTGGCTGTTTGTCTTGTACGATGTCTTGAGTCCAGACACTGGGCCCCACTGGCAGAGGAACCAGCTCTGCCTCAGACATCCAGGCATATGCTAGGCATTAAGTCAGCACTTTGCACCATCTGCAGTCCTCACAGCAGCTTGGCAAGGTGTGCATTGCCATGTTACCCTGTTGAGGAAACTGAGGCTTGTCCAAGATCACCAGTGTGCCTGTGGCATAGTCCGAGTTACAGGCTGGTTAGCCCAAAGATCTTGTCCTTTCCAGCCCTGGACACGCCAGCAGTAGAAAAGTGGAAAGAGAGGTACTCTGGGGAAACTCTCCTTGGGTTGATCTTCAAGATCTGCCTGTTTGAAGCTGAAGGGGCAGCTAGTTACCCCCAGATGAGAACAGAAGGAACAGGACAGACTGGACTCCGAGTATCATTGAGTACGGCCTGGCATATTCCCCTCTACTTACTATCCAACCCAGTGTGGCAAAAAAATAAACTCAACCTAACCTCCCCTCAGCAAAAATCAAATTATACAACTATTGTGAGAAACGTGAAGTCGTATACATGGAAAGACTCCTTCCCAACTGCAAGCCCCAAGGTACCAGAGCTCCTATCCATCCTTCAAGGTGCAACTAAAATGCCACCTCCTCTGAGAAGCCTTCCCTGCTTTCCCTATGCTTTCACCACTGGAGAACACTTCCTTTTTTCTACCTGGTGTCCTATAAGAGATTTATATGTCAGGAGTCCAGGAAAGAGGTTGGCACACAGGAGGTGCCTAGATAAATCCGTATTGAAGCAATGAGTTGAGAATGAAGAGAGCATTAGCAACCCGGTTGTCCCATTTTAGAAACGAAGAAATTGAAGTTTAGAAAGATGAATCAGCCTGCCGGGTCCCATGGTAGAATGGGCTTCATAGCCCAGGCCTATTTGACTTCAGATCATCATCTGGAATCAGGAGCAGTCCACTGTGCCCACTCGGGACCCTGCCCCACCCCTGCTGCCCTGGCTGCTGCAGGAATCAGACTGAGCTTCAAGAAAAGCAGGCCAGGAAGCTAGAGAGCCAGGGCCAGCCAGCCACCTCTCACCTCAAAGCACAGCCAGAGGGGGCCGCCTGACAGCTCCAAAGGACCCAGGCCGTGAAACCTGGGGGTCTCACGATGGACACATAAGATGATTTGCTTCAAACAAGTCTCACTCTTATCCCCTGATGGGGAGATCAGGCTTTTCAGTTCTGGGCAGGTACAAGAAGGGGGCGGGGTCTCTTTCCCACTACAGCCTCAATAAACAACAGCAAAAACCATGTCCTGGCCAGGCATGGTGGCTCACGCCTGTAAACCCAGCACTTTGGGAGGCCAAGGCAGGCAGATCACTTGAGGTCAGGAGTTCGAGACCAGCCTGGCCAACATGGCAAAACCTCATCTCTACTAACAATACAAAAATTGGCCAGGCGTGGTGGTACACACCTGTAATCCCAGCTACTCAGGAGGCTGAGGCATGAAAATTGCTTGAACCTGAGAGGTGGAGGTTGCAGTGAGCAGAGATCGCATCACTTCACTCCAGCCTTGGAGATAGAGTGAGACTCCGTTACACACACACACACACACACACACACACACACACAATGTTAAAAAAAAAAGTTTTAAAAGGCCGGGCGTGGTGGCTCACACCTGTAATCCAAGCACTTTGGAGGCCAAGGCGGGCGGATCACCTGAGATCGGGAGTCTTAAAAAAAAAAAGTTGTGTCCTGAGCAAAGTGTGTAGGCCAGCCCTAGGGAACGTATCCAGTGTCGATCATCAGTCGTTGGACCCAAGGGGAGTCCTGGAGCCACTGGGGAAAATCAGATGCGGTTCAGAGTCTGGTGCCACAGCAGAGAGGCAGGTCCCAGGGAGCCCATGGGAGGAGGTCCAGACACACACCGCAAGGGGAGCCCTGGGCCTCCAGCTGGGACTTTAGCCCTCTTTGAACACGTTCATATGAGAAGACCTGGGTCCATGTAGTCACCCAATCGTTCATTTATCTGTCTTTACTTCTCCATCATTAGTTTTTAGAATTATAAAAAGAATGAGCAAAAGGAGACAGAAAGGAAAAAACAATGCACCCAGATCCCACTTTTTAGAGATAATCCCTGTTACTACTTTGATACAGATGATCCTGGGTTATATTCTGTGAGTATTTTTAGTTTTTTTTTTTCAAAGAGGAATCAAAGCCAGGCATAGTGGCTTATGCCTGTAATCCCAGCACTTTGGGAGGCCAAGGCAGACAGATCACTTGAGCCCAGGAGTTCGAGACCAGCATGGACAACGTAAGGAGACCCCCATCTCTGAAAAAAATTAACAGAGTTAGCCAAGCACGATGACATGCACCTGTGGTCCCAGCTACTTGGGAGGCTGAGGTGGGAGGATCACTTGAGCCCAGGAGGTTGAAGCTGCAGTGAGCCATGATCTCACCACTACAGCATGGGCAACAGAGCAAGACACCGACTCAAAACCGATAAATAAATAAATAAGCAAACAAACACAAATGAGATCATTCTCTTTGAAATTGTTTTGTAACCTACTCTTTTCACTTTACAATGTGAAATGATTGTGTGCTCACACACACTTATATAAGTTCACAAAATTGCTGGAAAATACGCAAGAAATTATTGATGTGGTTACTCTTGAAAGGGAGACTGCAGGTCTAATGTGGGAGAAACGCATACTTCTAATTTTATATATTTTTATTTAAAAAGCTTCTAGAGTGTTTATTATGTACCAGGCCCTATTCTTCTATACATTATACACGTATTAACTCATTTCATTTACTTTAAAAGTACTTCTGTAGAGTTTTACTTTCATACCAGATGTATGTGTTACTTTTATAATTAAAAATGAGTTTAAATTCACACATGGAGGAGCTGGACATGGTGGCTCACACCTGTAATCCTGGCACTTTGGGAGGCTGAGGCAGGTGGATCACTTAAGATCAGGAGTTCGAGACCAGCCTGGCCAACATGGTGAAACCCCTTCTCTACTAAAAATACAAAAATTAGCCAAAGGTGGTGGCACATGTCTGTAATTCCAGCTACTCAAGAGGATGAGGCAGGAGAAGTGTTTGAACCTGGGAGGCGGAGGTTGCAATGAGCCAAGATTGCACCACTGCACTCCAACCTGGGCAGCAGAGCAAGACTCCATCTCAAAAATAATAATAATAAAATAACATGAATAAATGATTAAATTCACACATGGAGGGAATGTCTCGCCATGTCAAATGATATCCACTTACATGTCACTTTTGCTAGCCACCTAGAGTTTTCCATTGCTCAGCATCCTGAGCCAGGCCTATTTAAAGGACCAGGTCCAGGTTGGATAAGGGCGGACTCCTCCACTCCCTTGAAAGGGGACAGAAGCAGAGAGAAAATGACACCTCCACACGCTGGCAGCCACGTCTGTGCCTGTTTTACAAGCAGAAACTCTTCTCTGTCCTTGAACCAAACCAGGTGACAGACAAAAATCAGAGAAGCCACATCAACTTGTTAAACCTCAAACCAAAATGACCCAAGTCCTAATTTCAAAAAACCGAAAATGTCACTGGAACCAGAGCTATTTCCCTAAAACCCCGAGTGAGCCTGCCCAAAGCAGGACTGGTCCTCTATATTTTCCTAAGCAGTTCAATTAGACCACCCCTCAAATCTTGGTCTGAGATGACCTATTCCAGTCTCATTAAAATGCAAGGCCCTGCATTTTAATCAGCCATAAGGGTTTTCTGGGGCATCATTCACAGAGGTGGGGTTCAAGGTTCAGAATCCCAAAAGCTTGGGTTTTTGGTGACCTTGAACAGAGTCTAAACTGTTCTGAGTCCCAGAGTCTCACCTTCCAGGGCTGCTGTGGGATTAAACAGCCCAAGGAAGCAGATTCACAAGGCTGTGGCCACAGACTGGAAGCCAGTGCTTCGACGAAGTCCCCAGTCATTCAGAGGCTAACCCACAGACCCTCTAAAGTAGCTGAAGGCCTCAGACAGCAGCACTCCCAAAGCCATGTCCCCAAGGCCTCTTCCAAGCCATTAAGAAGTCTGAGCTCAGAGCCTGGGTGTTACTGCCTTGTTCTGAGCCCTGAAGGTCATAGGGGTGGGGGATAGTAGCAATGCCACAGCTGCTCTGGACATCCCCTCTGAGGCCACACCTACCTCAAGATGCTTATCCCAGATTCCAAGCTCAGCCTAGCTGGCAACAGTACCAGAGTCACAGCCCCGCTGGGAAAGAGGGTCGAAGGAACACAGAGCCTGAAGCTTGGCCTGGGGGGATTGACCACAGCCCCCCACTCCCATCATTCACTTACACACTCCCCCATCCCTGTGTGGCTGCCTCCAGCCACTGAATTTAACTGCTGGCTGCTGCCTCTAGGCTCAGCACTTAGCTTCTTCTTAGCCAATGGTTGCACCATCCCTCTTCCCAAACCAGAAGAAAGTCAGGAAGAGGGGTTGAGGCAGGGTGCAGTGGCTCATGCCTGTAATCCCAGCACTTTGAGAGGCCAAAGCAGAAGAATTACTTGAGCTTAGGAGTTTGAGACCAGCCTGGGCAACATGGCAAAACCTTGTCTCTACAAAAAAAAACTACAAAAATTAGCCAGCTTGGTGGTGTGTGACTGTGGGTGCAGCTATTCAGGAGGCCAAGGCAGGAGAATCGCTCAAGCCTGAGAGGTCAAGGCTGCAGTGAGCTGTAATTGCGCCACTGCACTCCAGCCTGGGCAACAGAGCAAGACCCTGTCTCAAAAAAGGGGGGATAGGGGCTGAAAATCTGTGTTCTGGTGCTCCTGAACCCCACCAAGGGAAAACGGGCCCAGATCTTCCAAGAGGGAACAGAGGCTCCAAGGAAGGAGAGTTCCGAAAATGTGCCTGGGAGCCCACATGAAAGACCGCAGCACCCCAGCACCAAGCTCACGGAGCAGCCTGAGACTCTCAGTCTCTCCTGGAGCCTCCTAAACCATAGGCTAAGGCGGGCTTCGAGTAGCATCTTCTAAAAAGGTGTTTATTTTTAGCAGCCTTCACCAATACCATAATCTAGGCCCAGCTATCTGCTTGCAGGGAACAAAACAGAGCCAAGAGATAAATGAGCAGCATAGCCCCTCCTCATTCCTCGGGACCAAGCTCTGCTGACAATTAGACATCAAAATGTGAGCTGACCCCAAGTCAGATGTCTCCTCAGCCTAACTGTGGGAGAGGGGTGAGGCCCAGGGAGGTCCCTCCTGTATCAGGCATCCAGCCCCGTCTCCTGCAACTATTGTGATAGCTCCGCAAAGGATTTTTACCTGAAACACGGCCCTGTCGTCAGGAAAGGCTTTGATCACTGGCAGCGCCCAATGAAAACCCCCTTTATACACTCAGAAGACTTCATGTGCCCATCAGCTGACAGAGGCAGGCCCTCCAAGGAAGGTTCTGGAACTCAGATGCTCCCACAGATCCCCAATTGGCAAATGAGCTCACAGTTCCAAAGCAAAGCGTCCTGCAGTAACACCATCACGGCCCCCACCCCTCCCATCTGAGCTCAGCCTGCAAATACTTCACATTCTTCCAAATTAGAATGGCCAGTCCCTATTTCACCCAAAATGCAACTTAAGACTAAAATCCCCCCAGTCAAAAGGAGGCAGCCACCCCCACCCCCAGCCTTTGGGAAGCCAGGACTGGGCTCTTTGCTAGCTTTGTCTGGCCTTTCTCGAACACCAGCTTGGGTTAGCTGGGGTGCTTGTGCCGGCTCGTAAGTACTCACAGTAATTATCTAGAAAAACGAATGCTACCTGGACATTGCTTACCAACCTGTCATCTAGAGTTGTTGATTTCTGGGCTAGACCAACCCAAAGGATGCTACTTTGGCCTTGCCTTTCATCTTCACAGCAGACGCGAGTTTTGTTGCTGAACATGAATGCAAAAAACCACTTTGCTCTCGAGCCGGGGCTCAGGTCTACTCTAAAATGCATACACAATTCATAATGATGCATTTGATTAATGGTGAATGAGCATGGAATTCTGAGAGCCAACCCATGTGACAGCCACATTAACACCAGATGAAACTGTCCTGTGGGGTGATGTGACAAAGAAACCAAGAGCAAGTGACCGTATTGTGGAACCCTGGCCACATAAGAGACAAAACCCAAATTTTCTACAATCTCTCTCTTTTTTTTTTTTTCCCCATAAGAGAAGAAGGCAGAAGAATAATCCACAAATGAAGATAAAGGGGGAAAAATGAATCCAATTTTGCCTTTCAAAACAGAAACAGGAGATTCCACTGTAAATGACTGACTTCTTTGCTCTCCTATCCACGGTTCAACTTAAAAATCCAAAGCCATCATACTGGGAAAATGGTCTCTCGTGGTTCTCTGATAAGCTCAGCTGTTACTGATGGTCAGGAAAGCCATTTAAAAAAGGACGGAGTTCTTAAAACAAGTCGGGCAATTCAAACAGTGCTGGAAATGGAGGCACGGGGACCACCGGTCGACGGGCAGCTGTCCGGCCTGTGGCTGTCAGGCCCAGTGCTGGCGGCAGCGTGGCCAGAGAGGGTCGGCGTTTGTTTTAAGCGCCTGCACTTTGCTGGGTGTGGAATGTCTCGGACCTCAGCTCCTGCAAGTCTTATTGAAAACATTATCTTTTCCATCAATAATACCTCGAAGTTCTTTATTAGCAAACTCCCTGGCAAAAGCTGACATATTTACAGCACGCAGTAAACTTTACGTATCTGCAACAATATTAAAGCAGAGCGGGAGAAAGCCCCCACTCAGTGACCACAACAAATCATTCCATCTTCAAATGATCAAGTAGGGGGCTAATTGTCCTGAAGAGAAGGGCTCCCAACAACTCCCATCCCATCCGCCAGCCAGAGGAAGTATTAACAAAGATGAGAAAAGTATGTTTCGGGATTGAAAACATAAGAATACATATTTAAAAAAAAAAAAAAAAGGAAAAAAGAAAACCCAACTGATATCACCGTCTAGGCCGAAGGAGAAACCTGATCTTGAGATGGAATGGTTAACATTTGGGGTTGTTTGAGAGAATTGCTCCAAGCTGTTTTTGTTCAAAACGTATAGATTTAAGGTAAGAAACACTGTGTAGCCTGGGCAGGTCACAAGCACTCTGGAAGCAAGTTCCCCATTACTTTTCAGCTGACTAAGGTAGGGATGAATTTTGTTTTTTACTTTCTCTAACTGGGTAGCTTCGTGGATTTTCACTGGGAAGCGCGCTAGAAAAATGTTTACCTGTCTTGTTCTTTTTATCACTCTGCCAGTGTTTTCTCCTTTCGGGTTTTATGTTTCTGGACGCTCCTTTCTCCCTCTTCCCTCTTGCCTTCAGGCCAATAAAATGCTGACCCAGAGCCCCAAGTGTCTCTTCTCACCCACTGCTCCCCTAAAGAAAGAACTCAGGGTTTGCGGGAATTCCTCTGTTTTCCTCTTCATGGAAAGGACAATCTTATACACATATATATCTATTGAAATCGGAAAGTTCCCAATAGCAGGCATTTAAGATGTGAGGCACCCCAGTGTCCAAAACTTCTAGCCACAGACAAAATTGTTTGTTTGGATAAAAATGGAAATAGATGCCTATTTATCTGGGAGGAATTATATCCATCGTCTTATGGGAAGTGTTTGATTGTTAGTAATTATTTGGCAAATCCAAAGAGAGAATTGGGTATCCATTCGAAGCTTCTGTTTTCTATCCATTTTGTTGAATGAGTTTCTCTTTCCCCTTAAACTCTACATTAAACTGTTTCCCTCCAGGAAAAAAAAATTTTTTTTTAATAAATTTTCGACTCTTAAAAAGCATAAATACTTCTTTAGAAGGCAATATCAAAGGTATCTTAGGGAGGAAATAAAAATAAATGTGTTATAGAAGAACAGTTTTAAAAAGGTTTTGGGGCTCTGCATTTGAGCAGAAAGACTCTGGAAACTTGTATTAATAACCAGCCTCCCTGGGCGGCTCATTTGCAGGGCTGGGTTCCTCCAGTGAGCAATTTTAAACCCCTCTTCAAAATATCTGTGTTTGTTTCCAACTTCACGAACGGGTTGTCACGTGCCTTCACCATCAAAAATAAAAAAGAAAGAAAAACAAAAAAGAGGAGAATGGGGTGTATTTAAACCAGAAAATGTACCTTCAGGTGAAAACTTTGAGGAAAGAAATCCACATTAAGAATTCTGTTTTTAAAGGCAGTGGTCCGGGCAGATGAAAACACAAATTGGTGACAATAAAATGTCATCAGATTCTTATACTTCTGCCTCACAGAACATCATCAAAGTCGCCCCATATGTTAACATGCTTTTTATATATCTTTTGTATGCAGCATCAATTTAATTTTTATCAACAATGACAGTCTCAATCTCTAAATATTTGTGTCAGGGGCAGGAAGGGGATACACACCCCCAAAAATACCCTCAAAATGATCTACTGATGTCAACACCACTCTTTAGAGCTGTTATGTTTTTGTGGTTTTTCTTTTGTAAAAACATCTTTTCCACAGGCTTTCTGTCCATATCCTAGCTGTATGATTTTTTTTTTCTCGCCGTAATGGGGACCACAGCTTTTGGCAGCTCCATCAGCAATATCGCTTAATTTGTTCTTTCAACCTCAGTGAGGCCGTGCGATTTCTTTTTCGGTTGATCTGTGCTGGAAATGAATTCCACAATTTGCAGTCCCGGGCATCCCTCACCCCGTAACAATACAAGATGTGGAAAATGTGCTTAAGATTGAAAATCACATTTTGGAAATCCAAGCGTTTCTCTTTCTAGACTTTTGCTAAGCCTCTTATTATAGAAATCCAGGTATTGCTTAACTATCTCTAGGGGTTTTTAAAAAATGATAAAATAAAACAAAATAAAGCCCGATGTACTATCTATTATATTTCATTAGATAAACCTCAAAAAAGTAAACATTTTCTCCCCACGATTCACCCACTGTCTGTTTCAGATTTTAATGCCGTGATATGTTTTTTCAGGATCTTGAATATTTATATTTCAGAACTTAAATATCTTTATTTAAACCATACAGCCTCAATCTCCAAAACCCCGGATTTTTAAGATTTTGGCGACCGAAATCTGGCATGTTTGAAGGTTTGCCTCTCTGCAGAAGTCTCCTATTATCCAAAGAAAAAACAAACTAGGCACAGATTACGAACTGCCCAACGCTGGCTGCTAGCACAGCGAAAACACCACCTCCGACCCCCTTCACGCCCTGCCCTGGGGATAACGACTTTCTTAATAATAAATAGGGAAAATGTAAAATGTTTTCTTTAAATTAAAAATCGAAACGAATTGTTTTAATGAATATCTCTGGTTATGAGGGTAAAGCCTGCCTTCGTGTGTACACTTTCTGAAGAAAAAATTTCCTGTGTGGTTTTCCCTGTGAGATCAAAAGGAACTAATTAACTTTCCTATAAGGTAAACAAAACTTTAACTTGAAATATCCCCATGAAGTATGTGGGAAGTGAGCTTTTGTGTGAGCGAAAGCGGGAGGGAGAGAGAGGGAGGAAGGGAGAGAAGGGAGGAGGGAGTTGGGTTTAATGTTATATTCAGAATCGTCTGCTGCTCAGAAGGTATTGGAAACTCCTTAGCAAGAGTCAGCCTTCTTTTTCCTTGCCATTACCAAAATGATATTTAAATCAAAGGCTGAAATGTTGCCAAGTTCAAATCCCTCATAAGATTAATAGGGCATTGTTCTGTTCATAGAAAATCCGTTCTTAGAGTCCCTTTAAGAAGAACTGGGTGTGTGAAGGACTATTCGGGGAAAGTGTGGGAAAGGGAAAAATCTGGAAAAGCGGCCCTGGATGAGGGGTGGGAGGGGGAGAGAATCTTCAAGAGGACAGTCAGCCACTGCCCCACCCCCAGCCAGAAGTAATTGGGGTCAGGGGACCAGGCCCCTAGCTGGAGCCCCGTTTCCCCAGGACCTGGCTCATTTTCTCAGGTTTCTGGGACAGAGGAATGAGGAACAGGAGGAGCAGCTCTCAGAGGTCCCTGAGGGTCTTAGGGGTTGTGCCCCTCTGGGTGCTGACCCCAAGCTGTGTTGAGAGACTGTGGGGAGCTCCTGCCTGCCCCTCCCAGGAGGAGCAGCTGCCGCCGAGGGCTGGTCCCCCTTCCCAGGACAGCGAGTCCTTGGCCTGTTTCGGGTGAGCCGCCTGGGTCCAGGGAGCCCCTGGCTGGGCCTCTTTGCCCTTGCCAGGGTAAAGGCAGGCAGCCAGCCCAAAGGACAGAGATCCGAGGAAGCAGTGTGTGTGTGCTCAGGAGAAGTCTCCGCTGGAGGGCTCGGCAAGGCAGGACACTGGCCGATACCTCCCTAGGGCCTGGTATTTCCCGAGCAGAGGCATAGGCGGCACACACCACTCAGACACACTACTCCCCACACCTTTGTCACCCGGGAGAGGCTGCCGTGTCGAAGATGGCAGTTGCTGTGCCCGCTGACATTTATTGCCTGCTTCCCAAGCCCGGCTGTGCACTCTGCTTCCCAGGCTTTGTCTACAGCAGAACAGCAACTGCATTAGCGACTGCTACTACCAGCAGAAGAGGAAACTGAGGCAGAGAGGGCCAACCTACCTTGCCCAAGGATAGCCAGCTAATTATGCACAAAGTCACTAAGCTCCTAAGAAGTAGGCTAGCTGCATAGAGCCCCAGCCGCCAAGCTAGGATGAAGGGAAGGGGGAGACCCATCAGTGGGAACTCCCTGGGGGCAGTCTCACCCACCCCAGAGGCTCAGTCCACCTCTATGTCCTGTCTGGGTCTGTTCTGAGCTGCGTGTCAATTATATTACTAGTGACGAGAGACCTACCTTGAACTTGTTAATTAATTTATCTGGCATCTAAGTTGCAAATAATTTGCTTTCATGCCAACTGAAGTCACCCCCACAAACCATGCCTCTCACTCACAAAGGATCTAGGGAGCTTTGTTTGAGAGACAAGGAAGAGTGGGTACCTGTGGTTGGGTGGTGGGGGGTTGGGGAGCATGTGTCACCTGAAGCCCACGATGTGGCCCTTAGCAGTGGCCAGAAAGCATGCCATCCCTCCTAGATGGCATGCCGGCAGTGGAGGGAGAGGAGGGATACATTTTTGAATGCCCCAAACTTATCCTTTTTGCTTTAGAGACGAACTAAATTCTTACAGAATTTAAAAAAAAAAAACGAGGGGGAAGCAATGACCATTAAGCCAGATTCAGTAGCATGACCAGCAATTTTCCCTAAGGTCACGGATAAACGTTGAGTCAGAGCAGCGTTAGCTCATCCTGGCTGTATGACCTTGAGCAGATTGCTTTACCACTGTGAACTTCAGTTTCCTCGTCTGTTAAGCAGGGATAATTCCAGCAATCTAAAATGGGATAAAGTGTGTCCAGGACCTAGTGATCAGTCTTCATAGAGGCTTAAAGAAAAATTGTTCCAATGAGAACACACGGACACAGAGAGGGGAACACATACTGGAGCCTGTCAGGGGAGGATGGGGGTGGAGAGCATGAGGAAAAATAGCTAATGCACGCTGGGCTGAATACCTAGGCGCTGGGTTGATAGGTGCAGCAAACCACCATGGCACACGTTTACCTGTGTAACAAACCTCACATCCTGCGTGTGTACCCTGAAAGTTACAAAATAAATTTTTTTAAAAAAGGAAAATTGTTCCCTTTCCTTTTCATCCCCAACCCTTAACAGCCGTTCCATACATAAAATCAGTTAGGCTTTCATCCTTTGGAAGATGCGTGGTTACGATCAGTGGTGTCTTTCCTGGTCACGGCCAAATTCTCATTTTTAGTTTATCAACCACAGCCGACTTTTGCTGATTCGGGACCTACCTTCCTCCTGGAGACCCCACTTTGGTTCAGGTGCCTTAGCGGAAGGATTCTCCATTTCCTAGGGCAAAAATCCTGTTGCTGAGTCCCTGCAGTCCCCAGCACCAGAGCTCTGTGCTCAGGCCCCAAAGTTGTTAGCAGCAAACACTGGCTGACTTAGCAATGACTTAGCAGCAAACACTGGTTGGGTACCTAATGTGTGCGGTTATGGTACTGATTGGTGGGAATGCAGGTGTGGAACCGAGAGACTTGGGTGGGCTCTGGAGCGCATGTTCCGGTGGGCACATGGGGTGTAAGGCAATGGAAGCTGCTTTATTTTTTCAGTGAGGAGTCTGCTCTGAATCCAGGGTGTGTCCACACAAACCCCACTCCACCACCCGGCTGACCTTGACAAGTCCTTTCACCTGTCTAAGCCTCCGTATTCCGACACTCTATTAAGAGCATTCTATGGGGCAGGCTCTGTGCTGGGTTCTGGGGTCAGAACAGCCAATAAGACCCAGCTACCCTGCTTTGGAGTCCAGCGGGCAAGTCAGGGGATGTATATATTACTTTAGTTGTGAGGGAAAGAATAGAGTCAAGGCTCCCCCGTCCCCCAGGGTTCCCTGACTGCCTTAGCTAGCCAGGCCTGGCCCCATCCTGGACAGAAGATCCAGGAAGGAAGAGGTGGGAGCTGAAGGAATAGTGAGAGGCCTCAGGGCATTCAGTCCACCTGTCTCCAAGAGGAGCTTCTGAGTCTGGGAGGCAGGGACAGGTGACAGAGGAACCCAGATGCTACTCTTCCTGAAAACCATTTCATCTGATGTCCCCACCCGACTCCAAGACAGAGACAGTGACAGTTTGGGTACCACTGACCTCAAGAGATGGTAGCCCCAAGCCTGAACCCATTCCCATTAGAAAAGTCCAAGGCCAGTCAGGCATGGTGGCTCAAGCTTGTAATCCAGCACTTTGGGAGGCCGAGGCAGGCAGATCGTGTGGGCAAGACCAGCCTGGGCAACATAACAAAACCCCAACCCTACAAAAAATACAAAAATTAGTGGCCGGGCATGGTGGCACATGCCTGTAGTCCCAGCTACTCGGGAAGCTGAGGTGAGAGGAAGGCTTGAGACTGGGAGGCCAAGGTTGCAGTGATCACTACAGCCTGGGTGACAGAGCGAGATCTTGTCTCAAAAAAAAAAAAAAAAAGAAAGTCTCAAGGCCTTCCTCCTGTGCCCCAAAATCTGCCCTGTGCTACCTTGTCTCGCTTTTGGAAGCTGGTGTTAATTTCCAGGCCTTGGCCCATGTCTCAACCAGGGCATGTGGCGTATACTCTGTTTTCCAACAGCAATGTTCACATCCCTACCTCTAGAATGTGGTTAGCTTGTGGTGTAATCAGCTACGTGCATGTATTATTTATGGACAAACTCATAAACCTCTGTATCTGTACACACACATGTATGCACACATGCCCCAGATAGAGTGAACGCTGAATAAATATTTTCTGGATGGAACTGCTGAAGAGGTATATATATATGCATCTGTTATGAATATATCAGCATCCAATGTGCTCAGAGAGACACATATGGTTTTATACACAAGGTTAGAGATCAGTTTATATGAGTGTATACATATACATAACTTTATTTCCAGTTGGCATCAGGCAGTCAGCTGGCCTCTGGTATAAACTAACTGTTCATTCAGTTGGTACAAGCATGTAATCTGTGTGTACACAGAGTGAAATATATGACTGCTATTTTTTTCCCTTTCATCAAAGTGCTGAATACTTTTAATAAAGTATCACATAGATTACATAACCATGATCAACTTTTAACCTAACTTAGAATTTCCAAAATCAACCTTAAAAAATAATAGGGAAGCTGTCAGTCTCTCCTTAAGCAACTGGTGAGCCCATCTCTGAAGAATGGCTGTCTTTAAACATAGTGGAGTCAAATTCCAGTGCCATTTACTGAACCGCTTCGTGTTTGTACACATCACTTCATTCAATCCTCACCATACCTTGTGAGCCAGGTTTTATCATCCTTGCTGTAAGACGAGCAAATCAAGGCTCCGAGAAGCTGGCGACCTACCCCGGGTAAACCAGCGCATAGGGAAGGGAATGCGTTTACTCCCTGCCCAGGTCTCCGTAACGACGCACTCACCTGGGTGGTTTGAAACAACAGAACTTGCTTTCCCACAGTTCTGGAGGCTGGGAGTCCAAAATCAAGGGGTCAGGGTTCTCTCTCCAAAGGCTCGAGGGGAAGATCCTTCTCTGCTCCTTCTGGCTTCTGCTGTTTGCCATCAGTCCGTGGAGCGCCTCGGCTTGCTGATCTACCACCCCCGGTTCTCATCTCCTCCCCTGCATGTCTGTGTCCACACTCTCCCCTTCTTACAAGGAGGCCAGTCATTGGATTACAGCCCACTCTAATCCAGCAGGACCTCGTCTTAACCAGTTACATCTGCAAAGACTCTATTTCCAAATAAGGCCACCTTCGAAAGTTCCAGGTAGACGTGAGTCTGGGGGACACTATTCGACCCCGGACAGCTGGATGCTGAACTCAGTTTGCCTGTGTGACTCCCACACTCATGCTCTTCCCACTGGATCCTGGACTCAAGTCCTCTGTTTCCAGGTCAAGGGCAGCAGTGGTGCCCTCTACTTGTTCCTTCCTCTAGGTCAGGGACCTGCACAGTCAGAAGGAGCACAAGTCATAGTCTACCTTCCCTTGCAGCTGCGTCCCAGCTGCACAGGGAGATATTTACATGCACCAAAGCTCTGGCGGGGGCAGAGAGTAGCCATAGGGCCCTTGGTGGTAGCAGACCTGGAGGTGTCCTCTGAGACTTCTGCCACTGCACCAGGCTCAGCCTGTGGTCCCTGCAGGTCCCCTGAAGCCATCTACCTTCTCAGACACACTTGCCCCCCTCTCCTCAGGGCCACCCCAAGGAAGCTGCAGGGAAGGCCTCGCAGGTCTAGGAGGTGGAGTCAGACCTGGGGCTTGGTCTGACACCCCAAGTGGGCTTGGGCTCACCTAGAAAAAGCTTGCAGCTCCGGCCACTGCCGTCACCTGAGAAAAGCAGAGGAGGGAAAGCCAGGTGGGCCTCATCCCCTGGGTAGTCCACAAAGGACTTTCCTGGGGGTCCCCCACAGGTGCCACACAGCCCCTGGCCCATGGAGGCTCCTGTCCAGCTCCTGTTGCTGTAATGACCCGTGGTCTCATCACATTTGTTATCAATGTCGCTACCCCAGCAATGAAGGGTGGATGTCTGGAGCTGACTGCTGGCACCCACCTCCTGAGCCTGGCACTTACTGGCTTGGGTGACTTTGACTCCTCTTAGCCTCAGTTTCCTCTATTTTGTTTTTGTTTTGTTTTGTTTTTGTTTTTGTTTTTGATACAGAGTCTCGCTCTGTCACCAGGATGGAGTGCAGTGGCACAATCTCAGCTCACTGCAACCTCCACAGCCCAGATTCAAGTGATTCTCCTGCCTCAGCCTCTCTGAGTAGCTGGGTCTATAGGCGTGTGCCACCACACCCGGCTAATTTTTTCTATTTTTCGTAGAGATGGGGTTTCACTATATTGGCTATGTTGGGCTCAAACTCCATGATCCACCCACCTCGGCCTCCCAAAGTCTTGAGATTATAGGCATGAGCCACCATGCCCAGCCCCTCTTTTGTTAAATGGGCACAACAACAGCACCAGCCTCACGTGGTGGTGAGAATTTGGCAAGTTTCTGCACATATAACGCCTGGCACCTAACGGGTAGGTGGTAGCATCCCTCCTGTGTGAGCCTTCATCATCATCACCATCACTATCCTGCCATGGCGGTTTTTACAGCAAACTGATTTGCAGTCAGGCTGGGGAATGATTCACGTATTCTGGTTCACAGAGTTACCATGGTTGCCATATGTGGAATTGCTTTTGCAGAATTAGATCTTTAGAGTTAGGGTACAATTAAGCCACTAACTCGCCATGCCAGCGGTTCCCGGCTCTGGCCCTTAGGAGCTGTGTGACTTGGGTCTCTGTTTTCTCATCTGTATAGTGTCCCTCTCTTTCTTCCCAGATTGAGGCCAGGAAGAAAGGAGAAGGTAGCTGTTATTACCATCTGCCTGGGAGCCTCAATCCTGCCCCATCACCCACCTGGGCCTCCATTTCTGGGTCTGTGAGATGGACAATTACTCCTATCCAGGGCTTTGTGAATAATTTAGAGGCAGTCAGCCTCTGTGTGCCTGGCACAATCAATGGTGTTGAACATTACGGGGCTTTTAAATGATTTATTTAACTTTTATTTTCACTTCAGGGGTACACATGCGGATTTGTTACACAGGTAAACTTGTGTCATGGGGGTTTATTGTACAGATTATGCGGCCACCCAGGTATGGAACACAGTGGCCATTCGTTATTTTGATAGTACTGTTCAGGATCAGTTTACCTGCGGAGGTAAACGCACAGAAGCTCCAGGATATGGCCTCTAGAGAGGGGAATTGGCTAGCTGAGTTAAGAGGTGACCTAACACTGACTCTGTCCTTTCCCTAAAGCCCCTCTGCCTTCTAGTTGGCGTCTGTAACCGGGGGTCCCGTGCAGAGTGCCAAACGGGGAGTCTCTGGCTGAGACCAGGCACTGCCAAGAGCCTGGGCTTGATCTCTGCAGGCCCAGAAGGAGAGTGAGAGGAGGATGCTAAGGCACGCCCCTAAGGAGTAAGTGCTCATAAATTCATTGGCGAGTAATTTATGGTAGCCAAGTATAACACCTAATGCCTGCCAGTGTGAGAGGTTAATAGGGAGGGTTAAGGAGCACTGGCCAGCTGATTTATGGGCCTGGCTAGTGGCTTTCATCCTGGCCAAGGCTCTGGCTCTGGGCCTGGGGGAGAGGAGGGGAAGGGGCCAGGCCAGGGTGAAGGGGCAGCGAGGGAAAGTGGGGGAGAGGGAGGGTCCAGAGGAGAAGTGCAGTAAGAGAGTGGGGAGGGAACGGCATAGAAAAAAGACAGCAGGGATCAAGGAAGGCATAGCGGTAACATCCTCCACACCCCTGCAAGGAGGCAGTGACGGGAAGCGTCCACGCAGAGGCCCAGGGACTTGTCTTGTCTGTGACCCTCATAGGGTCAAAAGGATTTGCATCCATCCGCGTGGCCAGAAAAACAAAATTGAACAAGTACAGTCAGTGATGTAAACTGGGGCATGACTTAGGTTTGCAAAGGAGGAGACAAGTGGTCCATAATTTCCTCCTCATCAATATACGATTATGATCTGGGGCCAGGACCGTACAGGAGACTGAAGCATTGAGTCCAGCCTCCTGGCGGCAACATTACTGCTGAGCGCCCTCATCTGTAAGTGGTGATGGATGCCTACCCCCGGGAGTGCTTTTGTGCATTCGAGGAGATTCCATGGTGAGGACACTGGCCATGGTGTCTGGCCTGGAGAGGACGTGACCACGACTGCCCTCCTTGATGCTTCCTGCCTCTTTTCTTCTAGACTATTCTTCCCCACTCTCTCACTGCACTTCTCTGGACACCAAGGACAGGCTTTTAAAGTTGATATCAGAAAGAGCAAGGAGCAGCTGGCATTGCTTTCAGCCACTCCCTGACTCTGGAGGGGCCGTCGCAGTGTGTCTGGACACACATCCAGGCTGGACGTTTGGGCTGGCACTCAGACTGGCCTCCTCAAAGAGTTCAGCTGACTGTGTCAAAATCGGAAAGATTAAATGCAAGGAAATGAATATTGTGAGGATTTTTTTAGGTGTTCTTACAGGTATATATTCACACATAACTGGCAACCCCATCATCCGGAATACCAGACCCAGAATCCCCTGAGATCCCAGGGCAGGGTCGTAAGAATGATGGCGACAGCAAGAAGCCCAGGTCCTCACACACCCAGCACTTTCCCACCCACCAGCCCGCCTGGTCCTCCCAGCTTCCAGAGGGGCAGTGTCACTGAGGAAGCTGAGCTCAGAGGGGTCAAGTGATTTGCCCAATGTTGCACAGCCAGTGAGTATATGCAGAGCCAGGAGGCAGCATCAGTTTCTCGGCCCCAAGCTCCAGGCTCTCCCTATGTGCATTGCTGTATTTTCCCAGAGGGCCTTGGCAACACACACTCCAGGAAGACAGGGAGGGAGGCGGGGACAGCCGCGCTGGACACCCTCCATGGTGCTCCCACCCTCATCCCAAGAACTAGCCAAAAACGATCACCCCCTGGCCTGGCTCCTTCCTGCTCTGTTCTCTGTGTCTCTCCCCCAACACTGTGTGTTTTCTGTCTCTGGGAGTGTTGCCCCACATCCTGTTCTGACTATACAAATACCCCTTCCCCAAAAGTGGAAGTTGGGGTAACTTTCTGATTCACACCTTCTGGAGGCCGTAAGATAATCCCTCTTACCTCCTGAGGGAGGGGCTATGTTCACAGTCTTGGGCTGGGTTGTGGGTATTCTCACACACACACACACACACACACACACACACCTTGATGAAAGCAACCTCCCCCATGCATGTGAACACACACATGCAGACAGGTAGAGAACACGCATGCACACGAGTTAATTCCTTAAAGCCAAGCCGGGGCATAACCCTCCAGACTTGAGCCACAATCCAAGGAACAACATCCAGAAGTCGCTTGAAATTTCATTAAAGTGTTCACTGCAGGTTCACAAGAAAAGGACTATTCTATTCATATATTAGTTATATATTATAATTCAGATATTCACAAATAACATGAAAAAACACCTAGGAGGCTCCTCCCCTCCCCTGGGCACCGAAGATGGCAGCTGCCCTCCCAAGTCTCCTCTTCATTCCCCCAATCCCCGCCTGCACCTTTCCCTTCAGTACTTCTTCCTGCTGCCCATGAGCTCTGCAGCCTTTCCCACGCTACGTGAGGCAGTTTGTCCAGCTTCTCCGCCATCGCCCTCCCTCCACAATTACTCTGATCCACGGTGAGGTGGGGTGGAGGTGGAGTAAGAGGCCATCAATGCTCAGACCTTAGTATTTTACACACACACATATGCACATACACACACATACACACATATGTACACACACACATGCACACACATACACATGCACACACACATACACACATGTACACGCATACACACATGCACACACAAACATGCACATACACACTTACGCATACACATACACATGCACACATACACACACATGCACCCACACATACACACACGCACAGAGTCACACACATATGCACATACACACACATACACACATACACACATGCACACACACATGCATGCACACACAAACATATGCACACATGCACAAACACACACGCACATACATACACATGCGCACACACGTGCGCACACACATGCATATACATACACATGCACACATATGCACACACATGTACACACATGCACACACATGCACACGTACACACTTATGCATACACATACACATGCACACATACACATGCACACATACACACACATGCACCCACACACACACGCACAGAGTCACACACATATGCACATACACACACATACACACATACACACATGCACACACACATGCATGCACACACAAACATATGCACACATGCACAAACACACACACACATACATACACATGCGCACACACGTGTGCACACACATGCATATACATACACATGCACACATATGCACACACATGTACACACATGCACACACATGCACACGTACACACATGCATACACATACACATGCACACATACACATGCACACATACACACACATGCACCCACACATACACACATGCACAGAGTCTTAGAGCATTCCTCCCAGCTTGCCAATCCCTGGCCCTCAAGGCAATCACACCCTGTGTTCAGCCCGAGCCCTCATCCCTTCCTTCTGCCCACCTGGCTTCCAGGCTGCCATGCTGCGCTGTGGGGAGGAAACTTGGATGTGGCATCCTAAGACCTAGCCCAGTTTCTGCTTTACCACTTCCCAGCCAAGTCCAGAGCCATCCCTCAGATTACCTGGAAAGCCACGTGTCTGCAAGGCCACAGCTGTATGGGCTTCCCAGCCAGATCTGGTCTTGAATACCAGCTCTGCTATGTTTTTGCTGTGTGTCTTTAGGCAAGTGCTCAACCTCTCTGAGCTTTGACTTCTTCATTATAAAATGGCATATAATGACAATGACCTGACTGGTTGCAGTAAAAATTAAGATCATAAACACAAATATCTGGGAGATGTTTCTTTAAACACAAGAAGGGTGACAAGTTTCCATTTTTGAAGTGGCCTTCCGTTTCCAACAGGATAATCAGCATAAGAGAAGTCAGGGGAGTGGGATGAGGTGGCTGCGGAGCAGAGTTTACTCAAGTGTCAGGGTTAGAGCCCCAGCTCTGCCCTTCCTGTGAGCCTTTCGTCAAGGCTCCTGGCCTCTTCTCTGCCTCAGTTGCCTTTTCTGCAAAATGGGGATGATCATAGTACCCTCCTATACGTCAACTCTGAAGACTTCCATTCATTCAGGCAGAAACTCTCATGTTCACTGATCTCTTGTTCTGTGCTAAGCTCTTCTCCAGGCCCTGGAGACAGAGCTGAGCAAACACACGATTCCTCACATTATGGGAGCAGATGAGTAAACAGATCAACAAACCAGGTAACTGCAGCTGGTGCTGAGTGCTCCAAAGAATTAAAGCAAAATGGGGAGGGAGCTAACTTGGTTTGGGTTGCCCGGAAGAGGGAATCTACAAAACAAGCCCAGAACTGGGTCGTAATGGGTGCTAAGTAAATGCTACTTACTTGATTATTAATTACTAAGGGTCAGATACTCTGCCTGAGCTGCCAGGGCTTATGAGAGTGAGTAGGAATTCGCCAGACGACACAGGAATTGCTGCCCTCACTTTGAGAAGGGAGAGATGTCTGAGGGATGGCACCGCCAGGGTAAAGACCTGGGAGTTCCCATGCCTCCTCCTCCAGCCTCCATCGGGCTTTCATTTCCTCAGGCGGAGGCTGAGCGCCAGCCCCTGCTGCCAGCCTGGACTGAACATCAGAGACCAGAACCATTTGCCGCAGGTTTCATGGGGTGTAAAGTGCTCAGCACCCATTAAAGCCAGAGGGGCTGCAGGATGGGGGCTGAGATCCTGCCTCAAAGGCTCAGAAACACTTCTTTAGAAAGAGCCAAGAGCAACCCTGATCACCAGCTTAGCCCTGGAACTGTTTATCTCAGCTTTAAAATGCCATGAGCCAGGCTGAGAGCTTGTAAAAGGGAAAAATCCATATTGTCCTCATAGAGCTAGGAAGAGTGAGGCGGTCTCCCTGAGAGCTCCCCAGTACAGGCAATACAGCTTCCTGCCAGTCCATCTATCTCGAGCACCTATTAGGCACCATCTGTGTGTAGATCCTAAAAGAGGCATTGCAGCATCTGATACAGTACCTGCTTGTTGGATACTCAGAGAAAGAAGGGTAAGGAAAAACATTTAGATGTACCTACTGTGTGCCAGGCTTTCTCATCATTGTCTTCAATCTTCACAATGCATGCAGGACAGCATTATCATCCACATGTATCAAATAAAAGAAAACAGAAGCCCAGAGAGGTTAAGTAACTCACCTGAGGTGGCACAGCTAATAAGTGGCAGAGGGAGGACTCGAACCCTTGATGGAAGAACCCTTTTCCTCCAGTAAGAAAGTGAAGGAAGGACAAGAGGTGGAGGTAGGAGGAGGAAGGAGATCCCTGTCCAATCAGCTGACTATGTCTGGGGATCGAAGAGTGGCAGGTGTACAGCCAGGGACCTTCCTATCCTGGAATGTGACAGTGGAACACTTACCTGAATCAACTGTTTCCCATGAACTTTCTCAAATAACCCCTCCGCCAACCCGATTACTGAAGTCCCCAGTGTACCAATGAGAACACTGAGGCCCTGTGCCAATAAGCAGCAGAGCCCAAAGCATTTTGATTCCAGAGTCTGACCCAATCACTACCCACGTGACTCACAACCATTGTGTTAAGTGCCACCCTCCCCGTCTGAGGCACTTTGCAGTTTATAAGCTAATAACGTTTTTCCATTCGTTATCTCCACTGAGGATTTGAGCACGCCTTGGGCAAGGAAGAGGGCATCACCCAGAGCTCAGGCTCTCATCCGTGGCCCCATGGAAAGGCAAGCAGGAGGGGCTGGGAGTTGGGAAGGAGGAGAGGTTAATGGCAGGAGGACAGTGGGGAGGCCCCACAGCCAAGGGACGGGAAGCATAGCTGTGAGCAGCCGTGGGGCTTCGGGACTCAGCCTCAACCTTCCAGGAGGCGGCCTCACATCTTGATGACCTAAATGACCTCTCCTCTGGCCTGCGTCCTCGGTGTAAGAAATCTGAAATATGGCGCCTGTGAACGAGATGAGACTTACGAACTGATTTCCATCTGATTGTAAACCATTCGGATCCCGTTGTAAAGGGGAAAATAATGAACATGAACCATTGCCGTAATAGTTGCCTTCATGGCTGTAACTCAAATATAATGAAAGGGAATTCTCCAACCAGTTCTACTTAGTTCATTTGTTCCTTCCTTCATTCATGCAACCTTCCTTGCTCTGAGTATGTTCCAGCTGAGGTCTCTGTTGCAGGTGATGGGTGGAGAGAATGAATGCTGTTCAGGGGAGGGGCATGTCACTCCAGTAGAGAAGATTAAGAGGAAACTTCCAGAAGATGAAGCTGGAGCTATGCCTCCAAAGCTGCTAGGGAGAAGGGCATTTCAGGCAGAACATTCCAGAAACCCTCTGGGGACCCATCTTGGCAGGATCCAGCTGGGGCCTCACCCCAGCTACTTCCTAGAGCTGAGGCCACTCGCCCTTCCTGATAAGGTGTCATGATTTTCTTCCTTCCTTTCCAAGTGTTGGCTCCCCAATTTGTGGGGACTTTATTAAAAACACACAGTTAATGGTCAGGAAAGAGGAGGCATTTTGCTTCTCTCTCCCCACCGCTCCCCAACCTGAGCCCCCACTCTGGCTGGAATGTAGCCATCAAAATAAACATTAAATGCAAAATGCCAGAGCTGAGTTATTACTTGTGAGGGTGCTGGGAGAAAAATTTATAGCAACATTGCAGTGTTTTGTTAAAAATCTCTTAATGCACCAAAATGGGAAGGTGTGTGTGTTTTTTATTAAAATGTTACACTCTATAAATCCGATCTGCAGGAAGGACACAGGTGGCGACCCAGGGACTCAGCTGAGGAAGCTGTCACTTCTATCTTTAGAGCCGTGCTGATCCTTGGCTCTGGAAGTAGCCTCTCCCGAGCCCCAATCCCTCTCCTTCTCCAAGCCATCTCCTCTTCTTTGGAAAAAAAAAAAAAAAAAAAAAAAAAAAAAAAAAAAAAAGCTTACTCCTCCTTTACCACCAAGGGAGGAGAAACCACGAGAGGGTGTGACAATCTTTGCGCAACTTCCCAATGCCCTCGGGGTGTTGCAAAAAGTTGCAATTTTCTTAAAAAGCCTCTCTGAGCAATAGCGTTCCCCCACAGCGCCCTTATGAAGTTTGTCTGACGTGGGGTGAAATTTCCTGTTGGTCCATTTTCACAAATTTTGATTCTGGCTGATGCTGCATTTTCCAAGGGCTTCTTTATAAAAAGGCAACCACTGTCTGTCCCTAGCCTTCTTCTCTGGAATGTCCTTCCTCAAAATGGTAGATGATATCGCTGGGGCAGAATGGTGGCTCCCTTTTCTCCTTTTAACCGTGTGTAGGTGTATTCTCCCTTAAAAGAAGAGAACTATGGGAATTTGGGTTTACAGAATGAGGTTGGTTGTTTTTCTCTCCGTCTTTCAAACAGTGATATCAAAGGATTCCTTAGGGACATTAAAACAGACTCCCAGATTGGACAGGGGCTTGAAGACCCCCTAAATTGTATGTGAAATTGGGAGTATGCACCCGTAATGGGTTGAATGGTAGCGCCCCCCAAAAAAGATATTTCCAAGTCCTAACCCCCACTACCTTAGAATGTGATGTGACCTTATCTGGAAAAAGGTTATTTGTAGCTTAATTAAATCAAGGCTGTCAAAATGAGATCATTCCAGATTACCCAGGTGGGCTCTAAATCCAAGGACAAGTATCCTTATCTGAGACTGAGGAGGAGGAGGCACAGAGAAGAAGGCGGTGGGAAGACAGAGGTGAGGATTGGAGTAATGAGTCCACCAGGAAAGCCTGGGGACCCAGAAACTGGGAAAAGGAAAGAAGATTCTTTCTTAGAGCCTTCGGAGAAACACAACCCTGCTGGAACTTTGATCTTCCACTTCCAGCTTCCAGAGCTAGGAGGGAAGAAAAATTTTGGTCCTTGTACACCGCCACATTTGCCTCAATTTGTTAAGGAAGCTCTCGGAAACTAATACAGCATCTATCTGCATCTTTCCAGGAAGGGGGTCCTCAACTTTCATCAGATCATCAAAGATATGTCTCCCTTAGAAAGTTAAAGAGGCAGGGATGTAAAATATTTGTGTGAATTGCATGTATTTGTAGAGTCACTGCTCCTGCAGGATGGAAGCTGTACCTATAAATCTGGGAGGCAGAATCACCAAAGACCCTCGACCTGGGCCTGGAGCTGGACATCTCTGTACCAAGCCCTTCTCACTCCCTTCCCTACTCTCTCCCACACTGATTCTGTGGGTTCTGTGTAAGCATCCTACTCCATCTCCTCAGCTCCCAAGTCTTTTGAGATCAACTTTGCAATCATCTGGGAAGCTCTTTCTAAAAGCATTGAAAAGCCCTGGCGTCTGCCTCGCCTACCTGCATAGCATCTCAGCTCCAAGGGCAAGCAATCGTTAAAAATGGAAATAGGTCTTCTGGTGGTAATGCAAATGTTTTGGAACCTCTCTAGAGGATTGCAACAGCACACTGAGAATATGCTAAATGCCACAGAATTGTTCACTTTAAAATAGTTAATTTCATGTTATGTGAATTTCACCTTTAAAAAGTGAGGAGGGGAGGGGAGGGAAATCAGCATCAATTGCTTCCCTAGGTGCAATAATTAGCAAAGCTCATTTTGCATCCCACTCCTCCTCTCTGAAAAATTAAAACTGTGCCAGTTAACTTGACAAGGGAAAGGGAGAGACCATTAATTTATTTTAAAGAGGCAAACCCTGAGAGGACTGGATTGGCCACACTTGGGAGCCGAGGGACCATCAAGGGGCAGGTCCTGTGGCCCGGGGCCGATTTGAAGAGGATCTGGGGAAATCTAGCCACCACTTAATCTGAATTCGACGGGACAGGAGGTCAGGGTGGCTTCTAGAATTGCATCTTCCTCCAAGCTCTGCAAAACCTGCAACCATTCCAGGTTGCAGGAGAACTGGAGTTAAGGGGGACTTGCCCACGTGATCTCTGATCCTTACAACTCTCTTAGGAAATAGAAATGATCACGTCCATTTCACAGGTAAAGAAACGGAGGCACAGAGAAAAGTGTCTTGCCCAAGATGGCACAACCACAGACCACGGATTAGCAACCAGCTCTGCCTGGCTTTACCAGAGCCCGCGCGTTTTCAACCACCCTTTGAAAAACCCGACCGGGACCTGCAAACGAATTCAATTTAGAGAAAGCAGCGAGGAGTTTCTGCGCTCCTGAGCATAGCAGAGAACCTGAGGGAAGCGGTTTGAGAGAGAGGAGTTTCGGTGTCCAGGCCCTGAAGCGCGTCACTGCGCAGGTACAGCCAGGACCCCGGGGACCGGCTCTCCAGCCAAAGCTCGTTCCACAGCCATAGCCCCTGAGGAGGTGCATTTTCCTGGGTGTTTCGGGCGGGCGGCTCCTCCATGGGACCCGGCCCAGCCTCCTTCAGGCCCAAAGACCTTGGGTGAGGACCGGGAGACAGCGCATTGCTGGGATGCGATGTGTTGGGAGATGGCGGAGGGGGGCAGTGGCGCTCAAGAAGTTCAACAAAGACGCCACCTCCCAGGGACCTCCGGAGCCTGGCTTCTCCGGGCGTCGTCTCTTTCCGCCAGGAGTGGCCCGAGCGGGACACAGGCTATGGCTTTGGGTGTTTCCTTTTATCCCATCAGCTGCCCTTGTGGTTTTGCAAGTCGGTTAGCTTCGGTCTCAGAAGATCTGGGAGCGCGCTGTGCCCTAGGTTCCCCCGAGGGCTGGGCGTGAAGGAACAAAGCCGCTGCGCTGCGCTTAGCTCTAAGATCGGCAGTCAAGGCCCTTGGACCCAGCTCTGGACCGAGGGGTCGACTCCTGGAGAGGTGCCAGTTCGCCCGCAGTTGCGCGCTCTGGGCCTGCTCTGGGCGTGCGGGGGAGGGGGAGCACAGAGAGGCCAGCTGTGCGCCCACGGGTCCCGGGGAAGGAAGGACCTCAGGCGGGGTGAGAGAGAGGGTCGAGGTCGGGCCACTGGAGTCCTCAGATACTACCGGCCAGATCGGGGGAGTTGCACAGGCTGGACCGCAGCTAATGAATGAGTAGCAGGAGGCAATCGAAATATAATCACCAACGCCACCGACTAAGCACCTACTATGTGTCGCGCACTGTGCCAAGCTGCGCCGTGTTTTTCCCCCTCCTTCTGTCTCTTTCTGTGGCTAAGGTTACTCTAGTACTTCTTCTGGGCACTCCCCTCGGCTCTGCCCCGCCTTCCTGCCAGTCACAAGCCTTGGGATTAGGCGGATCAGAATGTGCGCTCCGGCTGCCTCCTACGACAGGTGCTAGGGCCGGGACCCCTCCCTCCGGAGGTAGGCGGTAGGAGGGCAGGGTGGGGGAAGGTTGCCGACAGGGGGTGCTAAGGCCACAGGCCCGCCCCCGTCTGCGAGGCCCCAGCGCTGTCGCAGCTGGGACAAAGACGCCAGGCCTGGGAGCCGGGAGCCCTGCGCTGCAGAGTCAACCTGACCTCTGGCTTGCACTGTGACTTTGGGCAAGGGGCAATGCCTGTCTGGGCTTTCCTTTTCCCAGCAGTAAAACGGACATAGGCCCTCCTCCAGGAGCTCACAAAATGAATGAAGAAAGGTGAAGAAGGCACTAAAGTGCCAGGTGTGCCAGGAGCTGGAGGGCAGCTGGCGGGCAGCAGAGACCCTACCCCGAAGACCTTCTCCCACTCAACACACGCCCTCCACCTCCTTGTGTACCAACTGACAGGAAGGGCAGGACCATGGGAGCTCTGAATTCCTTTGGCCTTTTCACTCCTGGTGCTTTGAACGGACCCTGACCTAGGGCGGAGTTGTGGGCAGAAGAGACAGGTGACTATAACCCATTTCCTCTGCTGTTGAATGACAGGAACCCCAACTAATCACTTCAGAGGCTTTCGGGTTGGGCTAGTGTGTCTAAAACAGCAGAGTCTCCAATATGGACAGGATGGGAAAATCTGAAGTCAGCATGATCTCATTTGATCCATGCAGCCATCCTACGAAGTATGTACTGTGTTATTATTATCCCCATTTCACAGAAGGAGAAACCGAGGTCCGTGAAGGCAGTCACTTAGCAGGCATTACACAGCCGGTAAGCAGCACAGCTGGGAATCCAAGCTGGGCTCCTCACCGCTAATGGAGCCGCTGTCAGAGCAGTTTGCTGCCTCCTTCCCTCTCACCTTTACCACCCCAGAGGCCTCCCCGCCGTCACAGAGGCCTCACTCCAGCTCTGGCCTGGAGAGAATCCAGAAGCCCCCTCCCACCATCCCTGAGGACCACAGTGGGGGCAGAGGAGGGTTGGAATTGGAGCCAACACAGCTGCCACTGACTGCCCACCAACTCTTGGGGTGGGGGGAGGGGGCAGGTGGACAGACAAATGAAACCTTAGAGAAGAAGGACCCTTGGAGGCCCAGGGCCATGGTTGTGGGGGAGGAGACAAGGGAGCTACGGGCCACACTTCCTGCTCCCTCCTGTGAGTGAGGCCCTGACGCTAAGGTTGAACATCGGGCTCTGGGGATTGGAGGAGAGGAGGAGTAGGGAAAGGAGGGCAGGAGGAGTGGACCCAGAGCCAAGCTCTAGAACCCCCCCACACACACACACACACACACAGCCAGAGAGAGTCAGGAAGCCAGCTCTCTCCGGTCCCCGGGGAAGCCTGCCCCTTCGACTCTCTCCAGCTCCAGCTCAGTTTTCTGAATGGTGAGATGGAAAGACCACCCCTTCCTTACCAGACAGAGGTGCCACCCACCTCAGAAGAGCCCCCCTCCCAGTACCCACAGGCCTTCAGTGGAGCAGTCCCAGGCTAGTCCCGTTGCAGAATGAAAGGGAGGGTGGGGAAGGGAGTGAGGTCCGGGTCTGAAGGTACTGAGAACTGTGGGGAGAGGGATGCTGCATCCCAAAGGCCAGCTCTTCCCAGGACGGTGGAGCTTAACCCTCTGGGGGCCAGGCACTCCTTGGAGATTCTACTGATAAAGTGTTGATCCCTCCCCCACCCTTCAGAGCCAGGCACCAGCAGACACGGTTTGAAGGGTCTTCAACTCCCTCTAGCCATAACACTCCTTGGCCTCCACCTCCCCAGCTGAGAAATGGATAGAACATTCCTGATAGCTTCCTGGAACTAAGGGAACAAAGGCAGATCGGCTACTCCTGCCAAGCACCTCAAGAAACTGAGGCCTCCTCTGCCCGGGAGGTGCCTGAGGACCCCTATAGGTGACGGGCTGCGTTCGGGCCACCTCTTTCACCCGCCAATCTTCTGCAGCCACTTTTTGAAATCTTAGAGGACCAGCTCCAAGAGAAAAGGGACAGGGGAGAAGACAGGGGGCTTCCCTCCAAACACCTGGCTTGGGGTTTAGCTAATGACATGTGGGAGTTATGCGTGGACTTAAAATATCTGTGCTCTCCTCGGCTGTAACCAATCTGGAAAGGGTGGACGGGCTCAGACCCCAGAGGCCGACTTCCGGTTCCAACAACGTCCTCTTGGTTCAAGAAAAATTAAGGTGGTCACCGGGCAGGGTGGAGACCTCGTCTCCAGGGCTTTCGAGCCAGGCTTTCCGCAGGTCCCCAGAGCTCCTCTCGCCGCTCTGCGCTCTTAGGCCTAGCCCTTGCCGGGGAGGGCGGGGAACCAGGCTCGCTTGCTCACCTGGACTGCGCCTTCAGGCAGGAACCCCAGCCCCGCGCAGAAAAGCGGATGCCCGCTCCCCAAGAGCAGGGAGGCACACCCTGGAAGCGAATATGGGGGGCAAAGTTGTGCGCCTCCCTCAGGCTGGCGCGGGTGGCGGGGATGGGGTGCTGGGGCGTGGGGGAGTTGGTCAGTTTGTAAAAGCTCCAGTCCGCTCCTGATTTGCGCTTCCTAGAAGCCGGGGACCAAACCGCGTGTGAGCGGCTGGAACGCCTCGTTTTTCCCCGCATCTTGGGGATCCGCGCTATTCCCAGGTAAATGAAGGTGTGGTCCTGATTGCAGGCTTCCCTTACGACCCACTCACTCCTCTGCCTCATTCAACAGAATATGAGGGGCAGGAGAGAGGCAGCTGGGAAGGCCTCTCTCCGCGCCTGGTTCCCCAGCGTCCGATAGCCCGAGTTCCGAAAATGACTATGCCCCTAAATTCGAGGTGCAAGTCCCAGCGTGAGGGGGTTGAGGAGGAAGGGCGCGCAACGCTGCGGCGCTGCTGGAGCGCTGCTAAGCCGGCCGGGATCCAGTCCTGCGCCTGCTCCCCTCCCCACCCAGGTCCGCACGCGGGCTCAAAGCGCCTAAGCGACCCCCCGCTCCCTGTAGCGCCTGTAGAGCACTCGCGGGGGCCAGTGCCTTCCTCCCTTCCTCTACCCGACCGGAGGCTCGGGTAGGCGCTGCGGCGTCCACAGTCCAGGGAGTTTGGGGCAGGGGCTGGGGCTTGGGGGCCAGTGACCTGCGCGTTAGCTGGCCTCCTCCCAGCGGAGGACGTGGTGGGTCGCGCGATCGCCGGGGGCTGGTGAGCGCGCCGCGGTCCCGCGCGGACTAGCTGCTCTCACGCCCCCCGCCCCGCCGCCGGCGGCTCTGGAAAAGTGGCCGTTTTTCTGCGAGCCCTGGAGGTCCAAAGGGGTTAGGAACCTTTCGGCACACCGTTCACCCGCCGCGTTTGACTCCAGGGGTCTCTGATAACCCGCAGTGGTTAAGACCGTAGGTTCTGACGTTGGATCGTCTGAGTTCGAATCCCAAGTCCTCTGCTTTGCTGTGTGGCCCCGAGCTATTACTTCACTTCTCTGTGTTTCGATTCTGTAATCGTTATGAAATGAGAATACTAGTTCCACCATAAGGCGATGATGAGGATTGCAAAGATCTCAGTGCGCAAGAGCTGACTTGTAACAGTTGCCTGATAGGCTGTAACTATTATATTGTTATTTCTAGAGTGTAAGATTTGTGCACAGTGGTCCCCAGGACAGGAGGATTCCCATGCAAGACTTAGAAGCTTCTGAGCTTCATATCTTGACTCTTCCCATCTTTTCTGCCACCCCAAACTTCTGAGCAGTTATTGTAGTCTTCTGCCATTTGCGGAGTGCCAACTTTCAGCCAAGTGCTGCACAGGACTTCCGGAGGTGGGGGCAGTCTCCATTTTACTCGCATGGAAGTCAAGGCTTGGGTCAGTCAGGCAAGGTTACATAGAAGGTAAGTGCCTGCCGGGCTGGGAGCCGGGGTGCCCCTCCTCACAGCACCACAGTGCTCAGCCAGGGTGAGATGCACTAGAGAACTTGGGAGGAGAGGGCAGCTCAGACTGAAGGTGGTGGCTCTGCTGGGCGCGGTGGCTCACGCCTGTAATCCCAGCACTTTGGGAGGCCGAGGCGGGCAGATCATGAGATCAGGAGATCGAGACCATCCTGGTGAACATGGCGAAATCTCGTCTCCACTAAAAATACAAAAATTTAGCCGGGCGTGGTGGCGGGCACCTGTAGTCCCAGCTACTCGGGAGGCTGAGGCAGGAGAATCGCTTGAACCCAGGAGGCAGAGGTTGCTAAGCGAGCTAAGATTGCCCCACTGCACTCCAGATTGGGTAACAGAGCAAGACTCCAGAGAAAGAGAAAGAGGGAGAGAGAAGGAGGAGGAGGAGGAGGAAGGAAAGAAGGAAGGAAGGAAGGAAGGAAAGAAGGAAGGAAGGAAGAAAGGAAAGAAGGAAAGAAGGAAGGAAGGAAGGAAGGAAGGAAGGAAGGAAGGAAGGAAGAAAGGAAAGAAAGAAGGAAGGAAGGAAAGAAGGAAGGAAGGAAGGAAAGAAGGAAGGAAGGAAGGAAGGAAAGAAGGAAGGAAGGAAGGAAAGAAGGAAGGAAGGAAGGAAGGAAAGAAGGAAGGAAGGAAGGAAAGAAGGAAGGAAGGAAGGAAAGAAGGAAGGAAGGAAGGAAGGAAGGAAGGAAGGAAAGAAGGAAGGAAGGAAGGAAAGAAGGAAAGAAGGAAGGAAGGAAGGAAGGAAAGAAGGAAGGAAGGAAGGAAGGAAAGAAGGAAGGAAGGAAGGAAGGAAAGAAGGAAGGAAGGAAGGAAAGAAGGAAAGAAGGAAGGAAGGAAAGAAGGAAGGAAGGAAGGAAAGAAGGAAGGAAGGAAGGAAAGAAGGAAAGAAGGAAGGAAGGAAGGAAGGAAGGAAGGAAAGAAGGAAAGAAGGAAGGAAGGAAGGAAGGAAAGAAGGAAAGAAGGAAGGAAGGAAGGAAGGAAGGAAAGAAGGAAGGAAGGAAAGAAGGAAGGAAGGAAGGAAAGAAGGAAAGAAGGAAGGAAGGAAAGAAGGAAAGAAGGAAGGAAGGAAGGAAGGAAGGAAAGAAGGAAGGAAGGAAGGAAGGAAGGAAAGAAGGAAGGAAGGAAGGAAAGAAGGAAAGAAGGAAGGAAGGAAGGAAGGAAAGAAGGAAAGAAGGAAGGAAGGAAGGAAGGAAGGAAAGAAGGAAGGAAGGAAAGAAGGAAGGAAGGAAAGAAGGAAAGAAGGAAGGAAGGAAGGAAGGAAGGAAGGAAGGAAAGAAGGAAGGAAGGAAAGAAGGAAGGAAGGAAAGAAGGAAGGAAGGAAGGAAGGAAGGAAAGAAGGAAGGAAGGAAGGAAGGAAGGAAAGAAGGAAGGAAGGAAGGAAGGAAAGAAGGAAGGAAGGAAGGAAGGAAGGAAAGAAGGAAGGAAGGAAGGAAAGAAGGAAAGAAGGAAGGAAGGAAGGAAGGAAAGAAGGAAAGAAGGAAGGAAGGAAGGAAGGAAGGAAGGAAGGAAGGAAGGAAAGAAGGAAGGAAGGAAGGAAGGAAGGAAAGAAGGAAGGAAGGAAGGAAAGAAGGAAAGAAGGAAGGAAGGAAGGAAAGAAGGAAAGAAGGAAAGAAGGAAGGAAGGAAGGAAAGAAGGAAGGAAGGAAGGAAAGAAGGAAAGAAGGAAGGAAGGAAGGAAGGAAGGAAGGAAAGAAGGAAGGAAGGAAAGAAGGAAGGAAGGAAAGAAGGAAGGAAGGAAGGAAGGAAAGAAGGAAGGAAGGAAGGAAGGAAAGAAGGAAAGAAGGAAGGAAGGAAGGAAAGAAGGAAAGAAGGAAGGAAGGAAAGAAGGAAGGAAGGAAGAAAGGAAAGAAAGAAGGAAGGAAGGAAAGAAGGAAGGAAGGAAGGAAGGAAGGAAGGAAGGAAGGAAAGAAGGAAGGAAGGAAAACAAAGAAGTGTCTGCTGTGCTTTCTCCCCTCTGGGGACCCTCTAACCAACTCAATCCCCAACCCCAGGGGAATTGAGCCTCAAGAGCTCAGCCTGGAGTCACCAGGACTGGGCAGCTACCCTCCAGCCAGAGACAGTCCTCTGTGCTATTTACTAATCGTTCATTCAACGTACTTTCTGAGCAGTGCTGTATGTCAAGTACTGCACTCAGCACTGGGGAGACAGTGGCCAGGGACTTGCATTCTAGGAAGAAGACACACAATAAACCAAGTCCATTCACAAACGTGGAAGATAATGTCAGATCACAGTAGATGCTATAGAGGAACAGGAAGGTGTCACAGGGGTTGCCAGGGTGGTGAAGGAAGGCCTCAACGAGGAAGTGACACCCAGCTCTAGGGTTGAGGAAGAAAGACTTTTCTTCACCGTGACCCTGCCCCCTTCCTTTGTGCGGAGCCTGGAGCCTGAGCCCCAGAATGGGGACGCTGCTTCCTAGAGGACTGAGTGAGAGAAGCAAAAGGGAGGGAGAATGGGGCAGCCAGCGGTGCATTTGCCAGAGGTGGAGGTGCAAGACTTGAAGCAGTTATTGTAGCCTTCCACCATCTGCAGAGCTGGCAACTTCCAGCCAAGTGGCGCACATGACTCGCTGAGCTGGGTGTAGTCCCTGGGTCTTCCAGTACGTCGTGAAATAACTGGGCATGCAGAAACTGCCTGGCATGCCAAGGGACCTGGCAGGATGCAGGCAGCAAGCCAGGGAGACCCTCAGCTGCAGGAGAAATAACGCACCCGGAGAGCACGGTCAGGCCCAGACACAGGCTCCAGCACTCTCCCTGTGGCAGGAAAGCGGGAAGGATGCCCTACATCTTTGCTCAGGAACCAGATGGGAGTGGCTCAGCTTTCAACTCTGGAAAGATCAACAGAGGAACAAATGATTGAGCACACACAGAAATAGCCAGCTCCTCTTATCAGTGCGCTCCCCAGAATGTTTTGGAAGGAGAGGGATTCATGGAGGTTTGCAGGGGGGCTTCAGGTCGTACACTCAAATGACTTGCCCGGAATGTTACCCCAAAGGTACTTTCTCACGTGCTGACATGTGCTTATTCTTCCTGGATCCATCTATAAGATAAAATGCAGAGGACTAAAGGCCCTCACTCCAAGGATGCAGGGTGTCAGTGAGTCAGGAGAGATTCTGGCTTAGGGCATTAAATCCTGGGGTTTGAATATCCAGGTGGTCAGGGACAGTTTGAATAGCAAGGTAGTAATTAAACAGGTAATACAGGCTCAGAGTAGTTAAGTGGTAAGAGGCGAGATGGCGCTCAAAAAAACGCTTCTTAAAACATAGCAAATGTTTGCATTGGGTGCACCTGGTTCAGAGGTTCTAGGAATAATGTATAATTGCAATTGGACCTGTCCTGAGGTTGTCCTCTCCATCCAACCCTCCCCACCACAATTTGCCTTTCATTATCCTTCCCTGGTTTTTTTAGGTAGGAATGAGGGTGGAGGAAGAAGTGGGGGTATTGCTATCACTTTCTTGGTGCCTGCAGGCAGCTGCTGGGCACAGGAGACTGGAGTAGGCTGCTGGCTTGGAACTCCTTGACATAAAATGCATCTCTAAGCCCCTGGGAACCATAGGACACTTTCATTCTTTCACTCAACAAGCATTTTATGAGTGCCAAGCCCTGCCTTGAGCAAGACAGACCTGGCCTCTGCTGGGAGAAAACTCCCCGGTCTCAAGGCACAGGTGCAGGAAGGGCCAGCACGCTGTGAATCCTGCTGCTAGATTCTTGAAGAGGGGGTGGGTGGGCGACCAGTTGTCCTTGACTAAGGGAAACCAAAGAAAGAGTCTCAGAATTTGGTGCTGCACTGAGCAGTTGGAATAAATTCAGGGGATAGAATCTTACAGCCCCAGGTTTAATCTTTTATTCCACAAATATTTGTGGGGTGCCAGGCACATAGAAGGCTACCATGGGGTGACCAGTGGGGTTGAGATACAGGCATAGCCAGGCAACCAGACAAAACCCGAGACCTGGGATAGAGATGAGACAAATGGAAGCGTCAATCTGAACTAGGAGAGATGGGAAGACTTCCTAGAGGAAGATGCTCTAGGCTGAATTCCATTAGCCAGACAGAAGTGCAGGAGTGAGGTTGGGGAATTCCAGGTAGAGAGAACCGGCTACGATACAGTGCATGGGCTAGAGGACTGGGCAGGTTCTAGGAGAAGAAACTGCTGGACAGGAGCATTTAGAATGATGGCAGGAGCACTCAGGTTTTTGCTCTCCAACTTTGGAAAATTATTTTGGTTGAGTCTCGGTCTACCCATATGCAAAATGGGTATGATACACTTGAATTGCCAGATTGTTGGCACAACAAGAACTCAATAAATAAAAGACCCTCACGTGGCTTCGGTCTGCCCCAGTGAGGCACGGTTCCCGTTGGGCGTGGAATGGGGGGCGGCTGGGGCCTGCGGGCTCCTGGCTTGGTTTGCGGAATATCTTTATTAACGAGCACTTCAAGGTAAGCCGGCGATGGAAACCAGATGTGGCATCACGCGGTCGGCGGCGGAGCAAGGACCAGAGATACTAAGGGAGTAGGGTGGGGTAAGAATTACCCCAGATGAGGTTGAGAGCAGAAGCGCGACCCCCCCAGATATTTTTTTCTCTGGGAGACCTTAGATGCAGAAAGTTGACATCTGACCCACATTCCTGGATTCTGGGTGCTCAGGCCCTCTTTAATTTTACCTTGCGCTTTCACCTTTCACCCCACTCCCAGACTCCCTCGAGGTACGTTCTCGCTTCACGATTTTTTCTGGGCTGCTGTCGTTGGTCTCCTTCAACTTGAACCATTCCACAGCCAGGGGGCCAGTTTCCTCTCTGCGTTTTCGAGGTCCCCATGACCTTCCAGGTCCGTGGAGGGACTAGCCTGAGCAGAGGTTCCAGGGCGAGGCTGCTACTTCCTGGCTGTGTGAGGGGCGGCCAGTGGCCAGTGGCCGCCCCTCTCTGAGCGCCCGTTAGCTCCTCGGAAAATTGGGAGCCCCAATCTCCAGCATGGTTGTCATGAAGCGAAATCAAAGATTCGTCATATAGAAGGGCTCCAGGCGCAAAGTTCTTTTCCCTTGCTGTGGCGGTGCCAGGGGCCTCGAGGCTCGCGTTGGTGGGGAAATCACAACCTATCAAAACCAAGCAGTTCATTTTACAGTGGGGGCAGTGAAGCCAGAGAGAGAAGAGTCGGCCTCACCCCCTCCCCTACCCGCGACCCCAAGGAGAGAACCTGTGACAGCGCGACCATCGGGCGAGGCCGCGGGTCTCCAGACTCCGCGCTTATACTTTGCCAGGCAGGAAATCCCCTCGGATGGGCGCAGACGGGGGACATGCATGGTGCGGCCTCGGGAAGGTAGCACAGGGGGCAGAGTTCTAAAGCTTCCGAAGCTGGGCCCAGCCCAGGGCTTCCCTCCGGCTTGAGGGAGCACAGATTCCGCTGTATCCCAGCCCAGCACCCTTACAGCGGAGGGCAATAGTTAACAAGGCGTGAAAGTTGACCGTGCACCGGAGGACGAAGGCTTGTGCGTGTGTTAATCTCCCAGAGGAACGGGAATGGGGAGGAGGACTGGAAACCTAGGAAAAGGTGCCAGCGGGAAGGCCCGCGAGTTCGAGCGCAGAAGTCCAGAGGACTCGCTTACATCCGCAGGCCCGTGGTCCCCCTGACTTCGACTGTCAAAACCTGTTAGGTTTATGTGGGGGGAGGGCTTTTTTTTTTAACCTGTCATTAAAATTTGCATTTCCCCTCTGCCTTAGGCCAAAGCTCCGACACCCCGCCAATTGGCAGCCTAGCCTCGGGTGCCCTGGGGGTCCTGGAACCTTCCCAGCCCCGCCTAGAAGCGGACGAGCTCTCGGGCGCCTCTGGGTTGAATCCCCGCTAGCGAGTCGGTAGCGTCTCCTTAAGCGTGGAGAGGAGGGGGCGGGGGCCAGTGGACGGAGAGAGGAGGAGGGGGCGAGAGAGGGGAAAAGGAAGAAGCAAGTCAGGGAAAAAAAATTACTTTTCTTTTTTTTTTTTTTTTCCGCTTCAAAACCTTAAGAGGGTTTGGGAGATCTGGTCAACTTTCCGAAACATCTGAATCTTTTTACTGCCCTCGGTTCTTTCGCTCGGCTAGCTGTGAGGAGGGAGGAAAGGGGTAGGGGGGGAGAGAGAGAGGGGGAGAGAGAGAGAGAGAGAGAGAGAGAGAGAGAGAGAGAGAGAGAAGGGGAGAGAGGGAGGAGGGAAGAGAGAGAGAGAGAGAGAGAAAGAAGAGGGGAGAGGGAGAGGCAGGCGTGGAGGGGAGGAGGGAGAGCCAACAGGCCCGGCGCGGAGAGCACAGCCACCGCCTCCTCGCCTCCCCAAACTCCCAGCCCAGGCGCGCGGTGGCGTCCTCGCGCCCTCGCTCGCGCCCCCGCCCGCCGCCCGCGCAAGCCAGGCATGAATGCTGAGACTTGCGTCTCTTACTGCGAGTCGCCGGCCGCTGCCATGGACGCCTACTACAGCCCAGTGTCGCAGAGTCGGGAGGGCTCCTCGCCTTTTAGGGCATTTCCCGGAGGCGACAAGTTCGGCACAACTTTCCTGTCGGCCGCTGCCAAAGGACAGGGATTCGGGGACGCCAAGAGCCGGGCCCGTTACGGCGCCGGGCAGCAGGACCTGGCAGCACCCCTGGAGGGTGGTGCCGGGGCGCGAGGCCCCTTTACCAAGTTCCAGCCCCAGCCGTCGACCCCGCAGCCCCAGCCGCCGCCGCAGCCGCAGCCGTCCGCGCAACCGCATCTTTACTTGCAGCGAGGCGCCTGCAAGACGCCCCCGGACGGCAGCCTCAAACTCCAGGAAGGTAGCAGCGGCCACAACGCGGCCTTGCAGGTTCCCTGCTACGGTGAGTGCACGTGTGGGCCACCCGGGGCTGGGGACGGCGGGGTGCGTGGTTCCGCACCCCTTGAAACTGGAGGCTTTCGGGAGGCCTGAGTTGGCGGGCTGGGGGCGGAGTGAGGACGGCCGTGGGTGACTCCGGTCAGAAAACGGGATCGATCGCTGCGAAAGAGCCAAGGGATCTGTTCTGCTTCCTTCATGTGCGCCGGCCCAGGCACAGAGCGTTTCGGCTGTTAAACTGGACCTGGAGTTTGTTTTTCCCGGTCCCTTCGGCATTTCCTCAAACTGCTCGCTTTGCGCTGCTGGCTAGGCGGAATTTGAAGCGGATGCTTCTTACCGGCCCAGGGCCTGCGGCTGGAAGGAGTCTCCGAGCAACGCTCGGGCGCCGGGCAGCGGGGCTGCAGAGGCCTCGCTCCTCTCGGGCTGGGAGGCTCCTCCGGCGGCTCCGCCGCAGGTGAAAGCGCCGCAGGTGCGGAGCCCCGCGGGAAGCCCTGAGCCCGGCTGGCCGAACGCTCACGGGAAATCCAGGCGAACCGGCGCGACACGGTGCAGGGCCAGAGATACTGGGGTCCCAGGAGACACTGGGGTCTGGCAAGACCCGAGTTCTGGGACGCAGGGCCCTACTGGCGGTGGGATGTGGGCAGGCCAGAGTTCTCCTGGCGCTTCTCTCTCCGCGATTCTTGGAGGCGGCAGGCCTCTGAACAATGATTTAGGACGGAGTAGGAGGGGAGAAAGGAAGCCTGCGAGACCCAGGTGACCCAGGGCTGTGGCGAGAGAGAAGGATCTGGGTCCTGATTTGAGCCCACGGGCAACCCCAGGGAGCTGGCCTAAATGACCTCCAAGCCCCCTTGAACCGAGCCACAGGAGGCAGGCCTTGTCCCCAGAGCACCGCCACCGACGCCGGCGAGAGAGCCACTCAAGGACGGACTCTAGCCAGAGCAGCTCGGTAGCCTAGGCCTTCTCTTCTTCCACAGAATCGGGGTTCCTGAGCCTCAGAGAGGAAGGGGGAGGAACCACGGAGAAAGGGGAAAACCTTCTCTGGGCGGGACCCCTAAGCACAGACTCCCTGAGGCCTTGGCCTTCAGGCCTGGCCCTGGTGAGGTGAGTTGGGGGACAGGGAATTTGCCCTGATCCAGGCTGATGGAGAGGCACTAGGCCTGGGGACAGAGGCTGGGACGTGGTGGAGGCCTTGGTGGCTGGAATAATCCTGGGAAACAGCCGATGGCAGACGTTTTCTCATATTCAGGTTCGTTCTTTCACAGGCGCAGAACAGTTCATAGATGGTTGCTGACATTCACAGTCATAAGCTTGTCTACAATTGCATTCTACACACACACACACACACACACACACACACAGTCTTCTTTGGGAGCCGATGTGGTCATACCCCAAGAACACATCCCCATGTGGCCTCGAACGAGCCACATACTCCCAAACCCATAGGACAGGACCGAGAGCAGATTTAGAAAAATTCAGTGGCCCTTCCCCGCTTCCTCCACCTTTCTTCTTCACCTCCGGTTGGAATGAGATCAGGCACTCACATCACAGACCCCCAAAGCTCCACACACACAGACACACAGGCAGCTCCACACGCAGACACCCACAGCTCCCATACAGGTGCTCCTTCTGTGCTTGGTGGACAGAGTCTCAGCCTTGTCTTTACAGGCCGGCCTTCCCAGTCCAGAGGTGCAGGCCCCAGCCTGTCCCTGTCATTCGGGACTATTAGGTGAGAGCAGGTCACAGACTAGGAGACCCATGGAGGTTCGTCCTGCATAGCCAGGGGCTCATCCTTTCTCTCCCACTGCATTGGGTTTTCCTATTTTAAATAAAATTACTAGTGAGACCTCTAAAGAGGCTGAGAGCAGCTGAAGCAGCTCCCCACCTCTTGGTTAGATGCCTTCAGGTCCAGAGGGAAGGGGGAGAGGGCTGGCCTCCCCTGAGCCCTCTCTCTGTGCCCTGCTGGGCCACCACAGCCAGCCTGGCCCTTCCTCTCCTTGCACTAGCCTTTGGAGCTGAGGGAAAGGGCCAGCCATTGGACCTGGGACTGCCCCTAACTTATGGCAATGTGACCTGAGAGCAAGCACCTTCCGGAACCCTGGTTTCCTCATCTGCATCCTGGGATGATAACAGAAAGGCCTTACTGAGTCGTAAATGTGCCTCTGCAGAGACAGCAAGAGGCAAGAGCCCTCCTCCCCAACCCATTTACAACTCTATCCAACTCCGTGCTGCTGGGAACTTGAGAGCACCCAATTCTGAGGACAGGGCAAGCTCCTGCCACTGCTCTGGGTCATAAACTGCAGGCTGGGACCAAAGGCAGCCTCTAAACACCCGCAGGACCCCACTCCATGCCACCTAAGATGGAAGCACTGCTGGGGCAAAGCCGCAAACAGTAAGCAACCAGTCACGGTTGGTTCCTTTTCCTCTCTCAGTAGCCGAGTCTCCCTGGCCAGGAGAGATCTGGTTCTTCTAGGAGAGGAATTAGGCTCATTAGCTCTAAGATGGAGAAACTGAGGCTCTGCCCTCTACAGAGGTAGCCAGGAGGAGGGCCTCTGGAGTGGGATTCCCACACTGCCAGCAAGCGGGAAGCGGAGGCATGCATTGACAAGGATTCTCCCCACAGTTGTGAGAGTGCACACTAAAAAGGGGAGAAACAAAATTCAAGGAAAAATTCTTAGACGTTTTCAAGAGCTTGGAGTAAGTCCGAGGCAGGGGCGGCCTTGGTACCAGTACAGGGGCTGGCTGATCTCCGACTTCAGGCAGGCAGCTGAGACTTGGCAACCATTCCCAGCCCTGGGGGTCCAGGGCAAAAGTTAACCTGTTCTTTCGCGTGTGTAACTACACCTAACAAAAGGGAGACGCTCAAAGGCCTCCTCCCGGGCCTCAGGTTGGAGAGCCACTCCCGGCAGAGTCCGATTGCCCCTCGGCAAGGAAGGTGCTCCCAGCAGCTGCGCCAGGGCCAAGCCGAGGGAGTGCGGGGCGGGGGCTTCAGTCTCTTGCTGGCCGGGTCTGGTCCGGGTTGCAGACTGAGTTGATGAGAGAAAGCCTCCCGGGCTGCAGACGTCCCTATCCCAACTTGGGCCTTCCTTTCCCCAAATTTGCTAAAAGAACGACGATTAAGGCGGCTCCGCAGTGTCCTTTGGGTGCGGGAACCGCGTTTTTACGAAGGAGCCCCCCACCGAGCCCTCTTCTGTGGCAACCCAGACCTCCCTAGTCTCGCCCCAGACTCTGAGTCCGCTCTTTGGCCTCCGGAATTCCCTGCCCAAGCCCAGGGTGGGCCGCCGGGCCCCAGGTGACGTGTCAGGTTGGAAACCCGAAGTTTCTCAGCGACGCAAAGAGTCTCCTGGTACTAAGGAGAGGGACTCCGGCGCCTCGCCCCCAAACTCCGGATCCGACCCCGGGAGCCGCAGCCGGCGCGTGCCAATCCTTGGCTACGCGTCCCGAGACGCGGGTCCACTGCGGGAAGCTGCCCTGCTCCCCCCTTCCCTTTCGCTTTCGATTCATTGCAGGCAGGTTTTTTTGGAAAGCAGATTGCTACCTCTCTATCCACCCACCCCGGAAAGCAGCGCTCTCTGCGCCTAGGTCTGGGGAGGCGCGGGCCAGGCTAGAGCCCCTGGGGTGCCGCTTAGAGGCCCAGTCCCGATTTTTCGAATTAGACTCAATGTTTAAATACTAGGAGGCATTTATTTTCCCTGCACCGACACAATCCATGCACCACGAAATGTGTAAATTCTGCTGGGGTTGTATTTGAATTTAGTCAGAGAACCGGAGTATGTTTTTGTTTGTTTGTTTGTTTGTTTTTTTATGTGAGAGACAACCCAAAGAAGACAGAAACTAAAAGCAAATGCCCGTGGGTGACTGTGGGACGATCGGAGGAAAAATCGAGCCTGGGACTGAAGCCCGCTCGGGAAGAGGAGATGTTGTTTAATTTTGGAGGGGGGAGATGGCAAAGGAAGATGCTTTCAATTTTTGACTTTGTTAATTTCCATAGCCACCAGCCTGCTTCACCAGTCTGGTCCAAACACATACGTTCTTAAATAGAAAAACAGAGGGCCTGGATTAAAAATCAGTATTTTAAGTCAATCGACTTGTGCAATTTTTCTTTTTTACAATTTACATATAGCGAAGTGCTTAGCTCTGAGAAGGAAAGTTGGAAGAATTGTTACGTGTGTGTACACTGTTAGGAAGACCATCTGGATAAAGAAACAGACCATTCGCTTGTTTCTTTAAAGGCTGTAAAACGTTAAAGCAAAAACATTTTTTTGTAAGTTGTTTTAAGAAAATTTCAGAAGAGACTTCGGATCACCAGGGACCCCGTTTTATTCCTGACAGCAGTGTTTCTTGGGTAGGGTGACACTGTAGCTTGGACATTTGCGCGGTCGGGACTCTAATGCGAAGTTCCAAGTGGCTGCGCCCGCCGGGAACCTCGCCGCTACCGCCGAGCTAAGCCGGAGTCACCGAACCCGGAGCCGCGCGCACTAAGATGCCGGCCCGCAGTAGGAAAACAAAACGCCCTACAGAAAATCTCGCGGAAGTCTTGGAGGGCCCCCCCCCCCCCCCAGGACACTGTTTTCGAAGATCAGCTGGGCGCACTTTCTCTAGGACGTCCCTTCTTCTCGGTCTCGGCCCCCTTCTCTCTGCCCGCAGCCGCGCGCAGCTTTTTTTGGTGGCAAACTGAAATATGAAATGGAAATACATTGGCCTTTGCAGCTGCCAAGCGTGAGAGGTGGTTGACGACTGGCGCGTTTGTCCGAGCTTTACTTCTCTGCAGACCCCTGGACTGGGGTGCCCGAGGCCAGGAGAGTAGGAGGAGAATTGCTCCGAGCCCCGGAGACTCCGCGAATTTGGGATGACGCTCGAGGGCCGCGCTGCTTTGGCGCGCCTCTCGCCGCGAGGATAGGCGAGGTGTGTGGGTATGGGAGTGTGTGCTGGAGAGAAGAGAGAACACTTGACCAGAGAGAACTTCCTGCCCCCACCCCCGCCAGCATCAGCGTCCTTATCCCCCCAAACCCCTGCCCAGGAAGCCGAAGGACCTAGGCCCAGGCAACTGTGTTGGGTGGGGCGGTAAGAGCGCCGTTCTAGACCCAGACGTCGCCTGCCAGGCGCCAACTGGCCACATGCGTCCCCAGCGCGGATTCTCCAGCCGCCGGCACAGGTCCTCACCAAGGTGACAGTTATCGGGTTGGGAAACCAACACTGCGAGGACCTGGCTATGTGAGATCTCGTCCAGGGGATGTAGAGTGGGAGCTGACCGTCCTGCGGTGCCACGAGACAAGTGAGAAGCAGCCCTTCCAAACAGGGCCCTTTGTGGAGAGGAGGAGGCACCTCTTTCCAACCAGCAAGCCCTCCCAACTGCAGCCGGGGTCTTCTCTAGCATCAGTTACCGGCGGCCTCCAGGGACCCTGCCTCCAGAGATGCAGCCCGGCACACCTCTCCTCTGCAGAGGTCTAAACCCGTGACACTCCCATCTCCATTCAAAACGCTCCTTCCTTGCCCAGTACAGGGGTGCAAAGTAAAGCAGGGGCAACAACTTGCGTGCTGCCTGGAGGCAGGTCCCTCAGAAAGGATGACAAAAGCTTAATGGGGCGACAGAAGCTTCCACTGTGTCCAGAAAGAGGTAGCGGCCCCCCTATCAGTTGCACCGGACCTGGCCCTCATCCCCAGCACATTAACGAAGACCCGCTTCTCCACCTGACCTAACCTGAATCAGCCAGTGCCCAGGAGGGAGGAGTGGAAGGGAATCTCTGTCAACGATCAGCCGTGAGTAAAGTGAGGAAGAGCCACTCAGAGGCGAGGCTCTGAGGAGCCAAGGCTGGGTTGTGGGGTGGCACGCAGGGCTGCGGGCTGGCTCGGATTTGGACTCCAGAGGCAGTTGGAAGAGTCACCCTGGTGCTCCATGGCTCCCAGGGCGCCCTTTTGGTGAGAAGTGGGTTACTGGGAGATCCCGGCAGGGTAAGAGGCGCCACCACCTGCCATATACCTGTTTTTCCCAGTGATCGTGGCACTTGTACCGAGGACTGCTGGGTCATGGCTGCTGGGCACTGGCACCACTGCCCACTGGGGACAGAGAGGGAGCCAGTGCTGCCTCATTGGATTCTTAAAGCGGATTCTTAAAGCAGATTCTTTAAGAGTGAATTTTCCTTCTGAACTGGAGGCCCCGGAGCACCGACCTTGGTCCCACGCACCTCCTAGAGGGACAGGACCTGGTGACCCAGGTCACAGCTGGCTCTCTGCAGCTCTGAAGGCCACAACCGAGAAGGCCGGAAAGCTGTGGGAGGTTTGGACCACGACACGGATGACCAGCGTGGCATGCGTGGGGACCAGGGCCCAGAGCTCACCCCAGCCTCCACCTTTGTGTTCTCTGTTCCCACATGGCCTTGGAGATGTCCCTTCTGCTCGGGGTCCGAATTTTAGCTCTATGAAATGCAAGAGTGTGGACAATTTCCAAAGACCCTCTCGGAGTTTCTATGCTGATAGCAGTCTGGGCCCATCTTCATCCCCTTTCCCTCCCCTCCTCACCCCCACGTGCATTTTTGCCCAGGAGAAATCCAGATAAGGTGGGTGAAAAAGACTTCCCTGGAGGCTGGCACAGGTCCTGAGTGGGGAGCCATCCCAGGACACAAAGCCAGCTGGAGGTCCTGCAGGGTGGTGGTGGAATGCACCTTCTGGGCTCAGGGCTGGGATGTAAATAGGGAGAGGGCTGAGCGAGTGTCTTTGTGTCCACATGTGACCAGGACCAAGCTGAGGCCCCGGCTCATGGACCCTGTGTCCGCTCATCTTTCCTATCCCAGTATTTATGGAGTGCCTTCCCTGGCTGGACCTTCTAGGAGATAGAACGCGCCCAGCGCCTGCCTCCTGCGTTTCAGCTTGTGTCCTTCCAAGTGTGTTGTTCAGTTGGGCTTAACAAACGTTCACTGGTTGGAGAATGAACGAAGAACTGCTGTCTCCTGCGGTGTTGCTCCTGCATGGTTAAGTGCACCTAGCAGCACCTTGGCTGTGTGAAGGCCGGCTTAGGGGTTTGCATGAGCGTGTGCACAGCATGAACGAGGGCGATGTGTGCCTCGCCCATTCTCACACGGTCCACGTCTTGCTGTCTGAATGTTTCAGGGCGAGGCTTGGGGTTTGTGTGTAGTCCGGTGAAAGGCATGCCTGTCTTCCAGCACTTGCGTCTGTGTACCCCAGTGTGTGAGCCTCGGGTGTGCAAGGCCGAGTACCCATGTGCACGGCTCTGGAGCCCCTCTGGGTCCATGGGTGGCGTAGCCTCTGCCTCCAGAAGCACACCCAGGGAGACAGGGACTAAGCACCCTTGCATCATGGCCTGCGGCCTTCCTGGCCCTGGTCATGGCTCCCAGGAACAGCTGACTCACCAAGTGGCAGGCGGAGTCTCCCTGTGGCGAGTCCCTGGTGGGGCCCAACCATCCCCAGTGTCATCCTGGGACCCTCGAACGGGGTCCATCCCGCCCGCCCGCACTGTTGAGGCCTTCCAACAACCCCCCAGCTCTGGAATGTCCCCTCTGTGCCGTGTGGTTCACCACGGAAGAGACGTATCTTTGGCACTGTCCTTACGCACACTGCTGACCCGGTTTAGCACACAAGCAAACTGAGGCCCAAGGGGAAATGGACCTCACAGCCAGGTTAGCAGGAGGGCAGGAACCCACCGAGTTCTCCTTCCGACACAGCGGGTGGAAAGGCAGAAAGCCTCGCGGCATCCGATCTACTCACCCGCTCTCATTGGACCTGACTCCTGCAGTGAGTCCAGTGAGTCGCATTCTCTCTGCGCATGGAATAGGGCAGATGCTTCCAGTCCAGTCTCCTTAGAAGTAAAGCAGACCCCACCATGAGCTCCTGGGTATTAGAGGACAACAGGAGAGCACGTGCGGAGTTCCTGGTGGGAGTGTAGGGACCTGACTCCAATCCAGCTCCACCAGGCTGGGGCTCCTGCTCTCTGCCCAGCTCCCCAGGCTGAGTTTTCTTTTCTTAAGTTCGTGCAAAACCACAAGCCAGGGTCAGTTGCAGCCAGACGACTAATTCCTCCCGCTGTGCAGGACTGTCCACGAGGCCCTGAGGGCCTTTGGTTGGATCCAGGATCCTGGTACCTCCCCTGACCCTGCAACACACGCACAATGGGTCATGGTGACATGGCGGGGGTTCCACCCAAGGTTGGGAGAGATGGCAGTCATCTCCTGGCCCACGTGTCTTATTTCACAATCAAGGGGACTGGGAGGCCTGATTCCATTTACACGTGGCTCACCAAAATGCCTGTTGCTACGCCAAGCCTGGTGGGGGATTCTGGGAAGCTCTGGATACAGCCCCTGCCTTCAGGTCCAGAGGCAGAGAACACAAGCGGCCTTGAAATTCCAGTTCAGTGGAACGAGCACTGAGGTGGGGAAAGCCTTGACTCAGGCTCTGAGAAGGTCAGGCTGGCTTGCCCTGGGGGGTGTAGGCGCCACCAGGGTTTTGTAGTTTATTGGAAGCCGCTTAAGGGGAGGGTTCAGGAAAGTTGGGGGACGTTGGGATTTGTCGAGGCCGATGAGTCTTCTCTAGCGGCTGGAAAGCCTGAGGCTTCTTCTCTCCCTGACTTCCTCCTTTTCTCCCTCCATGCTTTCTCTGCAGATCAAGAGACCTTGGTTTTTCTATGGAAGTAGCCATGACAGCAGCTCCCTTGCCTCTCCAGTGCCACGCTGTTTCTCCGTGTGTTGAATGGCTCTTTGGCCCTGTCCCACCTGGGACGGGGTGTGAGGAGGATGCGATGATGGGGAGAGATAGCATCCCTGTCCCGTACATCCTGCACCGTCAGGTTCTCTGCCCCACCACTCACACTGTACCCTTCCAGGGTGCTAGGATATTGCAGATGGTAGTGGTGGGGTCCTTCCTGATCAGGTTTCAGAGTAGGGATGTAAACTTTGGGGTCCTCCGGGATGTGTGAGCCTCCCCGATGTCTCTACCTGGCCACAATGATTCATTCACATCTGGTTCACATCCCAGCATGGAGACTGGACAACTCCAGCTCTATGGCCTCTGCCTTCAAGGAGGGAGCTCATGTTCAGACAGGAAGACAAACATACACATGGCTCTACCACACAGGTCCCCTGTCAGGGCCTCCACCTCCCCATCTCTGAACCTTCTTCCTGGGACTTGGTGGTTTCAAAGGTCTTGGGGTCCTGTGATATTCGCCAAGAGAGGTGGGTGGGTCCTCCAGAATCCTCAAGATGCCTCGGGATCCCACACTCTTCCCCATTCATTGTGTCAGGAAAGGGAGAAGGCTGCTCCAGTCTGCCAAAGGGTAAGGGTCTGGCATGCCAGACGTGGCTCTCGGCCTCAGTTTTCCCATCTGCAGGGCAGAGACCATAATGGGTTTTGAGGCAAAGAAGGCTTGGAGTTAGCTGCTGCTGCAGAACCATGTGACAGTCCAGAACGACTGGGCACTCCTGCCTGTGTGTCAGACGGTGCCCCAGTGCTGCTTGTGTATTATTTCATTTCATCGCCGTCACAATCCTATGAGAATGATACTATTATCATCCCCCTTTCATGGATGAAAACTGAGGTTCATGGAAGATAAGTAACTCGCCCACAGTGGGACAGCCAAGAAGGAAGAGGCAACTCTTGATGGCCAAGGGCTCCAAGAAACCTAAAAGGCATCCTGTTTTAGGATGATCCTGATTAGCCTTGAGATCATGCTACTTCTATCCCAGATGATGTGGAGATGAAAGACAGGGTCTTACAAACATGGCCTCCAAAGTGTTCTTCTCAACTTCACATCCCGGGATGCAGAAGGCGAGTGGTGTCAAGGGTAAGCTTTGGCACCTGGCAGGCTGAAGTTCTAGACCTGACTCTGTGACCTTGGGCATACCTTCCTCACCTGTGCCAGGCGAGAACAGGGACCCAGGCATGGCATAGGGCCTCAGAACTAGTATGAGGAGTGACTGCATGAGTTTCCAGAGGTTTCAGGAACATGACAGAACCTTTGATTAAGGCAGGGCAGAGCTGAGAAGCATCTGTGGGACCAAACGGTGGGGAAATAACACCTGGCCTCTGGGAAAGAGGAGAGACTGCAGGAGGTTTTGTCTGTTTTGTTTCAAATTTTCCCCAGAGCCTGGAGCTGGCATATATATTAGATGCTCAATAAACTGCCTGTTGCTGAATGGATGGATGGATGGATAGATGGATGGATGGATGGATCATACAGGATGGGAACATGCTGGAATGCTGTACATCTTTCCACTCTCTCTTGGTCCATCCTTCTTTTGAATTGAAGCCTGGGGTGTGAATCTGCTTTGTCGTTCTCTTGCATTCTGGTAGAAAATGATAGATATCTTTTTTGCAGGGTTCCCTGTTGGGTGTAGGAGCAGGGAGGGTCTGCGTAGCTCTATGCCTTGGTCCTCTCAGACTCTAGCAGCTGGAGGAGCACCCCTTTTCCTCACTGTTCTTCCTCTGGTCTTACCCCACAGGCCATAGGTGTGAGTTCTGACTGCCACACCCCTCGGGGTTGGCTCTAGTCAGTTTTCTCCCTTCATTCCCAACTCTCCTCCTCAGGTCTCCCCCATTCCCCACAGTGAGTCCCATGTCTTTCCTGCTGGCACTCCCGTTCCTGCCGCCTGCCCAGGGGGCTGCCTGAGAGCTGCTGAGATCCTCCCTAGTACCTCATTCACTCATCCTCCATCCCGGGACTCTGATACTCACCTGCAAGGCATGCAGCCCTCTGTTCTGGCCAGGATGCCATCCTGACGTCCTTGGGCATGTGGCTCCAAGGCCGGAGCTCTTCACAGCACGCCCATGATTCCTTCCACCCACTCCACTCCAGCACTTGAGGTCTGACGGCACTTGGGCATCCGTGATCCCCTAAGTCTCACCAAAGGCCCATGTGGAGGAACTGAATCTCCATTTTGCAGATCGAAGACAAAGCTCAAAGAGTTGAAACAGCTCAGAAGGAACGCATGAAGGAGTGCGCGCCGGGCAAAAGCTCCTCCTCCCATCCAACAGATCCTTCAGCCAGGCACTCCTGTGTCAGGCGGGGACCAGAGTGTTTGGCAGTGGGCGAACTTGCTCCTGCCTTCAGGGAGCTCATAGCCTGGTTAGAATGTGCCACATGCCGCAGAAATCCTCAGGGAAAGTGAATGGACTGAGGCTTCCTGAGCATGGACATTTGAAGTGGACATTGAAGGTTGAATAGGAGCTCACCAGCGGAAGGAGCTGAAGGAGGCCCTCTAGGCTCAGGAAACGGCATGAACTAAGGCTTTGGGTAAGGGAAGAACATGAAGCCAGTGTGTGGAGTGCAGGGGCATGTTGGATGCTGGTGAGATGGGCTGAGGAGCAGCAGGAGCACAGCCAAGAGAGCCTTTTATTTTGCTTTTATTTATTTATTTATTATTTTTTGAGACAGAGTTTCACTCTTGTTGCACAGGCTGGAGTGCAATGGCACAGTCTCAGCTCACTGCAACCCTCTGCCTCCCAGGTTCAAGTGATTCTCCTGCCAAGTAGCTGGGATTACAGGTGCCCACCCCCACGCCTGGCTAATTTTGTATTTTTAGTAGAGACAGAGCTTCACCATGTTGGCCAAGTTGGTCTTGAACTCCTGACCTCAGGTGCTCCACCTGCCTCAGCCTCCCAAAGTGCTGGGATTACAGGCGTGAGCCACCGCACCCAGTCGTAGGCACCTCTTACTCCATTTCTCCCGTAAGGAATCATACAGTGTTTCTCCTCCAACATCCAACCATTTGGATATCTTCTTGGGAGAAGTGTATGCAAGTCCTTCGCCCGTTTTTGAATTGCGTTGTTTCCTTGTTCTTGAGTCATAGGAATTCTGGATATTAATTCCTTTTCGGTTATATAATTTGCGAATATTTCTTCTCATTCTGCGGGGTGTTCTTTCGCTCCCCAGGTACTGTCCTTTGATGAACGAAAGTTTTACATTCTGATGACGAAGCACAATTTTTCCATTTTTCTTTTGTTTTCTGTGCTTTGAGTGTCATATCCAAGAAATCATCAATACCTCCGGTGTTGTGAGGACTTACCCCTATGTCTTCTTCTAAGAGCTTTATAGTTTAGCTCTTAGGAAGGTCTTTGATGCACTTTAATTTTGAATATGATGTAACATAAGGCTCCAGCTTCAGTCTTCCTTATGGGGATATTCAGTTTTCCCAGCAGCCTTTGTAGAAAAGACGGCCGTTTTCTCATTAACTGGTCTCAGAACCTTGGTTGAAAATCGATTGGGCATATATTTGAGAGTTTACGTCTGATCTCTCTATTCTGTTGCATTTGTCTGGCTGGCTGGCCCCTGAATGGCCTTCTCAAGTCAAGTCCAGGATCGCAGAATGCACAAGGACCCTCGTGGGCCATCCGTCCGTCTCCCTGCCTGCAGGCCAGTGACGGATCGGCCACAGAGATTTAGCTCAGGGACACAGTGGTTTTCCAGGACCTGGAGCTGGTGAGAAGGGGTAGAGGACAGAGCCACAGGCGAGGACTCTAGAACAACAGTCTTGGCCCTGACTAGGCCCCGGGCTATTTGGCGGCCCCTCTGCCCCTTTAGTTGACCATCCCATGAGGATTTGGCCTTTGGGGAAATTCTCATATGCTCTTGGGGTCTACATACCCACCCCCTGAGATGCTGAAATCTGGGACCACTTCCTTTATTAAGACGATTCCAGAATCCTTCCAGTAGCGCTAGGAGGAGCTCTAAGAGGGAAGCATCCAGTGGCTCCATGCCGTTGGCGCTGTGCATATTTTGAAGATTTTCTGTTTGATTCTCAAAAGAGGCATTTGCAACTCCCTGTCCCCCACCCTAGATGGGACGGTGAGCGGCACAGCCGGGGTTAGGGCGCCAGGGACTAGACAACAGGCCCCGGGGGAGCAGAGCTGCAGAGAAGCACCTGTCCCCTGCTTCCCCTCCTGGGAACTTCCCCAACCTAGGTGACTAAACAGAGGCCCGCTTAAGCCTGGTCTTCCAGCCATGTGCCCTAAGGCATAATTTCTAGCATTCCTGGAAAATCGTCGAGACTGTGTTCATTCTGTAATTGCGCTACATAGGCTGCCTGATGCTTCCGATGCCTTTGATTTGGAGAAACCAGTGGAGCTCGGGACCTGGAAATGGATTTCAGCCTGCACAGTTGAGTGACCTCAGGCAAATTAGTTGACCTCTTTGCCTCGGTTTCTTTACTTGTAAAGTGGGGATAAGAATCCTTTCTACCAGTTAGTGATAGGGTGAGGCTTAAATAAGGTGAAATAGGTAAGGATCTTAGAACAGTTCCTGGAGCACAGTAAATGCTCAGTAAATGTTAGCTGTTATGATTGATGTGATTTTGCTGGAGCCTTGACTATGTCAGACTGGCCAGAACCCTTGATGGGGGGTTAAAGTTGACCGGGATGCATAGAGCCGAAAAATGAACGAACTATTCCTAAGTCTACTATTACTGTGTGGTTGACATTGTCTTTTAAAATGTGGATGAATGATGGGAGGCATGGGGCTGCCATCTCTACCTAAGGCAGGGGCACAGGGGCAGGAGGCTTCAAGGAGGGAAAAGGAGCCCCCCAGGCCCCTCGGGCCCTTCCTCCCCATAGGCTGCTGCACCTCGTCCCATGCCTCATGAGCTGGGGCTGAACCCTCTCCCTGCTGAATGTGTTTTCTGTGTTTATTTGTTTATTTGACCCAGACCTCAGCCCGTGCCCAGGGCGTGGGTGGTGTTGTGTTCCTCTCTGATCAGCACAGGGCCAGGCACAGAGAGTTGGGCTCAGGGAATGTCAGGCAGGCTCTGCACCCTCCCTGGACCCCAGCTGGTCCATCTGCAATTAAGAAAGCACCCAGTGGGCATGGCCCTGGGCCAGGCCTGGACTGAGAGTTTCCACGGAAACCCACTGGGAGACTGTAGTATTTTCAATCTGCAGATGAGGAAGGTGAGGCTGTCCCGCTGTGACTTGAACCCAGATCTCCTGAAGCAAAAGAGTCTTTTTCCTCTCCCCTTCCCTGCCCATGGGGTTCATGCCCACTGCCTGGACAGCCTCATGCCTGTGTGCCCCTCAGACACCACCAGCACGTGAGAGCTCTGTAGACTGTGGGTGGGGGGGTACTGGGGGGATTTCAGCACACCACATGCTATACGTGGGCCACACCATCTTCGCTCATCTACTGGAATCATGACCACAAGCCCTGACCACCCAGACCCCTCCTCCCTCCTCCCTCCAGAGCCATCCTGAGAACCAGCCCAGCCCAGCCCAGGACCCCCATGTGATGTGTGGGAGTAGCTCCCATGGGTGAAAAAGGAGATATATCCTTCTAAACAGAACGAGTCAGGCCCTCCTCACTTGCCCAGCGTCGGCGAGGCCAGGAACAAGAGACCAGTTTGGAAACATTGCCCGTACCACGTGGCGGGTGGACAGCGAGGGCCAGGCCTCCTTGGGGAACGCATGTACCCAACACCTGCTGTACTATCACGTCCCCCAGGACTTAGCCCCATGAGAGAAGATTCCACGGAGCCCAGTTTTGTGCTACACAAAGTATCTTCTCAGGAGATCCACCCTGCCGCAGGGGATCCATCCTCCCAAGAAGTAGTAACGGGTGGAAGAGATACATTTGTCTCGCGTTCGCTGTGGATTAAGGTTTTCTTGGTAGAAGGGACACACCATGCATTTTCTTTTCTTTTATTTTTATTTTTTAAAGATGGGATTTTGCCATGTTGGCCAGGCTACTCTGGAACTCCTGGTGTTAGGTGATCTGCCCACCTCGGCCTCCCAAAGTGCGGGGAGCACAGGCGTGAGCCACTGCCCTTGGCCACATCATGCACTCTGAAGCAGAGACTTGTTTGAATGTTTTAGTTTGTCCAGATGAGCAGAAGTCAATGAAAAAAACATTTCCTTCCCTCCTTCCCTCCTTCCCTCCTTCCTTCCTCCCTTCCTTTCTTGAGACAGAGTCTACCGCCCAGGCGGGAACACAGTGGCTAAATCATGGCCCAGTGCAGCCACAACCTCCTGGGCTCAAGCAATTCTCCCACCTCATTGAGTAGCTGGGACTACAGGCTTATGACACCATGCCCAGCGAATTTTTAGGGCCGGGTACAGTGGCTCAGACCTGTAATCCCAGCACTTTGGGATGCTGAGGCTGGAGAATACTTGAGCTCAGGAGTTCAAGACCAGCCTGGGCAACACACAAAAACCCCACCTCACAAAAAATAATTTTTAATTAGCCAAGTGTGGTGTTGTGCACCTGCGGTACCAGCTACTGAGGAGGCTGAGGAGGGAGGATTGCTTGAGCCCAGGAGGTGAAGGCTGCAATGAGTTGTGATTGTACCATTGCACTCCAGCCTGGGCAATAGAAAAAAAAAAAAAGCAATCCTATAATTCCTTGAGCCATTACTTTCCCCTTCTCATCCAAGGAGAGAAAAGTCTTCTTGCTTTTTCAGTTTGTGATTCTCTAGGTTAGAATGAGCACATTTGGGCCAGGCACATTGGCTCATGCCTGTAATCCCAGCACTTTGGGGAGCCCAGATGGGTGGATAATGAGGTCGGGAGTTCAAGACCAGCCTGGCCAAGATGGTGAAACTATACTAAAAATTAAAAAATTAGCCGGGTGTAGTGACAGGTGCCTGTAATCCCAGCTACTTGGGAGGCTGAGGCAGGAGAATCACTTGAACATGGAAGGTGGAGGTTGCAGTGAGCCAAGATGGTGCCGTTACACTCCAGCCTGGGTAACAAGAGCGAAACTCCGTCTAAAAAAAAAAAAAAAAAAGACTTGATGTTGGTGAAAACAGCACATTCTTTCTGGAATTATATGCTACTTTTGCAGGCTAAGAAATTCAATTGTTTAAGATTAATTCGATTCAGCACGGGCTAGCTGGGTGCCAGACACCGACACCAGGCAGGCCGCGGGGTACCTTCGTAACACTCCTCCCCTGCCCTTGGCGAAGGCGGAACCTGAAGGCAGAGGCTGCCAGGAATCCACTCTTTGAAAGTTTTAAAAGTTGATATAATAAAATACTTACATTTAACATTTGATTTTTACAGCAGTTCCAATGTTTCACCCCGTTTACGGTCTTCGTGATATGTGTGTGAAATGGGCCCTTCATTGAAAGGGACCCTGGGAGCTACTTTTGACAGAGATTTATGGTTCATAAATGTCGTTCTGGGAGCTGCCGCTGGGGAAGCCTGAACTGGGGAGGAAGCCGGTGGGGAAGGCACGGCTGCAGGCTGAGTGACGTTGCCCTAGCTGTCAGCTGCCATGGCCAGACTCATCCCCAAATCATAACTGTATTCATGTATTGTGGTGGCGTCCCACTGATAGACAGGGTAAGGTGCGTGGGGCAGGGGATGAGCCATCTTACTCTCCACTTCAGTCAGACCTCACAGCCATTCTGGGATGTGGATGTTCTCAGCCGTACCTTCCAGATGAGGAAACTGAGGCACACAAAGGTCAAGTCACTTTTCCTAGGATATCCCTCTGTGGCAGAACCAGGGAGTGGCTTGGGAGCCTCCTTAGTAATCTCCTTTAGTCTCCCCTGATTTCTTTCACAGGGGAAACTGACATACCCTAGTCTTACGTGAAGCATTAGCTGAACACAGCTTCAACAGACCTCTCCAACCACAACCCTGCCTCAGAACCCCTCCTCTACAGAGATCTGGAGTTGCCCCAAGGCTGGGCTAGGTGCCCCTGTTCCGGTCACCATCCTGCACTGCAATTACTACCCCTGTCACCAAGCTGAGCCATTTGAAGGTAGGGGCTGTGTTTTACTGGGCTTTGTATTTTCATCACCTGGAACTTTGCCCAGCACATAGCTGGTACTCCAGGGATGCTGTTGAATGAATGAATGCAGCGAATAAGTGGCAGAAGCAGGGGCCGAGCCCAGGCCCATCCTACCCCAAAGGCTTCTCATTCATTTCATTTCGCATCGTGCAGGATCTAAGCCTCTCCGTCTCACCTGCCTCGGGACGAAAGTGAGATTACAGTCTCTTGGTGAAGGTGGTGAGTTGCAGGGTTCTTTCTGCTACGGAAGGGAAACAGAGGCTTGGGGTAATTAAGTGAGAGATGTCTCAGAACATGCCCAGGGCCATATGGTCTAGAGGAGATGCATGTGGAGCAGTCCAGAGGGACAATGGGCAGATCTGTCCATTGGGCTGGGTGTCCACAGGGCTGGATATGGGAAGTGCAGGGTTCGAGTCCTGGCCCTTCTACGATCAGGTGATATGACCTCACTCTGGGCCTCCGCATCTTGGCTGTGAAGGGAGGGGCTGGTCCAGTGGGATCTCTGAGCCCTGGGGACATATCGCTGGGTTGGAGGGGAGCCTGCGAGACTCTGCTTCTCTGGCAGTCAGTCCTGCCGGGTCAGGGTCTCATCCAGCCACCATGAGATGGAGCTGGGAAACTTCCAGCCTCCTTCAGGACAGAAGCTGACAGGGGCACTTAGAGCCCCGACTGAAGCCAGAACACCTATCCCACCCCAGAAGTCATCAGGAGGTGATCTCCAAGAGTTAGTTCATATGTGGGCTTCTCATGGGGACCCTGAAGCTCGGTTTATCCCAGTCCTCTGAGATAGAAATGATCCCAGTGGCTGCTCAGCAGTGCCCCCTTAGGACCAGATGAAGCCTGCCTGCCCCCTCCAGAAGTCCCCCCATGTTAGAAAGATGACCCGTCACCACCTTGAGAGACTGTGGGCTTGGCGTGGGACCATCCAGAGTCAAATCCCAGCCTGCCCCTCCTAGCTATGTGATCTTGAGCAAGTTACTCATCTTTGCTGGACCTCAGTTTTCTCATCTGTGAAGTGGAGATATCAACACTGACCTCATGGGATCTGGGGAGGGTCAGAGATTAGTGGGTGGGTCAAAGCAACACAAACACAAGGCATTCCATTATATCTATCATGGTTGTCACCAGCCCTGTTTGGAGACCTCCTGTCTAAAGCTTCTTGCTTGGTTGATAATTTGGGACTTACACTATTTGGGGGGGTGGTGGGCAGTGATATCTTGGTATCTTGTTTTGTTTTTTATTTAGTTCTGGTTTTGTTTTGAGACAGAGTCTTGCTCTGCTGCCAGGCTAGACTACAATGGCGTGACCTCCGCTCACTGCAACCTCTGTCTCCCAGGTTCAAGCAATTCCCCTGCCTAGCCTTCTGAGTGACTGGGATTACAGGCACGTGCCACCACGCCCGGCTAATTTTTTGTATTTTAGGAGAGACCGCGTTTCAGCATGGCAGGATGGTCTCGATGTCCTGACCTCATGACCCACCCGCCTCGGCATCCCAAAGTGTTGGGATTACAGGCATGAACTGCCACACCCGGCCTTAATATCTTGTTTTACCAGAAAATGCAACATGCCTTGCCAAGCCTTCCTTGGCTGGCAATACCCAATTCAAGAGCCACTCTGTTCTGTCGCAGAAGTCTTCTCCGACCTTTTCAACGGAAACCGACGGTCCCTTTCTGTGGCCCTGCCACCTCTGGGAAACAGGGCTCTTGCCCTGGGAACCCTGTAACACTTGACCACGCTTGTCCCTCATCCGTCTCTTCCACCAGCCCACAATTCCTAAGGGAAGCTCTGATGAGGCGCCCAATGAATGAATCAGTGAGGCAAGACACAGGAAAGACAAATTCCAGATACAAGCTGGGGGTGGGGGGGACCCAGGTCTTGGCAGAGGGAGCCATGGGGGCCGAGGGCTGGACAGAGGCCCTAAGGATGGTTCTTTCTTTCTGCCATTTTTTTTTTTTTTAATGATACATGGAAACTTTACTCATTTGGATTAACTATAGGACAATTGAAATTATAAACCCCAAAATTAAAGTACTCTTTAAACTTTTAAGTTCCAACAGTCGCTTGGCCTTGGCTCCCTACAGCTCTCAGAAGAGCTGTTTAAAGGAACCCCATGTTCCAATGGGATCACAGTGGCTTCCATGGAAGTGACGGCTTCCAGAGGGCTGGGGAGCAAGGCGTGCTCCAGAGTTGGCATTTGTCTTGCGATTTTTCTTGCAACGTACAAGGCCCCTCGTAGAACGGTGAATGGTGGTGGTGACGAGGGGAAGGCGGGGAGGTAAACTCCAGCCTAGGTCCTGTTCAAACGATTCAATGCCAACTTCACAAGAGGGGTTCCAAGAGAAGGTGGTTTCTTCCCATTAGTCCACATACATTTTCTTTAAAAAACTTTATTTTGATATAATATTATACTTAGAGAAAAGTTACAAAGTGGACTACAAAGAATTCCCAGACGGCTTTTACACAGACTCCCCAGATGGTGAAGCTTGGCCTTATTTGCATTGCTATTTTCAGTCTCTCTGGGTCTCTCTCTGTGTATATGCTGCATTTATGTACGTGCTGATATACATGCATACCATATCCATCCGAATCCTTTAAGACTAAGTTGCAGGCTGGGCGCAGTGGCTCACGCCTGTAATCCCACCACTTTGGGAGGCTGAGGCGGGTGGATCACCTGAGGTCAAGAGTCCAAGACCAGCCTGGCCACCACGGTGAAAGCCCGTCTCTACTAAAAATACAAAAATTCGTCAGGCGTCGTGGTGGGCACCTGTAGTGTCAGCGACTCGGGAGGTTGAGACAGGAGAATTGCTTGAACTCAGGAGGCAGAGGTTGCAGTGAGCCAAGATTGTGCCGCCGCACTCCAACCTGGGTGACAAAGCGAGACTCCATCTCAAAAAAATAAAAAAAGTACTGAGTAAGTTGCAGACATATGCCTCTTTGCCTCTAAGTACTTGTGGGTGTGCATGTCCTGAAATAAGGCACTGGTCCACCTCTGAGGTCCCAGATGCTCAATGAAGTTGATCCTCAACAGGGCAATGTGACCAGGGCCAGCTCTGAAGGTGGCTGCGAGGGGGCCAGTCTCAAGGCAGCTGAGAGCAGCGGTTCTCCTGTGGCTGCTGTCTTCCTCCCTTCCTCCTTGACCCTGTCTTCTGTCTGCCTGTCTCAGTCCCACCCACCACATCCACCCCAGGAGGGGCCAGTGGGCGTGCTCCAGGCCTGGGGTTCAAGTCTCAGCTCTGCCCCTTACCAGTTTTTTGTTTGGCTTGGTTTTCTTTTCCTTTCTTTCTTCTTTATTGTTTGTTTTTGAGACAGGTTTCCCTCTGTCACCCAGGCTAGATGGAACTCTGGGTTCAAATGACCCTCCTGCCTTATCCTCCCAAAATGTTGGGATTACAGGCATGAGCTAACACCCCTGGCCCTTCTTAACAGTTGTTGATTCTTAGACAGGGCATTTACCCCTCCAGCCTCAGTTTCTGGGGCTGTAAAATGGAAACATTTTACCTGGAGGTTGTAAAGAGGATGGAACACTACTGGTGGCGTAATAGATGCCCTAATACTTTGTAACATACAAAGCCCAGTTCCTGGTTTTTGTTTGTTTGTTTGTTTGTTTGTTTGTTTTTGAGAGCTAGCATTAAGCTCTTTTCCTTCCGGAATTCTGGGAAGTCCACTCCATCTCTGGGCTAAGAGAAAGACAGTCCCCTCACCCCACTCCTGCCATTGCAGGAGGAACTAAGAGACCTTCTACGTGAGGGTGGAGTGGTGGCGGAGGGGGCTGCAGCCCCGTCTCAGCAGATGACACCCTCGGAAGAAACCCACAGGGAAGCTGGTAATAAACCTCCCAGCCACAGTGAAAGCCACTGGGCCAAACTACAGGGGTGTCCCGGGGAGCTTTTGCCGGGCAAAGTCATTTGCAAGTTAGAGTACCCACTGTGTGCCAGCCTCAATGGAGGGCCAAGGAGTCCCCATGGGTCTCCAAAGTGAGGCCACTTAGGGGAATGAAAAAGAGCCCCAGTCTCAGCCTGTTTGTCACTCAGTCGCTGGTGACACTGGTGGGTCCCTTCGCTCGGTGCCTCACTTCGCCCATCTGTCCAATGAGGATGCTGGGGGCTCCGTGTGGGAATTCTGAGTGGACTGGAATGAGGCAGGAATGTGAAAATACCCAGAACTAAGGGAGGAAAGACCCCTGCAAGGAAGGCCGAGGACCCGCCCCATCCAGTTCTTTGTCCCTTGTAGTGCTGGGACGGTGCAAACACATAGTAGGGCTGAATTACTGCTTGAGTGGGAAATCCTCCTAGCTAGGACTTGGGTCTTCAACCGACCTTCCAGAAAGCTCATCAGATACTGGGACCCCAGGATCACCTTGTGTCCAGAGACTTTACTGGAACTGCAGTGCCTCCTGGTGGCCAGCATGAGCAACTGCAGAGTTGATCTTGGCCTGCTGGGAGTTGGGCCCCGGAACCTGAATGCTCAGCCCTCTGGGCAAACAGCCAGGGCCAGGGACTCCTCCGCTGTGCCTGGATTCCTCGACTCCCGTCTTCCTGCAAGGTCCATTCTTCTGACTCCATGCTGCAGCCTCCCCACGCAAGCAGCTGGTGCAGGGACCAAGGCCCTCCGGCATCTGCAGCCCAGCTCCAAGGCCTGGGGCCCTTTCCTGCAGACACCCTCAGCTGCATCTGCAGAGCTGCCCCAGCCATACCAGAGGCAGAGGAGCCGGGGTGGGGGTGGGGTATCCCCCAACCCAGGCACACACACGCATTTGCATTAATCCCAGGGGTGTGTCCTGAGCCCTCATACAAGGCCCAGGCCTCAGCTCCAGACCCCAGCAGTATACCTGGGAGGCCGGCTCTGACCTGCTCACAGTCTAGGGACGGGGCAGGCCCATGAGCCGGTGCTATAAAGCAGGGAATTCACTGTTTAAGAGGCAAGGGCAGTCAGGGAGCAAGAAGGGTGACCCTTGGCTGAGCCTTGAAACCCAGGAGAGGCAATTCACAGCAGAAGAAATACAAAATATAAAAGGTTCCATAGTTATTTAAAAAAAAAAAAAAAAGGAAAGACAAGATCTCACTTTCATCCATCATGCTGGCAAAGATTTTAAAACACTGTAATGATCATTTGGCTCTGAAGTGGGAGGGGACACTGGGCTAGCGGAGGAAATGACACGCTTCTGGAAGACAGCTTGGCCGTTTCTCAGAGACCCTCAGATGTGTGGATGATTGAACTCCGTATTTCTAGTTCTTGGAGATTCTTCTAAGGGAATTGCCATGTATGTATCGCAAGATTGAAATCCAGACCTGCTATGATTTCAAAGAAGTAGAAACCTGTGAGGCCAGCAGAAGAGGATGGATTAAATAAAACAGCGATTGTTCTCACTACGTAGCCATTAATAATGGTGTGATAGAATAATATAGAGCAGCATGGAAAGAGGTGTAGAATATAGTTAGATTTTTAAAAAACGTTCACAGGCCAGGCACGGTGGCTCACGCCTGTAATCCCAGCACTTTGGGAGGCCGAGGAAGGTGGATCACCTGAGGTCAGGAGTTCGAGACCATCCTGGCCAACATGGCAAAAGCCCATCTCTACTAAAAGTACAAAAATTAGCCAGGCGTGGTGGCACTCACCTGTAATCCCAGCTACTCAGGAGGCTGAGGCAGGAGAATAGCTTGAATGTGGGAGGCAGAGGTCGCACTGAGCCGAGACTGTGCCACTGCACTCCAGCCCGGGTGACAAGAACAAGACTCTGTCTCAAAGAAAAAAAAGTTTACAAAGTAGTTCTCTGTGTGTGTCTGTGTATGTGTGTGATTTTCTTTTGGTCTGTCTTGATTTTTAAAAATCTTCCATGTGGAACATAAATTACTACTTGTAAGGAGAAAAAAAGTCACAAAAGTTATAGAGAAAGCTATCAGGCAAAAGCAGAAGTTAGCCACAGACTGGAAAGGGAAGGGTGCCCTCGAAGGAGTGCGGAAGCCGGAAGTCACTCATGGAGTGTGCGGGTTGGGGGGGGAGTGGAAGCCGGTCTATGAGCCTCAAACTAGGTGGGGGGGCTGGGGTATCCATCTGTGAGTCAGGTGGGGACCAGTCCTGCCTTCGAGACCCTGAGTGCCACACAAACCTGATGTGCAGGGTTGGCAGATTTAGCAAAAAGCCAACAAGCAAACAACAAAACCAGGTTGCTCCTTGAAATCTGCATTTGAAATAACGAGTAATTTGTAGGATAAGTATTTCTTGTGCCATATTTGGGATATACTTATATTGTTTAAAGTATTAACTGTTTATCTAAAATTCCAGTTTAACCCAGTCTCCTATGTTTTTTCCGGCCATTCTAAGGAGGGCTCTGGGAGCCAGGGAAAGCTGTGTCTGTTTTAGACACACTCTGTGATTTTATTTGATGGTGGTGAGCCTGAAGATAGAGAAACCCCTCAGGAGGTTGGGACTGGAGCCTGAGCCCTGAGCATCACTAGGATCCTAGAGGTCTGAGTTGTGGGGGCCCAGTTTGTGAGGACGGTGGCCAATCCCCACGGCAAAAGAGCCTTTCTTGGAAGCCTCCCTTAACTTCCTCCACCCCATTCCAAGTGGTGCTTGTCTCTTGGTTCCCATCATCCCACACACAGCGCCCAGCATGCTCTCAGCACACGCGCCATCCAGAATTCGAATCACTGCTTTCAGATAACGTTTCAACCTGTTCCTGGGAGAACAAATAGAAAATTCATTCAGACCAGCTAAAAAAAAAAGAAAAGAAAAGAAAAAGAAACAAACAAAATTAACCCATAGACCCACATTGCCACTTCTGGTGGAAACTTACAGTGTTTTCTGAGGACAAATGCTTCATTCTTTTCCTCTCTTTGGTCCAAATGAGATTTATTTAATGTAAGTTGAACATCTTTGCATGTGCTAAAACGCTATCCTTTCTTAACATCAAATTCATTCACTTGTTCATCACGTTTACTGAGCATCTACTGCGTGCCGGCTATGATACTAGGTGTTACATAGCAGGGTAAACAAAGCACATATATTCAGACATACTCCCTACTCCATGGGAGGGAGAGAGAGAGAGAGAGACAATAAACAAAGGGAAAACAGAAGAACACATAAATACATAATATTCATGTGGCGGTCCACGCCTGTAATCCCAGCACTTTGTGTGGATCATTTGAGGCCAGGAGTTCAAGACCAGCCTGGGCAACATGGGGAAACTAGGTCTCTACTAAAAATACAAAAAGTAGCAGGGTGTGGTGGCACGCACCTGTAATCCCAGCTACTCAGGAAGCTGAGGCCCGAGAATTGCTTGAACCCGGGAGGTGAGGTTACAGTGAACCGAGATTGAACTACTGCCCTCCAGCCTGGGTGGCAAAGCGAGACTCTGTCTCAAAAGAGAAACAGCATGCAGAATAAAGACTATCAGGAAGGATTTTCCATTTATGAAAATATGATCCTTTATTTAACCAATCCCCTATTGCTGGACATTTTGATATTGTCGGTTTTCCTACATATTAAACAATGTTAAACAATGCCATGATGAACTATCTCTCTACTGAATTTTTTTTTTTTTTTTGAGATGGAGTCTTCCTCTATCACCCAGGCTGGAGTGCAGTGGTGAGGTCTCAGCTCACTGCAAACTCCACCTCCCAGGTTCAAGTGATTTTCCTGCTTCAGCCTCCCGAGTAACTGGGACTACAGGTGCCCGCCCCCACGCCCGGCTAATTTTTTATATTTTTAGTAGAGATGGGGTTTCACCATGTTAGCCAGGATGATCTCGATCTCATGAGCTCGTGATCCACCCGCCTCAGCCTCTCAAAGTGCTGGGATTACAGGCATGACCCACCGTGCCTGACTATGAATTCTTACCATTATTTTAGAATAAATTCCTAGAAGTGAGATTTCTGGGTGAAGGCATGTAAACTTTTTATTTAGTTTTTGTTTTATATATTTGAACACAATTTTGTATTTTCTCTTTAGTTACTTTTTTTTTTAATTTGAAAACATGCTGTAAAAAAAAAAAAGAATTTTTTTTTTTTTTTTTTTTTTTTTTTGAGACTGATTTTCGCTCTTTTGGCCAGGCTGGAGTGCAGTGGAGGGATCTCAGCTCAGTGCAACCTCTGCCTCCTGGGTTCAAGTGATTCTCCTGCCTCAGTCTCCCAAGTGGCTGGGATTACAGGCGCCTACCACCACGCCCGGCAAATTTTTATATTTTTAGTAGAGACGGGGTTTCACTGTGTTGGCCAGACTGGTCTCAAATTCCTGACCTCAGGTGATCTACCCGCCTCTGCCTCCCAAAGTGTTATGATTACAGGCTCAAGCCACCGCATCCAGCTGTAAAAAGTTTTTGGGTGTATACTTTTATGAGTTTTAACATACTCATGTATAGATTCATGGATTCACTGCCACAATCAGGATACAGAATAGTTCCATCACACCAGCGCAAGCCCTTGGTAGACACACCTTCCCCCTCCTGCTATGGCTGGCAACCAGTGATCTGTTGCCTGCAGTCCCTGTAATTTTGCCTTTCCCAGAATGTGATAGCTAAGTGAAGGTGGGCTTTATGTAGATTTCATACGGGCTTCATTTACAAACCATAAGGTCGCCCTTGAGATTCATCCATGTCATCATTTGCTAACAGTTCCTTCTATCCAGCTGGGAGTCGATCGTGGCATGGATGGACCACAGCTTGCGTATCCATTCCCCTCTCAAAAGACACCTGGGGTGTTTCCATTTCGGGGTGATTCTGAATAGAGCTGCTGCAGACATTCGTCAATGGATTTGGGTTCCTCTCCTCTGTAAAATAAGTCATCATTTCCATAGAGTAAATACCTAGGAGTGGGATTGCTGGGCCATGAGGTCAGCGTAGTTTGATTAGACAAGACACCGCCCGAGTGTTTCCAGCTGTGATGGATGGGAGTTCCGGGTGCTCCACACATCACCTTGGCATCATCGGGTTTTTTATTCTCACTGTGAAAGGCACATAGTGGTAACTCCCTGTGGTTTTAATTTGCATTTCCATAGTGGGTGATGAGGTTGAGCATCTTTCATGCTTATTTCCTCCCTGTATATCTTCTTGGGTAAAGTGTCTGCTAGAATATTTTGCCCACTGTTTGTTGAATATTACTATTAACTTACGCTCCACACTTTATTCAGATTTCACTGGCTTCCCGCCACTCCTTTCGCTGTTCCAGTGGCCCACCCAGGAGACTGCATTGATCACGCTGAGACCTCACGTTTCCTCGGCCTCCTCCAGTCTGGGGCAGTTTCTCAGACTTTCCTTATTTGGAGAGCATTCCAGGGCTTGAGTGGTTGGCTGTGGGTGAGCAGGATGGCCTTTGTACCATGGCTGGCCTGAGGATTACCACTTCCACCCCACCCTCTGCTGAAGATTGCCAGCCCCTTGAGGGCCGGGACACTGTCTCTGCACACGGCCGTGCCTGTGCATGTGTGCTGAAGGCTAAGTCCAGTCACTACCACCCTTTGGCATTATTTATTGGGACTGGAGGTAAATGAGGGACATCCAAGTTGAGGTCTGGACAGAGCTCAGGGCAGATGAGGCGGGGTAGGGACATGATCAATGGCTGACCTTTAACCTCTGCCCTCACCCTTACAGGACTGTTCGGACAGCAGTGGGTTTTGGCAGTGCCCTTTCAATAGCATGAAGGGCCTCATGCTGGCCTGTTTTTTTTTTTTTTTTTAAGGAGATTACATTGGTGCTGTGCACCCCGCCACAGGGTGTGGGGCCAGCTCACCCAAGAACAGAGCAAGCAGCATGTCCCCCACAAAGCGGATGTTCGGAGGAAAAATAGACATAATCAAAACCATTGAGAATAAAATGACTGAGCCCCCTCAGCTCCGTATGCACGGGCCTGTGCCCAGCCCCACACAAGCACACACCACCCATGTCCACACCCACCCACGCGGGTCTGCAGCCACACACATCCCACGTGTGCGCCTGCACTTGACCACACACACACCCATGCACACTCCGCAGACCTATCCACAAGCAGCTGCACATATGCTCCCCACACCGACTCACAACTGCAGACTTGTGCCACATGCCCTCTGGCGTACATCTGCCCACACAGATGCTGCCAGCACCCTCTCCCTGAAGAAGGCTTTAGGAGGTCATTCTTTAAATCATGGCCAAAAGAAAAAAGAAACATCAATCACCTTTGGAAATCTCTCAAGGGTTTCCATGTTTTAAAAAGGTGAAACTAGATAAGAGTGATGCCATTGGGTTGAACCAGGACAGATGAGTGGAGGTGAAGGGAATGAAGAAAGGTTTTCCATTTCATGCATTTTCTCCAGCTGAAATCCAACAGCCCGGGGGTCCCAGCGCTAGAAGAGGCAGCTCCCAGTGGTACGGGGATCGCCCCAGGGGGAGTTAGCAGAGGTTGAAGGGCTCAGTGGCTCCTGATTGAGAATATAACCTTGAACTGAATGCTTCCCACTTCGTCAAACGCAGTCTGTGTCAATAATGCTGACCTAGTGTTGTTCGAAGCGCATTGGATACATGATGGCCACACCGTGTGCACACCCTCTGTGGGACAGGCACTGCTCTTGGTGATGCAGGTTCACTACTTGATTGATGGCTCTGAGTAGTCAGGGGTTTACTTCCAGATCAGGACTGGGGAAGCTGGAGATTGGGACTACAGCATCTTGGACCCCATAACCTCAGCCCTGGGACAAACCCATCATGGGAGGGGCGTCAGCATAGAGCCTTTCTGGGTCCACCAGAGCTGCTCCAGGAAGGGTGTGAGGAGTCCAACCCCTGGCAGGTGGCCTGGACCCAGGCTGGGCGCTGTTGCTGCTCATCCTCATTCCAGCATGAGCTGCCCCAAGGCTCTGAAGGCTTGCCCAGGATCCAGGCAAGCTGAGAGCTCCCTGGCGGTCTTCTCTACCCCAGTGTGGCGGCAGGGCGGGTGGGGAGCTGGTTCCTGGCAGAACGTGGACTGGGTTTCTGGACCTTGGTTTCAATTCTAGGGCTGCCCCCATGAAGCCCGTCTCTGCTTTTCCTTCTGTCCCCTGCTCTCTGCATGGAGACATCACTCAAGGTCTATCCGGGTCTTTCGTCTCCCCTCTCTCCCTCAGTGACCTCAGCTGTTTGTGCAGTCAGCCCTGAATGGCGGCATTTTGTTACTGCATGCCCCTTTTCAATGTATCCCACCCGACTTCCTCCCCATTGGGTAGGAGGATGAGGCGGTTCATTCATTTACTCGACAGACATTTGCAACATGCTCTACAGAACACTGGCTCACAATGGTGCACACAGATGCCTGGACAGAGTGAGAGCTCAGTGGTGTTTGTTGGTTAGAAATTGCTCATTTATTCCTCAACAACCTCTTCTGCATCTCTGCCACCTGACCTACCCTGTGCTGAGCCTCAGGTGAGAAGGGACAAATGGCACGAGGTCCCAGCCTGACATTCAGGGCTTGATGAGATATGAGTCAGCAAACACAGGCAGTCCTTGGAGAGGACAGAAAACAGTCACAATCTGGGAGCACTTCCTGGAAGAGCTGGCGTTTCGTTGGAACTCCTGGAGGTCACCTGGAAGGAGGGACATTTCAGGCAGTGGGCTGAGATGGGGACTTGGGTGACCAAGGCCAGTGGTTTCCTTTGGTCAGGAGCAATCAGCCTGAGCCATGGAACCCGTTTTCAGAGGTCGTCTTGTTGAGGAGGGCACCTCAGCGGGAGCTAGATCTGACCAGCACCCAGGCCTTCGGCCATCACACTAACTCTCCTGCCAGCCCCAGATCATCTCCTCAGAGAGCAATCTGTCAGCTGTGCCCAGGGCCCGGCCCCACCTTCATCTCACCCCTGCCACCCACTGTCTCACATGGGCCAGAGAAACTCAGGGCCACCCGAGGAACAGCAGTAGAAACTGCAGGAGCGAGGAAGACTCAGGAGTGGCAGGAGCCTCCCAAATGTCCGCAGGGGCGGGGCTGTCACAGGAAAGCGTGCTGGGGGGTTAGAACTGGGACCAATGAGCCAGACCGGGGCTGGGTCTAAGGATGAATGGTCCCGCTGTCCTGGGGGCTCCTGGGGGCAGTGAGCTCCCTACTACCCTAGACTGGAAACAGCACCAGGTGGAGGAGCTGCAGGGTGGCAGGGGTGGACACAGATGGCCTGAGCTTGGGGTCTGAGGACTGAGACTCTGGGTGGGCCGTGCCTGCCATTCTGACTGGTCGAGTGGAGCCACGGAACTCTGGCGGATTTTTGTTGTTGTCTAAATGAAGATCCCCGGCACAGAATTTAAAGCAAGCTGACTTAAGACAGGTTAGAAGGCTTGCTTCTCCGACATAGACACACCTTCCCCCTCTTCTCCTCCCCTCTCCTCCCCAGGTCCTCAGGGACAGTCCCTGCTGCTGGTGAGCAAGGGAGGAGGGATCCTCAACCACCCTGCTGTCCCTATTTGTAGGTGAGACTCCAGAGATAAAATGGGTCATCTAATGTCCTGGGAAGAGCGAGGGCCAAGGACGGGGTTCCCAGCTCTTGGGCTGGTGGTCTTCACACGCCCTGTGTTGCCTGTATCGCTGCCTGCACACTTGGTCTCAGTGGGCACTGGAGGTGGAAAAAACTGGACTCTGACTTGTCACCGTGAAGACTGGACCTTCTGCCCAAGAGCCGGCTCAGTGCAGAGAGTCTGCCTCCAGGCGCAGCCTCACTTCCTCATCCTCAGGGCTGGTCCTCCTCCCCACCAGATGGACAGAGCAGGATGTCTTGGTCATGTGAGGCCCCTGGCTTCCTTCTGCCACTACCTCTTTCCCTGGGAACACAGCCTAAGACCCTGGGGGAGGGAGTAGAGGGCAGGCCAAGAGCTGAGAGGCTGTGCTCTCTCCGGAATTGGGATATGCTGCCTCCTCTCTCTGGCCTCAGTTTCCCCCCAGTTAAAACTAGGAGTTCAGGCTGGTCCGTACCAACTCCCACTTTCTGTAACATGGCGCTCCCATTGCTGTGCGGGGTGGTCCGATCCCTAGTGAGGGTCCGGGGGGCTGTGAGATGGGGCTGGGGGATCAGGGCTCAGGGCTCAGTGCTCACCTCCCTCAGCCCCTCATCTGGCTTCCAGGAAGTTGCAAAACAGGGATGGTTATTTTTGGTGAGGCTGGGTGGGATTTCTTTAAAAAAAAAAAATAAACCCAAAACATAAAATGTATTTGTCTGCCAGGAAGATAAATATCTTTGCTGAAAGCTCTTGGCCCCACTGCCAGCTGCAGTTTGCATAATGCTGTCGCTGAAGCTGTGGCTGTCTGCATGTGCCTGGGCTCACTCGGGTGTCACGCATGATGCCGCTGGACCGATCCGGCACCCCCACGGTGTCTGCACAGCCAGTGGCTGGCCCTCAGGAGGAGCCTCCTGAAGCTGCTTTCAGTCCTACTCCGGGCATACATCTCCATGCCCTTTCCTTGATGCCTTGGAGAGGGAGGTGACAATGCCCGATGCTTAGTGCCCATCACTTGGACATATCTCCAGAAAAAGAAACTGAGGGTCAGAGTGGTTGATGTTCACACCCACCACACATGCTTGTGATGATCAAAGCTTGTGCATGTGAAAGGTCATGTCACATGTTCCCCACACGTCTTATTGTGTCCATTCTTTCACTCCACACAGTTCCTTTTCCCCAAGTTACAGACAAGGAATGCAATTTTCGAGGAGCTCACACCCACATCTGCAGACACCCAGTTGGCTGCCCTTCCCTCAGCATCTGTGCACGCTCTGCCCATGCTCCTGTGCCCAAGGGCCTGAATGCTTGGAGGACTTCTTCAGGGTCACAGTCCTCTCATGCTCACAGGGCCTATGGGTCTGCAAGTCCAGACTAGAAATACGAATATCAATAATGGCAAAATTACATAGCCGGCATGCTAGCTTCTTTATTTCCCGCAGCTACCCTATGAGGAAGATCCTGTAAGTATCATCTCCATTTTATAGAGGGGGAAACTGAGGCACATAGAGGTTAGGTAAGCTCTCCTGAGCACAGAATTGGGGAGTCATGGCCATAGGATTCATAGCAGGGCTAAAGAGTCCATGCCCTTGGCCAGGTGCTGTGGCTCATGCCTGTAATCCCAGCGCTTTGGGAGGCCAAGGCTGGTGGATCATGAGGTCAGGAGTTCGAGACCAGCCTGGCCAATATGGTGAAACCCTGTCTCTACCAAAAATATAAAAAATTAGCTGGGCATGGTGGTGCGCACCTGTAGTCCCAGCCGCTCAGGAGGGTGAGGCAGAATTATTTGAACCCAGGAGGCAGAGGTTGCAATGAGCAAAGATCGCACTACTGCTCTCCAGCCTAGGCAACAGAGCAAGACTCCATCTCAAAAAAAAGAAAAGAATCCATGTCCTCAACCAGGTGTCCTTAACCCCCAGGCTGTGGATCAGTTCTGGCCCATGGCTTGTTAGTAACCTGGCCGCACAGCAGGAGGTGAGTGTCAGGTGAGCGCGCATGACCCCAAGTCCCACCTCCTGTCAGATCAGCAGCGGCATTAGATTCTCATAGGAGCATGAACCCTACTGTGCACCATGCATGCGAGGGATCTAGGTTGTGTGCTCCTTGTGAGAATCTGGTGCCTGATGATTTGAGCTGGAACAGTTTCATTCCCAAATCATTCTCCCCCACCACACCCTCCATCCATGGAAAAGACTCTCTTCCATGAAACCCGTCCCTGCTGCCAAAAAGGCTGAGGACTGCTGTCCTAAACCCTCTGCCAGGAAGCTCACCAGGCTGTTTGGGGGTAAAGTGGCTTCCCGCCTCACTCTCCCACCCCAGCCTCCACCTCCTCTTCCTTGACCTGCATGGGTTGATGCATCCTTGAAGTCCTGAGCTCCTAGGAATGGCCAGAGGGGTTCCATCTGTCAGGCGCAGTGGCTGCGGGCCCAGACTGGGAGCCGTGCTCATGTACACCCACCAGGCCCGGGATTAACATGCTAGGGATGTAGGTATCCGGACAGCCTCAGTAAACAGTGAGCACATGCTGCTTGGAACAGGAAATGTGGCCCCTGCCTCAATCCCATGCACCCTCAAGGAAGAAAGACCCTTCTCTAGAATGGTAGGTGAGAGCAGTGTGCAGGGTGGGGTGGCAGGCAAGGAGGTGTTGACCCCTCAGCACTGGACCCTTGTGACAGTCTCCATAGCTCCTGCTGAACCCCCAGCGTGACTAGACCAGGAAGGGTGCGGCACTCCTGTCTGCCTCAATGCTGGGTTCTCCTCACTCCTCACCCCAAGTCCCACTGGGCCAGACATAGCTGCTGAATGCGTTTCCCTTCCATCCAGGGAAGCCATGGCACTGTGGTCAGCATTCTCGGGGCCCAGAAAAGTCCTGACATAGGGAAGCCCTCTAGAGAGAGGAGCTCAGGGTCAGTGAGGTGGGGAATAAAGGCCACAGAGGTCAGACTGGCTGACTTGGGTTCACATCACGTTGGTGCTGGAAGGGACCCAGTCTAAGATGATGGCAAAGAGGCTCAGAGAGGGAAGAGATTTGCCTGAGGTCACACAGCATGTTAATGGCAAGCCAGAATTAGAAGCCAAGTCTCCTGACCTTGCATCCAATGAGCCTCTAAGAGGAAAAAGGCAGGGAGTGGCTACCCGAGTGCCCCCCCACTCCCTTGGTTCAACCATTGATTTCTGACTTTGTTTCCTCCTCCCTCAGCCAAAGAGAGCTCCCTGGGTGAGCCAGAGTTACCCCCCGACTCTGACACCGTGGGGATGGACAGCAGCTACCTGAGTGTCAAGGAGGCTGGGGTGAAGGGGCCCCAGGACCGGGCCAGCTCAGACCTACCCAGCCCACTGGAGAAAGCCGACTCAGAGAGCAACAAGGGCAAGAAGCGGCGGAACCGCACCACCTTCACCAGCTACCAGCTGGAGGAGCTGGAGAAGGTCTTCCAGAAGACCCACTACCCAGATGTGTATGCGCGGGAACAGCTGGCCATGAGGACAGACCTCACCGAGGCCCGCGTGCAGGTCAGTGAGGACCACCTGGGAGTGAGGTCGCTAGAGCAGAGCCTGCCTCTGGGCTCTTGGCTGCAGCTGGGGTCTCCTGATGGCCCACCGACCACACCATGGCTTTCCTCACCTCAGTTCATTGAGAACCTGATGGTAGAGGCTTCTAGACTGCCCCTCATGTCCCCCTGTCCCAACCAGAGCAGCTCTGCTTTTGTCTTCTTTAATATTGGACTTCTGTACTGGAGGAGGGGCAAAGGAAGGAGGGGCCCCTCCTTCCTTTGGAAGGGCAGGAAGGCTGCCGCTGGCTGTTTCTGGGCTTTTTCACACAGAGAAGAGTTACTGGTTCCTGCTCTGGAAGGGTTATCTCTTAGGGAAAAGGACAAACATGAAGACGATGTCTACAGAATCCCAGTGGGCAGAAACAGAAAACAGTCTAGCTCTCTTTCTGCCGAGATGGCTGCCTCCTGCTCCATTTTTCAGGTCTCAGCTCAACATTCCTTCTCTGAGTCTTCCTGACCACCATGGCTAAAGTAGTAACCCCTCTACTCCCAGCTAACAACCAAAACACCCAACCCAATAAATACAGTGGAACCTGACACACTCAACCCAACTCAGTGCAACCCAACCCAACACAACACAACAGAACTCAACACAACAGAACTCAACTCAACACAACACAATGCAATGGAACTCAACACGCTCAACCCAACTCAGTGCAATCCAACACAACACAACCAAACAGAACTCAACTCAATACAACACAATGCAATGGAACTCAACACACTCAACCCAACTCAGTGCAACCCAACACAACAGAACTCAACACACTCAACACAACACAATGCAATGGAACTCAACATGCTCAACCCAACTCAGTGCAACCCAACCCAACACAACCCAACACAATGCAATGGAACTCAACACACTCAACCCAACTCAGTGCAATCCAACACAACACAACCAAATAGAACTCAAGACAACACCACACAATGCAATGGAACTCAACACACTCAACCCAACTCAGCGCAACCCAACCCAACACAACCCAATAGAACTCAACTCAACCCAATACAACACAATGGAACTCAACACACTCAACCCAACTCAACCCCTTCCAACACAACATGGCACAATATAACACAAGCTGACAGAACTCCACCCAACAAAACAACAAAATGGAATACAATGCGCTGAACCCAACTTGGTGCAACCCAACAGAACACAACCCAACAGAACTCAACTCAACCCAATACAACACAATGGAGCTCAACACACTCAACCCAACTCAACCCATTCCAACACAACACAACCCAATGTCACAGTCCAACAGAACTCAACACAACACAACACAATGGAACCTAACACACTCAACCCAACTCAGTGCAACTCAACACAATGAAACTCAACACACTCAACCCAACTGAACTCATTCCAACACAACACAACTCAACATAACATAATCCAACAGAACTCAACCTAATACAGCAGAACACAATGGAACCCAGCACACTCTACTCAACTCAACACAACCCATTAGAACTCAACACAACACAACACAACCAAACCAGCTCACCTGCTACACTGTCCTATCTTCTTTAAAAATTTTTTTAAATTTATATTTTTGTTTTCTTTTTAGAGACAGGGTCTTATTCTGTCACCCAGGCTGGAGTGCAGTGGAATGATTATAGCTCACTACAGCCTCAAACTCCTAGGCTAAAGGGATTCTCCCACTTCAGACTCCCAGAGTGCTAGAATTATAGGCATGAGCCACCATGCTTGGTCCCATTTTATCTTCTGGATATTTTTGTTTATTTTTTTAAAGAGAATGGGTCTCTCTCTGACACCCAGCCTGGAGTGCTACAGTGGTGTGATCATGGCTCACTGTAGCCTTAACGTTGTGGCTCAAGGGATCCTCAGCTTCCTGAGTAGCTGGGACCACAGGTGCACACTGCCATGCCTGGACTAAGTTTTTTATTTTTTTGTAGTGCTGAGGTCTTGCTATGTTGCCCATGTTGGTCTCAAACTCTTGGCCTCAGGTAATCCCTCACCTCAGCCTCCCATAGTGCTGGGATTACAGACGTGAGCCACCGTGCCCAAATCCTGTTTTGTCTTCTTTATAGGATTTTTGACTGGCTTAAGTTATTTTACTTGTTTGTCCCCTTTCACTAGACTGTGATTTCCTTGAGATCAAGCACTGATTGTTCAACACTGTATTCCCTCCAGTTAGAGAAGGCTGAATACAAAGCATCGAGGCTAAAAAATAAATATCCATGGATCAATCAACCTTTGTTCAGAGAGCTGTGTCTCCGTTACCTGCAGAGACTCACAGCAAAGAAAGGATCAGAAAGAAAGAAAAGACCCATGAGTAGCCAAAATACAGATGACAAAACTCACACACTAAAGTTTACGTTTCAACTTAGCACAAAATAAATGTCATACCCAGGCTGCTTTTCCAACCCAAAGCATGTTGGACATAGCAAATGGAGTGTTGTCATATAGCCGTTTTTCCCTCTCCAGTGGGCTAGAGAAACCAACAGCTTGAGAACAAGGAGAAATCTTTTTTTTTTTTTTTAAATCAGCACACATTGGCCGGGCGCGGTGGCTCAAGCCTGTAATCCCAGCACTTTGGGAGGCCGAGGCGGGTGGATCACGAGGTCAAGAGATCGAGACCATCCTGGTCAACATGGTGAAACCCCGTCTCTACCAAAAATACAAAAAATTCGCTGGGCATGGTGGTACGTGCCTGTAATCCCAGCTACTCAGGAGGCTGAGGCAGGAGAATTGCCTGAACCCAGGAGGCGGAGGTTGCAGTGAGCCGAGATCGTGCCATTGCACTCCAGCCTAGGTAACAAGAGCGAAACTCCGCCTCAAAAAAAAAAAAAAAAAAAATCAGCACACATTACCATGCTGCTCAGTGGGCTGGGCCCTTCAATGTTAGAACAGAGATTCCTCCCATCCTGCAATCCTCAGCAGGCCCCAGGTACTCTGTTGTATTAATTCACTAAAGAATCTTCAGGCTGGGCACGGTGGCTCACACCTGTAATCCCAGCACTTTGGAAGGCCGAGACAGGTGGATCAGGAGGTCAAGAGCTCAAGAGCAGCCTGGCCAACATGGTGAAACCCCGTTTCTACTAAAAATACAAAAATTAGCTGGGCATGGTGGTATGTGCTTGTAATCCCAGCTACTTGGGAGGCTGAGGCAGAAGAATTGCTTGAACCGGGACCTGGGAGGCGGAGTTTTCAGTGTGCTGAGCTCATACCACTGCATTCCAGCCTGGGCTACAGAGTGAGATTTCATCTTAAAAAAAAAAAGAAAGAAAGAAAGAAAGAAGAGAATCTTCAGCAGCATGGTCCAAAGGCATCAGTAAAAGTTTCATCAGTTACAACCATGTTCTGTTTAAGAAAGCAGAGGCATCTCTAATAAGAGTCCACAAACATTTTTTCCAAAATCGCTCATGTGGAAAAGTACTAGTGGTTATCAGTAAATATATAGCTGTTCAGAAACTGCAGCTACTGGAAGTGATGCTGAAGAGTTGCATGGTTGAGTTGAGTTCCCTAAGGGCAGGCTGCCATTATTTTATTTTATTTTATTTTTGAGACAGGGTCTCACTGTGTCACCCAGGTTGGAGTGCGGTGATGTGATCTTGGCTCACTGCAGTCTGCCTCCTGAATTCAAGCGATTCTCATGCCTCAGCCTCCCAAGTAGCTGGGACTACAAGCATGTGCCATCACATCTACTTTTTTTTTTTTTTTTGGTATTTTTTTTGGTAGAGACAGGTTTTCACCATGTTGGCCAGGCTGGTCTTGAACTCATGACCTCAAGTGATCCACCCGCTTTGGTCTCCCAAAGCGCTGGGATTATAGGCATGAGCCACCACACCCAGTCCAGGCTGCTACTTTTTTTTTTCTTTTGAGACAGAGTCTTGCTCTGTTGCCCAGGCTGGAGTGCAGTGGTGTGATCTTGGCTCACTGCAACCACTGCCTCTAGGATTCAAGCGATTCTCCTGCCGCAGCCTCCCGAGTAGCTAGATTACAGGTGCACACCACCACACCCGGCTAATTTTTGTATTTTTAGTAGAGAAGGGGTTTCACCATGTTGGCCAGGCTGGTCTTGAACTCCTGACCTCAGATGATCTGCCTACCTTGGTCTCCCAAAGTGCTGGGATTACAGGTGTGAGCCACCGCGTCCATCAAGGCTGCCATTTTATTTCCCTCCAGTGCCTAATGAATGTTTGAGGAAGGACGGCAGGGCAGCCGGGGCTTTCCTGTGAATCCAGAAGCCCTCACACACCTCCAGATCTCATTTGAGTTTGGACAACCAGCCACTCACATGACCTTACATGCCTGATTTTGGACAGGAATCCCAACATCTAGCTTGAGCTCCAGCAAATGGATTGGGGAGGAACCACAGGTGTAGATAGGGAAAGGAACGTGGGTGGTTATAGGAGAGCCCTGTAGATGCTATGTTGGTGTGGGATAAACCAGTCCATTTTCTGTGTGTACATTTGTGTTTGCATATGTGGGTTTCTTGCATGCTTCCTAACAAACATATCAGAATGCCCAGGAGTAGAATTCATTGAGTACTGAAAGAAGAATGATGCTTTGAGTACAAATCATGAAAATGAAGGCACATAGAGCATTTTTCAGTCACCACAATACAAGCAAAACAGTGTTCTCCACACACATGCACATGTGCACGCACGCACGCTCACACACACACACACACACACACACACTTATACCTACTTCCAGAATGGAGTAGAGGTAGCTTACAATTAAAGATTTATTATTTACATCTAAAAACAAGAACAATGGCATGAAATGCAGAGGTGATGCGGTAAAATAAAATTGAAGCTAAGGTTCATAGTTGCCATTGAGCACAAACTTCAACTTGGAGCTTCCTGGCAGCCAAGGCAGAAAGGGAAATTCTGATGTGTTGCCTATCTTATCATCTAGTGGGAGGGCCATAGAATTATAGAATGGTAGTGCTGGAAATGATCACTCCATCTTTCCATTTGATAGACGAGAAAAAAGAGACCCAGAGGCGGGAAGTCATAACCTGAAGTTAACAGCAGCGATTCAGTAGCAGCACTGAGACCGGAATCCAGAACTCCTGAGTCACAGTCTAGTGTTTCTCTGACTTTAGTTTGCTGTACCAGGACACATGCCAGATTGTTCAGAGGTTTTTCTTTGTAAAGGCAGCAGGGTGGGTGGGATCTTCATGTGCGTCAGACCTCTGGGTTGAGCCCTAAGCCTGGCAGTGCCCTGGGGGGGGGTTCAGCGGGTGGCGATGGAACCCCCTGCCCGCCTCTGCTGTGCTTGTTCAGGGCCCATACTCAGCTGGTGGCAAGCCAGGTGCCTGGCGCAGAGTGGTGGTGGGGACAGGGAGGGGGCAATGGGGGCCCCAAGACGGGCTTTTCCTGGGAAGAAGCCTGGGGTTTGGCCCTGCTCCAGGGGGCTGCAGGGGCCTGTCTCTGCTGTCTGGGATTCCAATCTCTGCAGCTGGTGTCTGAAGACAATAAGACAGAGGCCTCCCCGCCCTGGGCCACCCCACCCTGGCCCCAGATGGGCTGCGGTTAGTGAGGCCTCCGCCAAGAGTCAGTTCCTTGCACAGCCCGGTCTTCGGGAGAGGCCTGTGCTGAGTGGGCCCAGGCCGGGGTGGTCCTGGGGTGTGACGTTCAGACGGGGAGGACAGCGGGGACCTGGTGCTCGGCTGCCCTCCGGGGCTGCATGGTGGAGACGGGCCTGCGGTGCAGAGCCTGGAGGCACAGGAGCGGACCTGGGGCCTGGTGCGGCATCTGGAAGGGAGCTCTCAGAGCACCTGGGGTGTCAGAGGTCAGACACGGAAGGACACGCCAAGCCTCAGGACCTGCAGATGTGAGCACGGAAGGGGCTGGGGGATACCCCTGCTGCCTCGATTTACAGGGGAGGATATTGAGGACCAGCCAGGCGCACCTAGCTTATGTTGGGATCTGGGCAGAAAAGCCAGAGTTGGGAGCACAGAGTAAGGCCCCAGGACGAAGGAGCAGGAGGAGGAGGAGGAGGAGGAGGAGGAAGGAGGTGGGCAGCCCTGCTCCCACCGGCTGCTGGCTCGACTCTCACCATCTCCATCTTCATCCCTCAAATAAATCCCTCAGCCTGACCCTCTTCCACGCCTGTTCCAAAGTTGATGCTAGCCCTATCGGCCTCCCCCCTCTGCCTGCTCATCTGTCTTCCCCAGATAACCCGCATCTCCTCCTCCCTCACACTCAGCTCCAGCGAGCTGGAGTCCCACATTCCACTCCCCCATACGGCTCCTCCCTCCCCTCTAGACCCCTCTGCCAGGCGCTGGCCACCTCCTTCCCCCCTCGGGGTCCCTCCCCATCCCTCCCTGGATGCCCTGTTCCAGAGCCTGCAGAGACACCTCCTACTTCCACAGGCCCACCATGGGGACCTGGAACCCACGGAGACACAAGGGGAACCCCAGCAGTCACAGTGACAAAAAGAAAAAGAGAAGCCCTCTCTCTCCGCGCCTCCAGTGGCTTCTCCCCTCCCCCAGCTTCCCCCACAGAAAACCCTGGGAGGCTGAGGAAGGAGCGGAAAGACGGAGCTAAGCCTGCAGGAAATTAAACATGAAATGAAAACAAGCTCCTCTGATTCATTCTCTCATCCTGGCCCCAGTCTCCCATCCCAGGCCACTGATAAAGGGGGATCCCGTTTCAGCAGCACGGAGAGGAGACCCCATCGGCCCTTGGCTCCCAGTGGGCGGCCAGGGCCTGGATCCTAGGAATCCCTGGAGGAAAAGGGGCCCTGGGAGGCTCCAGGGCAGGGGCTGAGACCCCAGGCTCTGGAGAGGGTCCGTCTCTAGGGAAGAGGCTTCTCCTCCCCAGACAAAGTGTGTGCCTACATGCGCGTGCATGCAGGCACACTAGTGGGCCCACTGGGCACACACACACATGCTTGGGATGAGGAAGGGGCAAGCCAGTTGTGCAGGAGTGGAGAAACACACTCATGTGCCCCCCTGCACCCCGCTCACCCCCACCCTCCTCACAGTAACATGAGACATGTTCCCCACTTCCTTGACCTCCTTCCTCTAGCAAAAGACAGTGAGACATTGTCAGTACTTCCATGAGCCCGTCCGTTCGCCAGCTACACTGGATGCCCAAAGATGCCAGGCAGTGTCTGCGGGGAGGAGGTCCACACCTCCTGGTCCCCTCCTTGCAGTGGTTGCTAGGAAGCTCAAAGGCTCTGAGGCAGAGGCATATTGACAGCTGACTTCTATGTTTAGCTCAGCAGCCGCACGGATTGTGATGGATGGAGAAGGGTTTCCACCTGGAGAGCAGGAACTGGACCTCAGGAAGGTTGGCTTTCTTGATGCCTAGGCCTGGAAGAGCCTGGCAAGACTCCTTATGGCTCTGCAGCTGAGGCTGTTGGCATGGCTCTGTTCTCCCCATCTGCAGCGTGCTGTCTGAGATGTGCCTACTTGCATCTGAGTCTGCAAAGCCAGCAGGCAGGTGCACATCGAGCTGGCAGAGGCCTCCCTCTGAGGAGCACCATGGTCCATCTCTGAATCAGCCCGAAGCCATTTCTGGCCCTCCTCATTCTCCCTCTCTCGCCCACCCCGTCCCCAGTGCCCCTTCTCCAGATCCTAATCCATGGGCCAGGGGTAGAGCCTCCAGAAAGTTCTCAGCCTTCCCAAAATGCTCTTGCAAAGGAATAGGACCCAGCACTCCCCACCACCAAGGACCCCAGTGCTCATGGCTGACTCAGAGACCTCCCTCCCCAGTCGGGCTCCCAGTGAGACCAACGTCCCATCCACTTGTGCTCAGTGACGGGTGGGCCTCTGCTTCCGTTCAGCACCAGGCCACTCTTCCACACAAGATTTTGTGGTGGCTGCCTCTGTGGACGGCACCAAGGACAAACCCCTTCACTCGCCATTCGAGGCCCTCTGTGATCAGACTCTGTTTCTTTCTCTCCCACCAATTCCTTCAAATTGACCTCTTTAGGTTTTTGGAATATGCCTTGCTGTTTGTAAACACATCTGGAGGAGCGTTTGAAGCTTTTATCAGCGTCTCCGCAGGAGTCTGTAACCCACAGTGGGTTGGATGACTGCTAAGATGACCAGTGACTTGTTTCATGAGTGGTGACACTTGCCTGCTCTAGGTTCTGAAGCTTAGAAAAATAAAGATCTCAAGATCCTGCCCACGGCTAGTGGGGGTAACATACCTTCCCGACTCAGAGTGGATGATCCTAGATTGTCAGCTCTTGAGGACAAAGACGAAGGCTGATATTTATGTGTGGCCCCCCCACCCGCCAGCTTCCCGAACAAACTGCAACTGATGGGGCGGAGGGGCGCTCAAGGGAACAGCTTGCACTGCCTGAAGGTGAGGTCTCCAGGCTGGCATCTCGCCCCGGTGACAATGGTGACAATGGCTTCTTTGCCCTGTAGGTCTGGTTCCAGAACCGCAGGGCCAAGTGGAGGAAGCGGGAGCGTTTTGGGCAGATGCAGCAGGTTCGAACCCACTTCTCCACAGCCTATGAGCTGCCCCTCCTCACCCGAGCGGAGAACTACGCCCAGGTAAGCTCTGCCCTGAGCTGTCTCCTTGGATCCCCAGCCCCTGGTGCTCTGAGAATGAGCCTGTTGGAGGAGAGCCCAGGTCCCCCAAGATGACGTACGGCTCCGGGCTGCCCTTCCGTCTCAGTCCAGGGGTGTGCCTATTTATACCAGAATGTGGGAGGCCCAGGGTTATTCTGTCCCGCTAGCCATTGACCCAGGCTTGGCTGAGCTTTAGGGAAAGGAAGATTGGGGCAGTGAGAGCGGCTCTTTCCTCCGCTAGCCTTGGCCACTTTTGCTGTGGGCATCGGAACCCAGGCTGGTAGAAGGCCATCCAGGCCATCAGATGCCGCTCGGAGTGTCTCTTGAGAAAGCGCGCTCTGAAATCCTGAGGACTCGTGGCCGAGTTGGAATGAACCTGGATTCTGAGTCCGGGGACTTAGGTTGTCTCCCCAGCTGCAGGCCCCTCTCACTGCAGGCAAGTCTCAAGTCTCTGAGCCTCCGTTTCTTCACCTGTACCTTGGACATGGTAAAAAGCGTCTGCGCAACACTGTTGAAAGACAGATGGAAGGTCTAAATTCCATTGTGCAAAAGGATTTTGTGGATGGTACAGTTTCAAAAAGCTTGTGTGCCTGCGCTCAGCTTCTGGGGCTGTGTCCTCCCCTCCCTGCCCCAGAGCATTTTCCTGGGTGTCTGTCAGCCGGTCCCCTGGTGTCCTTCGAGTCCTCAGTGAGATGCAAGGGACAAGAAGCCCTGAGTCGCATCAGCCACCTGGGATGCTCGGAGAGACTATTTCTGGCCAAGTCCAAGTCCACTTCCGACACGCCTCAGCCTGCCCAGCAGAAGTGGCTGCGCCCTCCCTGCCTAGGCCTCATGCTGGCATGGCCTCTGCCTCAGCTGCAAGCCTGGCCCACCCAGCAGCCAGCCTGTAGCATGGGCACCCCTGCCTCCTGTACTTCTCCCTGACCTGGTTCTGTTCTAGCAAATGGTCTCTGGGATCTCCCCCAACCCAGGATTCATGGGACATGGGGCAGGGTGCAGGCCTGGAGATGAGGCTGAGGAACATGGGCTGTCTCACACAGCGCCATCGGCATCTGCTCGCACTGTGTTCCTCCACTCTTTCTCCCCTCTCCCTCCCTCAACTCGGCCTCCCTCTGTCCTCCAGGATGGGACTCCAGTTCCCTCCTTGGCTTTGAGCTTAGCTGCCTGAGCGCACAGCTGGAGGGAGCAACCAACAGCAACCCCACAGCTGGAGGGTGGGGCCCTGCTCACCGCCCCACCCCAGCCTCACTCCCAGCAGCACAGAGTGCACACCCCGACCTCTTCCGAGAGCGGGCGGCGGGAGCCCAACCAGTCCCCTTCCCCTGCACCTTGAGGAGAAATGCAGTTCCTTCCAGGATTAGGGCTGAGCTCCTTCTCCCTGCTTTAAAATGCCTCCCTTGAGTGTACCCAGACACACGTGGGAGGGCAGGCCGGCAGAAGCCCGCTTGAGGCTACAAGAATCCCGGTTTCATAAGTTGAGAGGCTCCCGGGTCTCCTCACACTCCAAGTCTACCTTCTTATACGTGCTTAGATGGCAGAGGACGATAGGAGCCCCAGGTGAAGGCTGGGGAGGGAAGGGAAGCCAGTGGCACCGATGGAAGACAAGATGGCCAGCTCACCCCTGCTCATGCCCTTGCCCTCTTGGCATGGGAGGTCGGGCCTCGGCTCTGGCTGTCCACTCCTGAGGCAGCCCCTCCCGTCCTGAGTTAGTTTTACAGCCTCCTAGTTCAGTCCCTGGAACCTCAGCCATGGACTCTTGGCTTCTGGAAGGTTTAGGCCCCTGCTATCCACCTTATCCAAGCCCTCCACCTTCCCTGCTCCTGGTGGGGGCCCAAGGGAACCTTCAATCCCAAAGCTCTTTGAGTTGAGGGCTGCTCACCGTGCTCAGGTGCCTGTGGGTGAGCTGGAGGTGAATGAGACACAGCTGCCATCCACAGAAGGAGAGGCTAAGTCTGCAGCCGAGTCTCAAATTAGGAAGCCAGCCGGGGGTACTGGGGGGCCACCCTTCCACTGGACCCTTGATAAAGTCTGAGGTCACTCCTTAGAACTGAATTTCCCTCTGCTGCTAGCCTGGCCCTGGGAACAGAGATGCCAACGTGTAAAACCCACGGCCGCAGGTGAATCTGGATGTCCATCAAGGATACTTAAGCGGGGCTTCATGGGAAGGATGACAGTGAGCGGGGAGGTGCTCCGGAGAAGGGGCGAGCGCGCCCGCCGGCTGGTGACATCTCTCCCTTCCTCTCCCAGATTCAGAACCCGTCCTGGATCGGCAACAATGGGGCTGCCTCGCCCGTGCCGGCCTGCGTGGTCCCCTGCGACCCAGTGCCTGCCTGCATGTCCCCTCACGCCCACCCCCCTGGCTCTGGGGCCAGCAGCGTCACCGACTTCCTGAGTGTGTCTGGGGCTGGCAGTCACGTGGGCCAGACGCACATGGGCAGCCTGTTTGGAGCAGCTGGTCTCAGCCCAGGCCTCAATGGCTACGAGCTCAACGGCGAGCCGGACCGCAAGACCTCGAGCATCGCGGCCCTCCGCATGAAGGCCAAGGAGCACAGTGCGGCCATCTCCTGGGCCACATGACAGGGTACCCCCACCCCGTCCCCACCTCGGGACACCATGGGCCACGCCCATGCCTTCCAGGCCCCCAGCCTCCCACTCGACTTTCCTCTTAGGAACCTGGCCTGGGCCAGGGGTCTGACCCTCAGCACTTTCAACCTCCCCAAGTCTGAGGCCCCGTGGACTGCTGGGAGGGAGGGGGCAGCAGGCCCCTGACCTTCCCTGGTACTGAGGCCCTGACCCCTGCTCCCGGCTACGGGCAGTAGAGAGAGCCAGGTGGCCACGTTTCTCAGCTTCGCCTCCCTGATAAGCTGAAGGCGCTTTCTCCCTCCCGCCCGCTCCTCTGCCCTGCCTAGTTGACCATGAGTCAAAGCTAGATTTCCATGCAGACCCAGGAGCCTCAGCAGCCCAGTGTTGCCCATCCTCTCCCTCCCTGTGGGGTCCCCGGTCACCAGGCCGGGGACTGTGTGTCTGAAGAACAGGCTGCCCTGCAGAGCCGGCCTCCTGCCCTCCCAGCTTGCTCTCCCCGAAAGCACATGGAAGCCAACCAGGTGGGGCCGAGACACCAGCCTCCCCCTCCCCACGAACAGCAACAAGTCTGACAGAGCCAAATGTCCTCTGGGCTGGACACACCTGGAGACAGTGGGCAGAGGAGGACAGGAGCTGGAGCCAAGGACCCCTGCTGCCATCCAGCAATGCCAGTCCCCAGGGGAGACGTGGGCCAGCCCCTCATACCCCAGAGCCCCTGGCTCCGGGTGGACACTGTAGGGGAGGAGCCGGGCCTGGGGGAGGCTGGGGACACGGATGCCACTAGGGCTCCCATGGTGCTAGAAGACGGAAGGCTCCTGGGAGGGGGAGGCATCTGGGTGGTGCACCTGGCCTCCAGTGCAGTGGGGAGCTCTGGGCAGCTTTGCTCTCCATCCAGAGCGCAGTCAGGGTCCCTCCAGGAGGATGCGGAGGGGCTTGTCCTTCCCTGCCCTGCCGTGGCCCCTCCCTGGCGCTGCTCAGCAGTGTCCCGGCGTGGAAGGACTCACGACTCGGAACATGTAAGCTAGGGCTGGAGGCCGGGCCACAGAAGGTCCAGAGCCACGTGCACGCTTTGGTAGAGGACGTGTGGCCATGCTCAGCCTCCAGGGCCTGCCACAGCCTCAGACGGACTGTCCTCCCTGCCATCTCTGTCACAGCGTCTTCACTGTCCGGAGCCTTCCGCAGCAGATGGGGGCTCTGTGTCCCTCCAGGCACTGGGGAGGGTGCTGTTCTTCTCCACACAGCTTTCTGCATTCTCTGGAGAGCCTGCCCTTCCACTTCTTCCCTGTGGACCCGGACTCTCTGCCCTCTCCAGCCTGCGGAAGGGCTCCTGGCCTGGGCTCCTCGGCATGGCTTGCTATGGCAGATGGGGGTGGCGGGAGGCCCTCCTAAAACCAGGCTTACTCCGTACCTGCCTGCCTGACCCTGCAGCTTGGGTCTGGCCCCGGGCCCCAGCCCTCACCCCAGCTGGGACTACACAGTAACCGTCCTGAGGCAGGCCTGTCAGACCCCAGGGGTCCCTCCAGCAGGCAACCCCCAAGCCCCGCATTGAAGCGCTCGCCTTTTCTGCCTTCTCCCTAGATTCCTGACATGGAGTCGGGCCAGGCCCGCTAGGCGCAGGGTCACGGACACAGAACGGCCTCCTGGGTTGGGCTGAGGGTAAACCTGGCATTGTGGAGTGAGGGTCTCGGGTTGGGGTGACAGCCTCCCGCCTGCCTGGTGTTCTCATCTGCTCTGGAAACCAGGCTGAGGAAGAGCCTGGCTGCGGCCTCCCTTAACAAGAGTCAGACCGCTTTGTGAACTGTAGCTCTAAAATTGATGTTTTAGAGGTGAAAGGGTCTTTGACTTTGAATTAAATGTTCTTGGAGGCTTGGCTTTAAGTTGTTTCAAATATTTGAGGACCTTGGAGTGACTTTCAGGAAGGTTTTTGTAGTTCTGAGCTTCACTGGAATAACCGACTCCCCTAAAATCCAGCCAGGGCTGGGAAGGGTCCCCCCATTTCTCCCCTATTTTCTTCTGAAATGCTTGTGGCTGAGGAAGGATGGGGGAGGAAGGAACTTTCACCCCGGGTCTTTCTCCCCATGAGAGAATCACAACAAAGAGGAGAGCCGGGTAGCTCCAGAGTGGGCGGGGAGGGGGTTGAGAGCTTTAAAGGGGCTTTTCTGGAGGGGCCTCGGCGCCCAGTTCCTCCGTGTGTCTGCTCTCTGGCTGGGCTAGACCCAAGCCAGGCAAATTTCAACCCAAAAACTTGAGAAGAAAAAGCATCTATTAAAAGGCTCTGTGGCTATGGCTGCCCGTTCCAACACACCCAGGAAGGGTCTAGGATCAAACATGCCAGTGTGAAATGTTCCTGTTCATCTCTCCAAAGGTAGCCACGCACCCCAATCCTGTCCTCCGCGGCTTGACCCAGCCCTCGAGGGCCACCTAACCACACGAAGTATGACAGGACCACGTAGTGGGGAGGAAGCTTAGAAACCCTCTAGTTAGTCCAGTCCCTTCGCAACAGAGAAGACCCTGGCCCAGAGTGGAGAAGTGACTGCCCTGACCTGCATTTGCCCGAGACAAAGCTGAGAGAGGAAACTGGGATGTGCCAGGATGCGTGAGGGCCGGTCCTCGGGGGACCTCGGGGGTGACCGGTGCTGCACGGAGCTCCCAGTGTCTCATGGGCGTCCACTCAGCAGCTCGGTTCTCCAGAAGATAACCTTGGGGCCCGGTCCCTTCCCAGATGGGTTGCTGGGCCTGGCTTTCTGCACTGCAGAACAGGGAGCCTCTGCCGTGTCAGCTCCTAGGATGACTATGCAAGCTGGGGCAGCTGCCCAAGGCCGTCTGGAGCTAGAGCTCATGAAGGCAGGTGGAGAGAAGCATCTACCTGCCACGTGGTTTCATTGCTAAGCGAAAAAGCTAAGAAAGATGAGGATTTCCTTTGGTTATCTGCCTAAGATCTCAACAGAGATGACAACTTAAAGACGAAGTCGTGGGTGGCCGGCAAATGGACGGGCAGCCTCCTCACACTGACCGCCTCCAGTCCTTGCTGGGCGTAGGTCTCAGCATGGCAAGGCTCTACACTAAGGTGCTGCTACTGCCCTCCAGATGCCAGTACCGCTCCCGGGGCGTGGGAGCGAGGGCTCTGGTGGGCACACCGAGAGGCTTGTCTCCAAGGCTGAAATGGCACTTGGCGGACATGGGCTGTTAGAACTTTCCTTGAATTCTTTTAACTATACTTGATTCTCAGCGCTCACTACCATGCCTCCAGCTTTGGGAAGCATGGTGGCCAGGTTAGCTCAAAGACACTGCAATGGGGTGGGTGCAGCAAGTGTGAGGTGGGTCCCCAGTACACACAGCTATGACCACACTGGACCCAGCTCCCTGCTGCCTCCTGTCATTTCAGGTGGGCCGACAAGAGGAACGTTTCCATGACAACTCCACATACCCTGCTTCTGCCGTCATCCCCTCTCTGGGCTGGATGGTGGGGAGACCATCTTCAAGAACATGAAAGACATGAGGGGGTTCCTGGTCTGTGTCGTGGCCCTGACGGTCAGGTGCAAAGGTGAACAGGCCAGGCTGGGGGAGGATCGTTAGTAAACTGGCTCCCAGGATCATAGTCTGTGACTCTCCAGTTGAAAAATCAGAAGGCGACAAAGACCCATCAACCCCACTTCAATTCTTTCAGGATGCTGTAGGAGCAAAGGTGCTTCCACGACCCAGCCTCCGCCTCTCCTTTCTTCCCCTTTCACTCACACACATAGAGCTAGGCCTTTATACTACTGATTTTGAAGGACAGTTTCTGGTGTCTAATCATCTGTTTGGGTGTGCAGTGGTTGAAAAAAGAGAGCTGAGTGCTATAAGGAACACGAACCTCAACCAATACTTAATGTTCACATTGTAAGATATTTTGACCCTGTATAAATGCAACTTTTCCTTTAGCTTAATGGCCTGGGGTGAACTATTAAAAATATATATTAAAAAATACAGTAAAAATCCAGAAAAATGTAAAAAAAAAAAAAAAAAAAAAAAAACCATGAGGTTGGTTCCATAAAGTTTTACTGCCTGTACCGCCATGTAACTACATTATAGCAAAATATTAAAAGAAACGTTCTTGCCTTTTAAAGTAAGTTATTGCACTTACATCTTTTTTGGGAGAGGAGGAACACAGGTGGGAAGGAGAGGTAGGGGTCCAGGTGTGGGCTAAATGGCGCACAAAGGCAGCTGGGCCCTCCCAGAACACCCTTTGCTGGCCCAGCCCAAACTGTTTGGTGGTTGTTATTTGCAATAAACTCCTTCTCCTTCCTCCTCCAAACTGGAATCTGTCTGTTTTGTTCCTGATTTGTGGCAGATGAAATGTGATCAGAGGGGACTCTGAAATCTCACGTTAATTGAAGTCGGCAAAACATACTAACAGTGCCCTTTTGAACTGCTGACACGGTACAGAAGGGATTACCAGGGCTAGATGAACAACAGGTGGCCGGCTGATGCTCCCGCACAAAGAAGGGGTGCATGGCCTGCAAAGGTCTGGGACATACCCAGCCCCCTTGTCCCAGAGGACCTGTCTGCACTGCAGGGAAGCTAGAGGGGGGCAGGGAGTACCAGAACCCACTTCACGCAGCCCAAAGGGCCGCAGCAGCAGCTTCAGAGGCCATCTGAAGACAGCTCCTTTCCTTGCCTGCCTGGCATCTGGGGTGTGCTCAGCACAGATTGTGCCATGAGGTCTTCACAACCAGCACTGCCAGCCCCTCAGTGCTACTGAGTACTGTTCTGTTTCCAGGGGCTGTGCTGAAAGCAGAAGGAGAGCCAGAGCACGGAGGGCCAGGCTGCTTGGCACCAGGAGCGCAGAGGCGGGTCCTAGTCCTGGCTCTGCTACTGAGTGGCCAGGGGAACTATCCTTCCAAGGAGGTATGGCCAGACAACTGTTAAAGCAAAGCTCTGAAGACAAAGTAGGAAGCAGAAGGAACCCAGGGTCTACTGTGGAAGAGGTGTTTTCTTGCTTTCCAGCATGAAGGTGACTCAGGAAGAGGCAGTCAGCCTCCAAGGGACCACCGTGTGGACAGGGAGTCATTTTTGTTGACCAAACCAGCTGACTCTCAGTTCTCACATCTGAAGGAGAGAATAAGCCCCTGTCCCTGCTCAGCTTACCAGTGTGGGGGGAGGATTAGGTGGACAACGTCCGTGCATGGGTTTGGCAAGCCAGTGTGGCATAGTGACAGGAGGGACAATGATTACTCCCAGAGAATGACATTGCCCTCCAGTTCCCAGCTGTAAGTCTGACGAAACAACAACAATAGCAACAATAAACTCCTTTTCATCCTCCCTTTCCAGCTATTTGAACAAGGTTTTCTTGGAACCACATCTCAGATTTGATACCTGTGGCGGTACAATCACATTCAGTATAGCCCCAACTGGGTTTTAGATTGACTTGGGCTGGGAACTTTTTCTTTTTTTAAATGACACCTGCCCTATATTAGGGCTCAGGGTCATGGTAGTGCCTGGATGCTCCACACCAAATCACTGCCAAGTCACAGGGCAGGAATTGAAGCAGAGACAGAAAAAAGCCATGTGCCAACCACATGCGAAGCCAGGGGATGCTGTCTCTACCTCATGCCTTTGCTTCTTCTGTGGGAGCTGAGCACCCCCCAAATCCTGCAGAGTCCAGATGGGCATCACTGCTAAAGAGGAAGACTGGCCTGATGGGTGACGTAGGCATCATGGAGGATGCAGGGAACCCACCCCTGGGACCAGTGCCTCCGAGTGGTCTCTGAGGAGGACAAGGTCAGCACCAGCAGGGCCTCCTGTGACTGTGGACCACGGCTAAGCCCTTCACTGTCTGACCACCCAGGACAGCTCATTGCTCCCCAAACCATCTACGCCCTTTCATTTGGCCATACCACTGGACTTGCTACCTCTTCTTCGAATGCCTCTGTCTCCTCTCTAGATCCCCTCCAATGCACCCAGCCACTCTGCAAGGCTTCCTCCAAATGATACCATCTTCTGTGATGGTCTTTCTTAATCCCATGCCCTCACCCCAACTTCCACCCCTAGGTCAACGGCTGCCCCTCTGCGCTTCCACAAAACTTTTTGTTTAATAATACCATGAAAGGCTGAGCGTGGTGGCTCACACCTGTAATCCCAGCACTTTGGGAGGCTGAGGCAGGTGGATCACTTGAGGTTGGGAGTTCAAGACCAGCCTGCCTAACAGAGAAACCCTGTTTCTATTTAAAATACAAAATTAGCCAGGCGTGGTGGTGCATGCCTGGAATCCCACCTATTCGGGAGGTTGAGGCAGGAGAATCACTTGAACCCAGGAGGTGGAGGTTGTGGTGAGCCGAGATCATGCCATTGCACTCTAGCCTGGGTAATAAGAGCAAAACTCCATCCTCCCAAAAAAAACCACAATACCGTGACGGCACATAATACCATTTAAGTTATCTATTTATCCACCTGACTTCCTCACATCCTTAAAAGGCTCTTCTATGAGGAGACAGGCTATATTCACATCTGAATGCCTGAGAGAATAAGAATATCAGGTCATTGGGTGAATGAATGGGAAAGTGAGAATGATGAGATGCTCTGTGTTGATTAAGGGTGGGAGGAGGAAGGTCAGAGGACATGCAAGGATTCGTTTTAGAGGGCCAGAAGCTAACTCAGTCCACTAGAGATCTTCCTGGAGTGTCAGAGCCTCTACTTGACCATGAACCCCGCCCACCCCATTCTTCCAGGGTTCACATGCATTCATTATGAGCTGTGGCCAGGGCAGGAAAGCTGCCCTCTTTAGTGTTGCCAGGGTTGGGCCAGCTCCCCAAGATGGGACCTTTGCAAGAGGTCCTGTGTCCAAGAGTGTTCATCTGGAAGCTTCTCCACTTGGCCCTGGGCTCAAAGCCTGCTTTCTCCAGCATCCCTGGAGAATCCTCATGCCCTGAAGCCCTCCACTCTCAACCCCAGCTTCAGCGGCTGCCTGAAGACAGCTCCTTTCCTGCCTTGGTGCCAACCCCAGCAGAAACCACTCTTGCCTTCAGCTCATCACCAATCCCATTGTCCCAGGTCTTGCTACAGGCAACTCTGCCAACCCCAGGGCTCCACATGCTCGTTGGGCCATGTGACAGCAGAATCCTCAATGTGGCGAGCAGGGCATGGAGTGGTGGTGGTACCTCTCCTTCCACAGATCCAGACTTGCATGCTCAGCAGCTAAGGAACAATAGGCTCTCCACAAATAGCCAGTTCCCCAAAATAGGGCCGACTGCAAACTGTCTATGCGCACAAGTGAGGAGCTGCAAGTCAGCGCCAGAAGACAATGGGGTGTGAGAGTTGAAATTTTCCCAGGAATTCTGTGTGATTCCAAACAGATTTTTTTTTTTTTTTTTTTTTAAGCTCCACACAGACCAACAGGCTTGAGGAAGGGCAAACCTCCACAGGGAGCTTTAGTTTATGAGCATGTGCACACCATGTGTTAAGGTGTTGCCTTAACTAGTTGGGAGAAAACCCACTGTGGTGCCTGCATGAGATCTGCCTGGAACCCCAGTCAGGATGCAGTCTTAGATGTGCAGAGGACACAGTGTTCTAGCCCTGCCTCCTGGGATTTCTCCCTTGGCAGCATCACAAGCCCCATCTCTGTCCCTTCTCTGTCCTCTACCCACAGTGTACCTCTGTAATTTCCAGGCTCTTTGGGAAAGGAAGGGCTCCCTGTGGCTATGATAGTAGGGCCAAGCTACACCATGGGGAAAAAATGAAAATAAATGAGTGTGTGTGTTTTGAGAGAACGGGGGAAGGGGATAAACGCCTAAGGAAGGATGGAACACAAGGCAAACCATAGCTCTTCTCCAAGATAGGTATGGACAGAAAGCTCTGTCCAGATGATAGCATGGGGGAACACTGGCCAGGAAGCCACATGGTGAAGCAAGAGACAGGAGTCATGAGTTAAAGAATGGACGTTGCAACTTACTAGCTCTGTTACCCTAGGCAAGCCACAAAAATGCTTCCATTTTCAATTTTTTCATCTGTCAAATGGGGATAACCAACTGCTTCCTGCTTATCTCATCAGGCGGTTATGAAGTCCAAAAGTTACAATATTTGAAAAATAGTGAAGAGTTGTACAGAGGGGGAATCAGGCGCACTGGAGGCTGAGAAGGCCAAAGGGCTAAACTTCCATCCAAGTGGCTAAGGGCGGGGTGCCAAACACTGGAGAATTGCTCCGCAAGTTCTATGGACGCCATACTATGGAGCACTGGGGATGCCCGATTTTATGTTTATCAGATTGGCAGGGGTGGGGAGGCAGTGAGGGATCTGGGGTGAGCAGTGTATTAATCTGCTTGGGCTGCCGTAACAAAATACCACACACTGGGTGGCTAACATTTATTTTCTCCTAGTTCTGGAGGGCCAGAAGTCCATGATCAAAGTGCTGGCAAATCTGGTTTCTGGCCTCTTTCTGACTTATGTTAATAGAAGACGGCCTTCTCTGTGTCCTCACAGAGCCCTTCCTCTGTGCACACATGTAGAGAGGTCTGATGCCCCTTCCTCTGTTAAGGACACCAGTCCTATTGGAGTAGGGTCCCACACTTATGACCTCACTTAACCTTTATTAACTCATTATGGGCCCTATCTGCAAATGCAGTTACATTGGAGGTTAGCACTTCAGTATACAAAGGTGGGGGCACAACGCTGTCCATAACAAGCAGTGTGGCTGGTATGTGTTATAGGGGTGACAGGAAGGCAAAGAAATGAGCAGGGGGCTGCTTTTCCCATCCCTGTATCCAAAAGGGTCTCAGCATCCCCAGCAAGTTCCCAACTGGGCTCAGCAACCATCCTGGTTTAGTGCCCCTCTCACTTTCTACATAGGCTACTGCTAAGTGGTTACATCTCATTCCCAGTCTCTCACTGGTCCACTCCATCAACAATATGGATGCCAAAACCCTGCTCTGATCCATCCTTAACCAGCACATTCATGTGAAAACCTTCACACGCCTATAGGCTGGTGTTCCGGCTCTCTAATGTAGCCCTCAACTCCTGTTCAGCCTTGTTGATTCCAATTCCCTAGTCTGGGCTCTGGGCTCCTGCAAACCTAGGACATTCTTTACACTTTCCCATCTTCTTGTTTCCTTTCATTCCTGTCAGGTTGAATGCCTGCCCCAAACATACGTCTTTATTTGTTAAGGATTTTGCAATTATGTTCAGGAGGGTTATTGGTAAACACACCCCTGTCCACCTAATGCCCGTCTCCATGCATTAACTATTCACAGCCCCTTCAAATGCTATCTCCTTGAACAAGTCAAAAGCAATCCCACTCTGCTTCCACGGGGGGCAATGTGTGCAATTTGTCCTTTGTCATGCACTGTCTTATACAGCAGATAGGACTACCAATGATTAATCTCTTGTGTTTATCAATTAAATGATGAGATCCTTGTAGGCAGAAATGATGTCTTCTTTGCCATTTATCTGAAGCAACTGGCACAGCATCTCTCACATGGCCAGCATTTAATAAATGTCAGCTGCCTACCTGGCAAGTCCGTATTCCATACCAAGAACACACCAGACTGAGGCAACAGGACTGGAGGCATCCTAGATCCTGAAGCCCTAAGCAAATACCCAGGTTAAGGATGGAGACACTGGTCCAGGATAAAACCAAGGAACTATGAAAGATGACACTTTTTAACTATCAGTTTTCTTTCTTTTTTTTTTTTTTTAATAAACACTTCATACATACAGTATATACTCTTCTGTGTCTGGCTTTTTTTTTTTTTTTTTTTTTCTGGAAACTCGTCCATGTTGCTGCATTGCTCAATAGTTCAATATTTCTACTGCTGAGCTGTATTCCATTGTATGTATATACCAGAATTTGTCTATCCATTCATCTACTTTTGAACATTTGACTTATTTCCAGCTTTTGGTTATTTATGAATAAAGCTGCCTATGAACATTTGTGTTCAAATCTTTGTTTGGATATGTTTTCTATTTTTTTTAATTCAGGTATAAAACTTTGTCAAATGCTTTTTCTATATCCAGTGAGATAATCACACAAATATTCTTTTATTCTATTGTGAATTACACTGATTTTCCAACATGAGACCAACTTTATATTCTTACAGTCTTGTATCAATCTGCTAATGTTTTGTTAAGGATTTTGCATTTATGTTCAGGAGGCCTATTGGTCTGCAGTTTTCTTCTTGTAAGGTTTTTATCTGACTTTGATGTCAGGGTAATAATGGCCACTTAAAATGAATTGAAACATAATTCCTCCCCTTTTATTTTCTGAAAAGGGTTTGAATAAAATTGGCAGTATTTCTTCCTTAATTGATAGAACTAACCAGTAAAACTATATGGACATAGATACTTGTTTGCAAAACATTTTAAATTACAAATTTCTTGAACAGATACAAGGGTTTTCAGATTTTCTATTTCTTCTTCAGGCAGTTTTGCCAATTTGTGTCTTTCATGGATTGTGCTCATTTCATGTAAGTTACACAAATTATTGTTATAAAGTTCATATTTCTTAGTCCGTTAGGGCTGTTATAGCAAAATATCTTAGACTGGCAATTTATAAATAATAGAAATTTATTGCTCACAGTTCTGGAGGCTGGAAAATCCAAGATCTAGGTGCCAGCAGATTTGGTGTCTGGTGAGGGGGCCCATTCCTTATAGATGGCACCTTCTAACCTTCTAAGTGTCCTCTCATGGTAGAAGGCACAAATGAGCTCTCTCTCAGGTGTCTTATAACGACACTAATCCCATTCATGAGAGCTCTGCTCATGACCTAATTAACTGCCAGATACTCCACCTGCCAGTACCAAGGCACTGGGGATTAAGTTTCAACACATAAATTTGGCAGGGGGTGGGGTGGGGTGGGGTGTGGGGAGACACACAAAAATTCAGATCATAGCAATGTATTATCCTTTTAATTTGTTTAGAATCTATTCCAATGTTCCCTCTGATTTTTGATACTGGTAATTTGTATCTTAGGGTTTTTTTTTCCTTTAACAGTCTTGAGCAGTTATTAATCTTTTTCAAAGAACCAGTTTTTGATTGATTTTTTTCCCATTGTTTTCCATTTTCTGTTCCACTGATTTCTGCTCTGATCTTTATTCTTTCTACTTACTTTGGGCTTATTTTGCTCCTTTTCCTAGTTTCTTAATGTAGCCTTCTCTTCTAATTTAAACTCTTCCAAGTTTAAATCTTTATGTACTCTACCCTACACATTTTGATACAGTTTTCATTTTTACTCAAAATATTTTCTAATTTCCTTTGTGTCTTTATTAATCCATGCATTATTTAGAAATGTTACTTAATTTCCAACTATTGGGGATATTCTCAGGTATCTGTTGATTTCTGATTTAACTTCACTGTGGTCAGATAACTTTTTAATGTTTTCAATTTCTCTAAAATCACTGAGACTTATTTTTGTGCAACACATGTGAGGTAAATGTTGCATGTGCACTTAAGAAGAATGTGTATTCGGCTACAGTGGATGAAGCATTTTATAACTGTCAATTAAGGTTGCTGATAGTGTTATTCAGGTCATCTATATTTTTCCATTAACTTGTTATATCAGTTACTAAGAGAGGAGCACTGAAACATCTATATATAATTGTGGGTTTTCCATTTTTCTTTCAATGATAGTTTTTGATTTATATAATTTGAGGCACTGTTATTTAATGCACACACATTTAGGATTAGGCTGTTCTGTCTTCTTGAATTGATTGGCCTCTTTATCATTACGAAATTTTCCTCTTGCTCCCCGATGATAAAAATCTCTCCCACTTTTTCATGACTAATATTTGCATAGCACATCTTTTCTATCGTTTTACTTTTTAAACTTAACTCTGTCTTATACTGGTTTTCCTTGTAGACAGCATGTAATTGCTCTTGCTGCTGATAATCTCTGATAATCTCTGCCCTTTAATTACAGTGTTTAGATCACCTACATTTAATGTAATTGGTGACATGCTTGGGTTTAAGTCTACTATCTTGCTCTTTGTTTCCATCTGTCCCTATGTTCTTTGTTTATTCTTTCTTCTTTTCCTGCTTTTTGATTGAGTATATTTTTGATATTCCATCTCTAGTATTGCCTTATTAGCCCTGCCTCTTTAAAAAGTGATTTTTAGTAGTTGCTCTAGAGTTTACATCATGCATTTTAAATTTCTCACAGGTATCTTACAGACACCTTCCTGGTTTTCTTCCTAATTCACTGGCAACTACTTAGTCTCCTTTGCTGGTTCTTCCTTTTGTTCTCTACCTATAAATGTTAGAGTTGGCCTAGTACTTAGGCCCCCATCCTTGTCACCTTTCTAACTACACTAATACTCTAGGTAATCTTATCGAGTCCTAGAGTTTTAAACCCTCCTTATTTTCAGTCATAACTTTTCCTCTGAGCTCTGGATAACCAACTGTTTAAATGACAGTACACCTTAGATGTCCAATAGACAAACTTAACATGTTTAAAGTAGAGCTCTTGATTTTTCTCTCTCAACATGTCTTTGCCCTTACCCTGCTCAGTCTGACATACTTCAGCTCATGGTATCATGTAGTTACTCAGGACAAAAACCTTGGAGTTACCTGTGAATCCTCTTTTGTTTTAATCTCTTATATGCAATTCATCAGTACATCCAATAAACTCTACTGCCAATTTAACTTCTTACCACCTCTGCTACCATCCTAGTTGAAGTCTCCATTTCTTTCTTGGGTTCCCTAAAATAGTGTCCTAACTGAATTTCTTTCTTCTACTCTTGCTGCTTACAGCCTACTGTCCACTCAGTAGCAGAGATAACCTTTTTAAACATGCCATTCAGATATGGCACTCCCTTGCTTAAAACTATCCAGCGTCTTCCCAGCACACTCACAGTAAGACTCCAGAATCCCTTTGGCCCATATAATCCTAACACAATTTGGCACTGGCCTAACTTTCTGGCATCATCATCTATCATACTCTCCATACTCAATATGCTTCAGACACTATTCTTACTGTTCTTAAAATAAGTTGAGTTTGTTCCTGCCTGAGGGTCTTTATACTAGCTCTTCCCTCTGCCTGGTATGCTCACAGTTCACTCCTTCTCAACATTTGTATTTGTGCTTAAATATCACCTCTGATCAAACTTCCTAAAATACCACCTTATGCCCCAGTCATTTTCCATCTGTAACACTCTGCTTTATTTTCTGCACAGCATTTATGGACATTTGAAATGATATTCACTTACTTGTTTTGCTCATCTTCCTCATTAGAATGTAAGCTTAATGAAAGCAGGTCCATTGTTTTGTTCAGTGCCATATTCTCACACCACAAACAGCATCTAGCACACAATAACTGCTCAGTAAGTATTTGTTGACTGAAGGAACCCATCACATCGGCTTTTTTATTTTTTAAGGGAAAAGAATCTTTTTAAAACGATACACTTAAAAACATGAGAAAATTTACTTTCTCCTGGCCTTTCTCTGAAAGTAAATTAAGTCTTGTTGTCAGATGCAATTCTCTTCAGTAATAGCCTTCAGGTTCAGATTATGTACACAAAAAATATTTCTTTATTGAGTGACTTAACCAGAGTCATCTGTCCTGAGAAGCAGGTAACAGTCAGAGCCCAAGGTGAGAAACAATGTTGTGTCCTGCTCATAGTCTCATGGGATACTTCTGGTGCGTTGTTAAAGCGTAAAGAAACCGAAAAGTCATTCCTTAGGAAGTTCTCCCTCAGAATATTTCCTAACCCCCAGACTTCCACACAGCATATAATACATAGGAGTAGACTTCCAGATGTTTCCTTTCTATCCCAACCTCATCCAAGACCATCCCCTCCATTGAGATGGTACAGATGACATGAGAGTTAAAGGAGCGTCAATCTCTTATTAATGGATATTCATCGTTATAGCTTCCAAAGAAGGGCCAGGGTTCAACTGGCAACTGGAAGGTGCAATGAGAACACAAAAAATATATATATCCTTGAATCCTTCATGCATTAGAGAAGATGGAGTTAGTAGGGCCCTCATTTGTCTAAGTTGCAAGATATCAAACCAACTGGTGACAAAAAGGCTGTTAGAAAAAAAATATTGGAACTATGTCCAGAAAACAAGACAAGATATTTAGGTGCAGGGTAGACAGAAGAGAGGAGATGAAGGTGAGTCCCCAAGGATCTACTAGAGAAAGACCACTGGAAATCCTATAGGAGCTGCTGCCACCAATGTACAATTTTCGTTAATTACCTCAATTGTGGCTGTTACCCCTTAATGAGAAACATAACTTTACTTCTAAGCAGGCAGTGAGGCTGGCAGAAAGTTGAAACCTGAAAATCAGCAGATACAGGGTTGCATACAGCCCTTTCTATTGAAATTAAGCCACATAGAAAACACAGAGAGAGGACTCCAAATAGCTTCAGACAGCAGCCAGCCATGCAGGGCCCTCAGCAGGCACTGGATGGACGTTCTCTCGACTCCTCAAAAGAGGCCCAAATCACAAGTGCTCATTTCAATAACGTAAGAAAATAAACATGGGGCTTATTTATAGCACAGGAAAGGGACTGGGGCAAAAGAACTGCTCATTTGGTAATCCACCCTGACGGGGCCAGATAGGATCCAGACCCCCAGGCTCTCTGGTAACAGGGCAAGCAGAAATAGGGGCCGGAAGAGGGCTGGCTGCCAGCATCACCAGGTACAATCTGGTAAACAATCTGGTTAATAAAAGGGGAAGAGATCTGATACATCATACCATCCCATCAACCCAGGCATAAATGCTCTTGGCATCTCCAATTTCTGGTTGAGGAAAGAGAAAAGGACATTTTAAACTCCTTGCATCCTCCATACCTTAGAGAAGATGGGGTTCACGGAATCCTCATTTACAGCTGGGACTAAAACATACATGCTTAGAATCCTAGGACACAGATGGACTCACACCATCTTACCAAGCTCAAGAACTCCCACTAGAGCTGGAACTCAAGAGCAGTACAGGGATACTGTCTTAGTCAACTCTAATTGCTGTATCTCCTGGGCCGAGCACACTGCCTGGCAAAGACTACATTATCATAAGAAAATGAACACTTGGAATAACAGAATGACTGAATACATGTTCTCTTACCTCAGTTGGATCAGTAACTAGCTGGTTGTTCTTCAGCTGTAGTCACCAGAAAACCAAATGTTCTTTGAGCTGATGCTTGGGTATAATAGCCAATGATATGTTTGCAGCTGTAAGTAAAAGTCCAGATAAATATATTCTAAAGGGAAGGTTGTATATGGTGGCAAGGACTGGTGGCTTTGGTGTAAGATATATGGATTCCCTGCTCTGTCAGCTGCTCCCAACCCATGTGCAGTTCCTGAGAGGTTGTAGACAAGATGGGGCTTTGCTGAGGAAGCCTCTAGCAGACACAGCTGCCTGGGACCTCTTGAGAACTACCTTGTCTTCTGTCTGATAGTTCTGTGCCTTTCAGGAAGTGTGTAAAGAGATGCAACCAGTAGTCCAACCAATTGAGAGCGGAAGAAAGGAAAATGCGCTGTCCTGGGTCAGGCACGGTGGCTCACACCTGTAATCTCAACACTTTGGGACGCTGCAGCAGGAGGATCACTTGAGCCCAGGAGTTAGAGACCAGCCTAGGCAATATAGTAAGACCCTATCTCTACAAAAAAAACCAAAAAATTTAGCCAGGTGTGGTGGTGTGCGCTTTTAGTTCCAGATACTTGGAAGGCTGAGATGAGAAGATTGCTTGAGCTCAGGAGTCTGAGACTACAGAAGTGAGCCATGATCACAGCACTGCACTCCAGCCTATGAGACAGTGAGACTCTGTTTCAAAAAAAAAAAAAAAAAAAAAAAACCCTCCTCTACTCTGAAATGGTTGCAAATGTGAAGAAACAAAATGCCAGATATAGATGCTGGTGATTCAACTACTTCTTGAAAAGGAAAGAGGCCTGGAAAGTTGGGAGAGGAGGCCAAGCTTTCTCTAGTCTAGTCATCTTCCCACCGTTGCCAGCAATGGAGAGCCAGAAGTGTTTAAAAATGGCACAAGGCTGCCTGTACAGACCCACACTCCCTCTCAGGAAATGTGGGGAAGCTGGGGATCCCTAACAGTCCTTTTTTTTTTTTTTGAGACTGAGTCTCACTCTGTTGCCAGGCTGGAGTACAGTGGCACAATCTCGGCTCACTGCAACCTCTGCCTCTGGGTTCAAGTGATTCTCCTGCCTCAGCTTCCCAAGTAGCTGGGACTACAGGCGTGTGCCACCATTCCCAGTTAATGTTTATATTTTTAGTAGAGATGAGGTTTTACCATGTTGGCCGGAATGGTCTCGATCTCTTGAACTTGTGGTCCACCTGCCTCGGCCTCCCAAAGTGCTGAGATTACAGGCATAAGCCACTGCTCTCGGCCCTTAACAGTCCATTTAATGGAGGTGGAAGAGAGGCTGTGGTTTCAGCTTAGAATGCCCTCACCTAGTCTTCAGATAAACTCACAGCTCCCACCCTAAAAATGAAGGGGAAACATTAAAATTTAAAGTAGGTCTTGCCTCCCTGACTTTCCTCGGCCAAGAGAAGCTCGATAAGGCCTATTCACAAATGATGCATGGCTGGTATAATGAGACCAAATGCTGCCCTTGATTTTATTCAGAAGTAGAAAGTGGGTAAGTACCAAACACAGGCTGAGAAGAGAAGCGCCAGGGCTTGATCAGAGCTCTGGGGTGAGGTGAGCAGGGGCAGGCCCCACAGGTTTCATATGCCTCCAGGCCCTGCAGTGGAAAGCTTGAGTTGCTTCCAAAGTCTCTCTGGATGGAAGTTGCTGCCAATATGGTTAACACTCCTGCCAGAACTGCTCCTCAGGAAGCGGCTGGAGGAGGTATGGGGCCAGTTTAGCGTTCTCTGCTCTGCCTCGCCATGCCAGGGCTGCTTGGGGAATAGCCCATTGTGGCCTCTTGCTGCAATGGAAGAGTACCTGGGCCAAGAGAAATGGAAAAAGCAGAATATCCCCAAAGAAGCTACAAAGCAAAGGCTCAGGATGGGTGGCTGATGAGAAATCGCCAACACCCAAAGCCTTTGCCCTATCAGCTGGGTCCCCACAGGACCTAACTGCAGGGCCGGGAAGCGCCTTCCCAGAACCCAACCACTTCCAAACCCAGTCTCTGCTTCATCTACTTTCTCATTACTATCTTGGCTAAAAACCCTCAGGGGTTCTTGGATGTTAACCCCAAATCACAACCTGTGGCTAGAAACATACTTTCACTGATAAAGATGCTCTAGTTTCCTTGCTGGCATGGTGGCTGTCAGAGGCTGGCATCCTAGAAGGAAGCTGGGATCACAGGGTTATTAGCAACACCTTTGGCCAATGAGAGCAAAGAGAGAGCTTGTCTCTTCCAGCTCCCAGTCCGCGTGAGCACAGACCAGCATGACGGTCAGTTTTTTCCAAAGGCAGCAGAGAAACCAGCACTTAAAAACCACGAGTTCAAAGCCCAGCTGGAAGCAGATGAGGCTTTGGCAGAGAAGCCAGGGTAGTCAGAGCTTTGGACATAATGACACTGAGTAAAGAAAGGATACAGCAGAGCATCGGTGGCAGGAAAGAACATGAGATTCTGACAACTAAAGTTGCTGTTTTCCTCTTTAATTCTCTCAGAAAAGGAGGTAAATGCCTAAACGCATGAGGGTTCGTAAAATACATGAGATAAACATTTTAACAACTACCTAATGTTAATCAGCAAAATAAAAAAGTATTTCCAGCCCTGGCATTCCAAGCAGGCCCATCCCAGTGAGGTCCCTGGGGGCAAAGGCAGTGGCTCAGTGTGCACTTGGGCCAGGGCCAGTTCAAGTTCGTCTGACTATAGACCAGTTAAGATGTGATTTCTTTAAAAAGATTTCTTAATCTAAAACCAGCTGTTGTCTGCTGTAGGCCAGAACATGACATTTTAATTAGTATTATTGTTCCGCTTCTGAAACCAGGCTCTATGGCATCCCAAGGGCAGACGATCCTGACCTAAGCTTATGGGTGAGGTCTGCTGTTGAACAGCTCAGAAATACACTAACAAGGAAGTGGAGTCCCTAGCCCATTCTGAATCCATGAGTCACCATCACCTGCTATAACCCTGCCCTGAATTTCTACCATGACTGTACTGCCTATGTGTTTGGAGGGTATTGTCATCTTTGAGGTTGTTTCAAGTGCCTAGGATATAATGTTCCTTCTTTAACATAAATTGTTTTATGCTATGTTGCAAGATCTAATCCCCGATATTCCTGGGATTAATGAGGCACTTTAAATGGAGCTGTAAGGCCTTTAAAGTCCAATGACTCCTATGATGGTGATAAAGTCACACAGCTCTCTAGGGCTCACAATGAACTCTGATTAAAGAGTTTCTCTTCTAAAATCAAAGGACTATCAAGATTTTAAAAAAGAAAAACTGAAAAATGTACCCTTTGAGAGAGAAGCTGCATTAGAAACCAGCCTCTTAGGTAGTGCATTCAGTGATGAGTAAAAGGGCAGACAGATCTGAAGAAGCCAGGGCAATATGACACATGCACAATGCCAGCACAATCCATAGCTTTCAGCAGAGATTTCGATGTTAGGCCCTCCGCTATACCTGCCCCACATCTTGGAGAACAAACTAGAAAAGCCCTAGAAAGGTAAGAGGACCTCACTGTTCTTGTCAGCCTCTGGTATCTGGGTGACAACAAAAATCCTATTTCCTTGTTTTCTATCATATCATCCTCAATATTATGAATATGAGACCAAAATGCTTTCCATGTCTCCTACTGACCAGTACGTATTACCCTAATCAAAAGTACTTGTTAAGCACATGTATTTGCTGTTGTCAGACACTGAAAAAAAATCACAGCTTCAGTTTCTGCATTTGCAAAATGAACAGACTGGATGAGATGATTGCTTGTCCCCTTGGCAATAATAGTCCATGACTGGATCGCTCATTCACATGAAAGAGACAAAATTCTTACGATTTCCACCTCCAACTTTGCTGCTTCTGAAATTTTCTGACCTCTCAAAGTCTGGGGAACACATCTGAAGTGACTCTTGATGAAACCACAGCATAGTAACTGCTCACCTTCACGCCACACGACAGAACAATGAATGGTATATGAATGACGCTGACTGGCATAACAACTAGGTTTTTGTAATTATATCCATATTCTAAGCAAATTGTTATGTATTTGTGTTTTGGGGACACATGTTATGGCTAAAGCCCAAACTGTGGCTAATCTTAATATTAGAGCCAGCTAAATCTGTTTCAAATCCATAACATTTAACATTTGCCAAGGTAGATTTGTTCATCAACTGGGCTTAAAGAGGTATAATTCACACATGTGCAGTATTAGTAAATGCTGAAATCTAATGATTTAAATATACCGGCAACTGTTGCAAAGCAGTTGTACAGCAGCATTTAACGTTAGCCAGAACCACCCTGGCTAATGTTAAGTTTATACCAAAAGAATGAGAGAAATTCTGGCACCCCTTGGGGTGGGGGTCACAATTCCCACAACTTTTACAGGTACCAGCTAGAGCAACTCCTCGTAGGGCTAGTACAGACCCTCTGTTTTGCTCTGACAATACCTATAAAACATTGACTGGATCTAATCAGGAAGCAAAAAGATTTCTCTGGAGGTTTTTGAGTCATCTGCTCTTAAAATGTTTACGATTTGGGACCTCTTATGTTTGGTGCACAGGGTAACAGACATTTCTCCTGGAGTATGTTCCCAGACATGGGCTGATGACTGTTGTTAGGCCAAAGGCAGAGTTAAATATACCAAAGGAGAAAGGGGGTTCCCTGGACTATCAGGAATCGGTGTATAAGACACAGTAGAAAAAGGAATAAAAAATGATTTTAATTATATCAAAAAACCAAACCAAAGAGGAACAGTTCATGGAACTGACAGGAGCCTGACTCAGCGGCTGGTGCTCTTCCTGTGAACAGTCCCGGCACTCCAGGTCCCAAGGCATTTAGCAAATCCCACCAAGATGCCTGCGTTTTGCACCAAATTCTGGGCTTGGCTGTTCCTCCAAAGAACTCACTGATGTAAGTCACTGAAAGTGACGTCCAGGCACCTTTTACATGAATCCCCAGACCTACAATGGGCTGACAGGTTTCTCTTCTCCGGCAGTCTTATAGCCTGTGAAGTTTCCTTCTAGATTGTTATACAGGAACTGAAAACAAAGGGAGCTTCAGCTGGATTTAAACCTGGAGCATGCCACAAAGGCTTCCACTTGGCATTTTTTAGAATAACCCATCGGAGATCATACAAAATACAAGAACAGAGGTTGCATAGCTCGAGGTGCTTGGATATTCCCTCTAGGTTTCTGTTCTTGAGAAAGTGGGTTAGGTGGGTATATGCTGAGATCCAAGTAGGTCAACCTTCCACTCTTAACCCACTACTCTGACATCGGAGTGCTGGCAGGCCTTGTTCTCTTCCTACCCCAGCCTCCCATTCACACCTCCACCAGTGGCACGTTTCATAAGCTGCCAATGTTGGGGAAGCTCTTCAGTTTTTCAGGAAAGTCGTCTTTGTACAGGACAGGGTCAGCTCGGTGTTCCACCACCTTGAGAGGCATGGTCCCGAAGACCGAAGCAAACTTGTTGATGCACTCTGACCTGTAGGTTTTAGGGAGGGGTTTGAGCAGAATGAGAAGGATGGGGGCAGGGAGAAAAGAGAAAATGTTCAGGAGGCTGAGAGACAACAGCAAAATATGTAATGTTCAACATCAACCAAAAAACCTCAAGTAGCCACAGTCTCCTCCCAGGTTCTGAAAAAGGCTGAAAGAGGTGAACTGGGGGTGCTTGGACTATTAGTTCGGTGGGAGAATGTGAACAGGAGATGCTGCTTGGAGGCCACGGGCCTGCAAAGGTCAGAATATCTTTTCCCCTCCCCCTCAAATTCCAATCATTCCTCCAGCTCAGTGTGAGAGGGCCTCAAACCAAGGTGGATTAGCTGCCAACAATTCTTAACCCCATCTATGCCAGCTAAGAGAAGGCAAAGGGTGGAAAGAAAAAAAAACTATTTGGATCTGAACTTCAGTTTATTGCCGTTTAAAAGGCAGAGGAGAGATCTTGCTCATAAACTGATGAAAGGCAAAAAACGGTGACGGGGCCAGATTTCCAACAATAAACACTCCATTCATTCACCTGACGTTTCGGAGGTCCTGTAAGTGGCAATCTCTGGGAATTATGTTAGTGTGCACAAGCTCTTCCGTGAAAGCTGAAGTTCACATAGGACAGCCTTCATCATTTTCATCATTTTTGTCACTGCCATGTCAGAACTGTTAGCAATAACTCCTTCAGTGCCAGTACAGCACAGCACCACTAGAGGAGGGGAGAGGCCGGTTCCCTACCTCCACTCCACCCCCAAAGCCAGGCTTCTCAGAGGTGAGCAGGTCAGGCATGTGTTCAGGAATGGTTGTGGTCAATCAGGCCAACTGAGTGTGACAGCTGGGTAACGAGGATGCTTCAGCACCAGGCCAGGGGGAAAACAAGCCTGGAAAAGCTGCTTTTGAAGTCAAGAGGATCTCAAGGATGGATTTCAGAAAGGTCAACACTCTCGCCTCAGTCAGGCCCAGGACACCTGAGAGCGCCACAAAAAGAACACACTCTAACTGGAGGCGGAACCTTTCACCAAGCAGGAGCTGGATGTCAAGACGCAGACCAGAGAGGTCCCAGAGATACTGCAAGCATTGTTTCCAAGTATTTTCATCAAGTTTTTGTTCAAGTGCTTTGAGCTTTAGCAAGAAAGCAGTTAATTAAGAAGACCGCCATTATCTTCTCTCTTGGTCATTACATTTCTAAAAAAAATCTGTCATTATTTTGAGCTTTTAACTCATAATATCATTGTACCCACCAATACCACAAATCAACCACTATCGTTTACTATATGTTCAAAGTGTGTTAAAATTGCTTTCTATGCATTAACAATGCACTTAATCCTTATGACAACCTTATGGGGTAGGACTATTATTCCCATTTTATAATGGGAAGACTGAGATACAGAGAGGCTAAATAACATGTTCAAAGGTCAAATAACTAGAAAAAGCTAGAGCCAAAGCAGGCATTCTGGCTTCTGAGGCTAAAGTCTTAATTAGATGATACAAATGTACTTACTAACATAATTCTAGGGTCCAATAAAGGGGAACTGGAAATTCACAACTGCTATGTGCCATATAATTTACATACATATCTCATGAATTCCTTAAAGTAATCCTCCCTCACACTCATCACCCCCCTCGCCCAACTATTGGGTTTATAGCAGCCTCATGTTATGGGTTAAGAAATTAAGGTTCAGAAAGGTTAAGTAACTGGCCCAAGAACCCAGAGGTAGAATGTGGTGGAACTGGGTTTTAAATTCAGGTTTGCACTGGCAACAGAGCCTGCTCTTTGGATTACACTCTATCATTACATGACAGTGACTGAGCTTCCCTCCTGCTGGAAGTCTTTGGAGACTCAGGAGGTGGTGTTCCTGGTTCCAAGTTGAAGGAAGACTGGGACAAGATGGATGAACTTTAACAAAATGAGGTGGACCAAGCATGGGACCCTAACTTCCCTCTTCCAATTATAGGCTCAAAGCAATGACAGATAAAATCAAATCTCTCCAAGGTTTTACTTTTGACTGTTGTTCTGCCTGTAAACATGTACAGACTCTTTTCATTTCTGGTTATCCATGCAGACTCTGGCCCGCAAAGCCCAGCCATGCCCAGTGTAGGTACTAGCAAGTATGTATTAAAGAAGAATCCTGGTTCTTGGCAGAGGATAATGGCCCCATGGCCCTGTGGAGAGTATTGAGGACAATGTCTCCTCTGTAACTAGATCTGCCAACAGGAATGGGTCATAGGCAAGAAGCCACTGGGGCTCAGGCCAGCTTGATTTGTTGACTGCTGCCCCTGGCTAACCCAGGTCTAGTGAGTACTTGTTTCTCCTTCACACAGCCCCACACTCGAGAAGCAGTGGGCCTCCTGGAATGGTCAAGATCCTTAACTCTCCTGCCAGGTAGGAACAATGCTTCCTACTTTCCTTCCACACAGAGGGTCTAGGTCGGAGAGCAGGTTAGGAGAGACAGGAGTTTGGCTGGTTGCCGGTGACTCACATGAGTGTTCTGTCAGGGGTCCGGCTACCATGTCAGTAACTGTTCTCCTGTGCTGGTGTTCCAATCAAGTACAAACACACCAAGAACTGCCAATGACTATCTCTGAAGTGATCAAAGTGTCTGGGGAAGAAAGAACTCATAGTTTTCTATTTTCCTTTCAAACGCATACCATTACTTAAAGTGATCAGCAGTCTTTAGGACTGATGCTGGGGAAATGGGGAAGGAAATGAACATTCCCAGGCCCTGTGCTACAGGCTTTCACGTATCACTACTTCATTTATTCCCACACATAACAGCGTGGGGACAAAGATGCTCAATAAATATTTGTTGAACCTATGAAGGGACACTGTAATTTAACAGATATTAATAACTCTATGTTAGGAGATGAACAGATTGAAGTTTGGATAAGGTAAAGTCAATTTCCTTAGGTCAGACAGCTAATAAGTGTGGCAAACTCGTCATCTGAATAAAGATTGGCCTAATTCAAAATTCTATGTTCTTTTTCTTAAATCAGTACTGTTTGCCTGTCACATTGCCCTAACCTTGGCGAAGATACTTGTCAAAATGAACAGCTCCACATGCTTCTGGTTCTTAAAGAACTAACAGCGGATGGTGGAAACAGAAGCTGGGTAGTAATGGAATCTACTCTCCTACGCAACTGAGATTTCTGATCCCAGACCCCCAAATATAGAAATACATGAGCTACTGAACCACAAAACCCAACACAAGGTCACACACTTGTAAAGTGGTTAACTGCTTTCATTGTTTTGCATAAAATGTATATTCTGCAAAGATTATTAAAAATAAAACAGCTGGGTATGGAGGCTCATACCTATAATTCCAGCTACTTAGGTGGCCAAGGCAGGAGGCCTGTTTGAGGAGAGAAGACCAGCCAAAGACAGGGGAAAGGAAGAGAAAGGAAGGATGGATTCTATAGTTTTAACACCAGCTCTTTACCCAAGATGGCTTAACTCATGTCTTCTCCCCTCCCAATCTAAATGCCTCCTTTAATAATTCAGTGACTCAATTTTTAATACACATAGTTTTGTTCCCAGTTACTATTTCCAGATTTGTTTCCTTCTATTCTCTGTTAAATTTCTCGAAAGGGTAGTTTACATTCACTAACTCTACTTTCTCACCAGTGACTCATACTCTATAACCCTTTGGCTTCATACTCTATGACATTATTATTATGATTTTTTATAGATGGGGATCTTGCTGTGTTGCCCAGGCAGGAGTGCAGTGGCTATTCACACAGGTGCAACTGTGGGGTGGTACTGCCTTGAACTCCTAAGCTCAACTGATACCCCTGCCTTGGCCTCCCGAGTAGCTGGGACTACAGGCGCCCACCAGCACACTAGGCTATTATTTTTGTAAGATACCAACAACCACTGAATTCAGAGGCCTTTTCCAGCCTGCCTGTTCCTTGTTCCTTCCGTGCTTCTGAGCACTGTATATCCTGGTTCTCTCCTGGCCTTTCCACTGGTTGCCTCTCTGTTTTGTTACTCTTTGTGTCTCCTAAATGTCAGAATTTTTCAAGATTCTGCCTTTGCTTTTCTTTAGTTAACGGTTTTCTCTGGACAAATGACTGCCACATACAGTTAGCCATTTACATCCAAGGGTTCCATATTGTAGATTAAACCAACCTTGGATCAAAGACATTTGGAAAAAAACTGTATCTATACTAAACATGTACAGACTTTTTTTTTCATGTCATTATTCCCTAAACAATGCCATATAACAACTATTTACATAGCATTTATGTTGTATTAGGGATTCTAAGTAATCTAGAGATGATTTAAACTATAAAGAAGGATATGCGAAGGTTATATGCAAATCCTAGGCCATTTGATTAAGGGACTTGAGCATGTGTGGATTCTGGTATCCTTCAGAGGTCCTGGAACAAATCCCCTGTAGATACTGAGGGATCACTGGGCTCAACTTTTTTTTAAAACTTCTTTCTGAAATTCTAGTTCCACATATCTATATCTTGATATGCATATATAAAAATATATACAGAGACTGATTTCAGTAATAATAAAACTCCGGTCTTCCAAAAAAAAAAAAAAGTAGTATATACAGAAGGCAAGACCCCCAAATCACTTATCTTATTATTCTCCAAATTCACCCTGATTAACATCGTCTCCTGTCCCCATTAATGACATTGTTGAGGTCCAGCAGTTCACTCTAATCTCCCCGCTTATCAGTATCTCCTCCTAAACCTGTTACTTACACTGCTAAAGGTATTTCTACCACCCCTCTTTACTCAAAATCTTAAAGACATCTTTGTTAATTCCTTTTCCATACCCTCCCTGCATCTATTCAGTTGGAAACCAAGTTTAGGTACATCTTCCTTTGGGAAAAAAAATCGCTTGTAATTTAATTTGTTCCTTCCTTTCCACATGCAGCTTCGTTAAAGGCTCTTCTAACTGGCCTTTTCTCCAATCTCTTCACTCTTCATTCCATCCTGTGCATTACTTCCAAATTAATCTCAAAGCAATACTTGGATCCAGCTAGTCTCATGTTCAAAAATTCTACAGCTTACCAGAGCCCGAAGGAAACAATTCTAGCTCCTTATTTGGGGATTCAAAGCCCTTTGGAGTCCAGCACTAATAGGCTAGCATTCTAAGCTCTAGCCAAATTGGGCTTCTTACTGCTTGCCAAATAAACCTTGAACTTGCTGATCAGGCACCCTTAACAAACCATCCAGTTTCCACTGCCGAGACTCTCCGCTTCTGGCCCAGGGCTTTACTGATTGGGATCCTAGTGATTTTTGAAGGATCACTTCAAGTGTCACCTCTTTTAGGAAGTTATTCTTAATAATGATCCTAGCAAAAAGTTACTTCTGTTTCACCTGATCAATTATAGCCCTTCCCTTCGAGCCTCTCTCAGAGGACTCATCACAAATAGCATTGTTACATGTATATGTAACACTGTTAAGGTCCTTGATACTGTTAAAGTCCAACGGTTCACTCCAATCCCTCCCTTCATCAGCATCTCCTCCTAACTATATATCCTACATATCACAACATAACCTATCATGCCTGTAATCCCAGCACTTTGGGAGCCCTAGGTGAGAGGATTCCTTGAGGCCAGGAGTTCAAGACCAGCCTGAGTAACATGGCAAGACCCTGTCTCTACAAAAAATTTAAGAACCAGTTAGCATGGTGGCATGCACCTGTAGTACCAGATGAGGAGGCTGAGATGAGAGGATCACTTGAGCCTAGGAGTTCCAGGTTGCAGTGAGCCATGACTATATAACTGCACAACAGAGCAAGATCTTGTCTCTTAAAAAAAAAAAAATCTTCCAAAGAGAAAGCCTCTATATCTCCCTTAGTTACTCACTCCATAGCTTAGTTATTCACATCATTATTTAATAATAATTATATTTAACTTAAATCTCCCCCACTGAATTTTTTTTTTTTTTTTTTAAGACAGAGTTTCGCTCTTGTTGCCCAGGATGGAGTGCAATGGCATGATCTCAGCTCACTGCAACCTCTGCCTCCTGGGTTCAAGTAACTCTCCTGCCTCAGCCTCCCAAGTAGCTGGGATTATAGGTGTGTACCACCAGGCCCAGCTAATTTTGTAGTTTTCTTTTTTTTTTTTTTTTTTTTTAGTAGAGACGGGGTTTCACCATGTTGGTCAGGCTGGTCTTGAACTCCTGACCTCAGGTGATCCACCCGCCTTGGCCTCCCAAAGTGCTGGGATTACAGGCATGAGCCATCACACCCAGTCCTCACTGCATTTTAAACCTCTTTACATTTGTTAAGATATCAGTTGTGCTAGAGGAGTTGTTTAGCCTCAGCATGAAGTTCAAGGCCATGATCAGGTCAACTTTTCTCCCTATACTTCCTTTCCTGGGCCATATATGCTCACCATTTTAACTCAGCCCAAATAATAACCACTTAGCTTGCTGTTATGAATCTTCCCCAAATGTAGACAATGGGGTAGGTTTAAATAACAATTTCATGTACTCTAGTAGAAGTCCAACTGGGTCTCTTCCAAAGGAGCTATGACAGTGAATGTCGCTACCCTTAACTGTGAAATACTTATGATGCCAGTGATAGTATATTATTTCACATCAGCAGCTAGTAAAGGTCATGTCATTTGGGTAATGTTTATGCATGAAGAAGATAAAAAGATTACTTAGAGGGTAAAAAGGAGTAAAACATAGAATCCAGGCCAACTCTGTACATACACACCGAAATTCTCTAGGCTTGAAGAATTTTAATATAGCTGATAGATTTCAGACATGAATTCTGCAAGCAGAGGCATATGAGATCTGTGAAATCTGAACTAGATATTGCAAAAGGCTGCTATATCATTATCTGAGTGCATTTTGGTCCCCTGACAAGTGCTACTGGGATGTCAGAGCTTGCTGTCTTGTATAGAGAACTGCCTTCTGAAAGTATTCGGTCTAATTCAGGCACTTTAAAGCTTGGGGACTTTGGGGGTACAAGTGAGAACTATTAGGGCTAGTATAGTGTTAGGGGAAGACACAGACACACATCTCCCACTCCTTTTACACTTACCTACAAGGCCTAGGATTACATTCCACACAAAGGTGTGCTGGTTGAGTAACTGACTTGAATTGAAATAAAGAGAGTATTTCAGAGCTGTCTTGCCCCTCTGTCTGTAACATAAGGGCTTTGCTTTCGATCCTGTTCTTGGCAGGCATTTCCACAGTGTCAGCAAAGGTAATTTGTCTCGGGGGGGGGGGGTTGGTTTAATTCTTTCTAATCAAGCTTTTACTACAACATGGAGCTATTACCCTGAAAAATAATCCAGTATTTCCTTGGAATTAACTAGCTTCCACTCAAATGACTGTAGATGGTTAACTGCTTAGTCCACATGGAAAATCTGTCTTCTGGAGTTTAAGGCCAGCTATATTTTTAAGACCCTTCCAGCCATTACAAATTGAGTGAGTAGCATTCCAAATTAATTCTTTGGGTGACCTGGGCTTGAACTAACCCAATTCCCACAGCACAAGAAGGTGACTATGGCTACCAGCTGCTGTCCTTATATCTCCAACAAAGTCCCATAAACAGGCCTAAGGCAGGAAATGGAGATCAGAGACTAAGGCACACTTTTGGTTGGAGGCTCACTTACCTCTCCACCATGTGTGTTTGGTCTAGAGAAAGCCCATCTATGGCTGTGCACTCAGGACACTTGAATTTCTTTCTTGGGGTTACCTGCCAGAGGGAGACAAAAACATACCTGGCTTTCAGTGTCAAGGACATTAAAATCATGCTTGTGACACCACATTGCATTCCTCGGTGTTGTAAGCTGAGATGTTGCATGTGCGTGCGCACACACACACACACCTCGCCGTTCCTCCATTCAACTCTGTCTGGCTCAGCCAACAGTAGAACTCACAAGGGCCCAATAAAAAAGGCTTGGAGGGCTTTTGCCTTCTGTAACTGGAAAGAAGTGGTGATGACAAGCTCCTTAATTCCTGTTTAATGACTGTTTTCTCACTGCCAAGGTCCTTGTATAAACACCATTTGTTCTTGTAGCCATAAGGGCGATGAAATACAGCTTCCCATAACTTTCACCGTAACCTTAGTTCCAACAGGCGCTCTTTCTCCTCTTTCCAGCTAATGGCAAATGCTATGAGCAGCACCACACTCTTGAAGATGCCAGGTTATTTTGCAATTCCCTCGAGTCAAGAAAAAAATTGTAATAGTCCCTCATACTCTGAATCTTTTTCCCTGATCCCCCTCTGCCCTCTCAAACCTTAAACTTCTAGCGATCTTTCTAGCAAACTCAGGGGAAGCTGCTATCCCAACCTAGTGAAGATAAATAAACAGTGAAGAGATGGGAGGGAAAGAAAGCTAGATAACTAAGTCCAGGCGAAGAAGCATTGAGACACTGGGCATTACTGTCCAGAGTGGGCAGACACAGGTAAAAACATGTTGACGCATATTAAAAAGCAAATTTGGGGGCCGGGCCTGGTGGCTCATGCCTGTAATCCCAGCACTCTGGGAAGCCAAGGTGGGTAGATCACCTGAGGTCAGGAGTTCAAGACCAGCTTGGCCAACATGGCAAAACCCCATCTCTACTAAAAGTAAAAAAAATTAGCTGGGCATGGTGGTGGGCGCCTGTAATCCCAGCTACTCAGGAAGTTGAGGCAGGATAATTGCTTGAACCCAGGAGGCAGAGGTTGCAATGAGTCGAGATCACACCATTGCACTCCAGCCTGGGTGACAGAATGAGACTCTGTCTCAAAAAAAAAAAAAGCAAATTTAGGGATGGTGGGAGGAGTCCCTTAAAAACAACTCTCACAATTTATATTATTTAATTGTTTTTGTGGTCAGCTGTTCACTGAGTTATTTAGAGAGCTAGGGGACAGGGTATGGACTGGGGCAAGTTTGGTGAGCACGGAGAGTGATTTTTCCTCTTTCCCTATTCACTTTGGTTTAATCTGGCTTCTCTCATTAATTGACAGCATGAGGAATCAGTGGGCAATGCCATACTATGCTTCCAGCATAAGCTCCCCTAGGAATTTGGCTTTTTAGGCAGATTCCTAGGGAACCTGGCATTGCCCATTTGCACACATGAAATTCTAATCTAGAAGGAAAAAAGACCAAGATGATTCTACTCATATAAAGAAGTGTACCTTCTCTACATATCTAGGGACCTTATCTGCGCAATGTCTAAATTTGAGGAATAAATAGGCTTCTTATACAGATAGAAAGACCTCCCATAGGATCTTTGTGTATTCTCAGCTTTTAATATGCTATGGGAAAGGTACTTTTAAAAACTGGTAATTGATATTTTAAAACAATTAAATTCGTTGTGTTTAGAATAACTACAATTACATAACTATATAAGGTGTACTATTTTCTCAACATCTATATATTTTTAAAAAGCTACCTTAAGAAAAATTTAAACTACATCCTTTAACTAAAAGAACTAGATTCCAAATCAGCTTTGAGAATATACTTAAGTTTTTGATTTACAGATTGACTTATCATAGCTTTTATCTCTGATACTGAAGGTTAAAAACTGCAACTAAAGAAACTATAAAAAAAGAAAACGTGTTTAAATTGTGAAAGCCTAGCTTTGATTTCCCAGTGTGACCGCATCAATCATAGAAACTTAAACTAAAACAGAGCTTAAAGTTTATCTAGTCCTATACTTAATTTATAGTTACAAAAACTTCTTAGGCTCAGATAATAGATATTTGCCCAAGATCACAAAGCAAGTGAGTAGCAGAGCCTCCTACCTTGATAACTGCTTTTCCCGTGACGTTGGCCACCAGGAAGTTCATGGCAATATCTTCACAGTTCATATGGGCATCTACCCAGTTCTTGATATCCCCAGGCATTTTGTAAGTATACAGGTAATTAAAATACTGTCAAGTGAGACAGAAAGAAGAAATATTTAAAAATCGCAGTTCCCTTTGGCTGATAAATAAGGGGTAGCATAGCCAAGGCATGGGGACAAGATTTTTCTCATAAGATTAAGCACAGGGCGGTATTAATAGGAAGAGTAAAAGAAAGTATTAGAATGCCTTTGGTGAAGTGACCAAGCATGTTCAATATGGTCATTCTTCTTCCAAAGTGTGTGCTTTTTAAAGTAGAAGAAAAATGAGGCCATTCTAAAACTACCATATATATGAAATAGTGTAGAAATTAATGGGTCAAAAAAAAAAGCATACATAGTCTACTACCCTAAATCCCATGAATCGTAAACCTCAGTTTTTGTTTTTTCATTTGCTTGTTGCAAAATTAAAAAAAAAAAAAAAATCATTCCTGGATCTAGAGACCTGAAAACTGAGGGCAGCAACGCTGAGCTAACAACACACAATCAATATGAATTCAGCTAAATTAAATGAACTGTGTTGAGCTGAACAGTCCTTTCTCCTGACATCAGTTCCTCATGCTACTGCTGACAACAGACAAGTTATTATTGTTTAATTGAGCCATAAACTCCCAGGGAGCATCCTACCATTGAACTGAATATTCTAAAATCAAATGCATATTCCCCAATCTCTCCCTAATAAAAAGAGACAAAACCATGAAGTGATGATTCCCAGAAGAGAGGAAGTACAAAAGACTAATAAATACACAAAAGGAATTTCAATCTTACTAGTAATCAAAGTTAAAACAACAAAATTCTTTTTTTTATTAAAATTGCTAATTTCTTTTCTATTAAACATATTTCATGCAAGAAATGGCTTGTAAAACAGCTTTATATTTTGCTGGTGGGAGTGTAAACTCACAGAAACAATACTGAAACCAACAGACACATACACACACACATATACACAGACAACATATATATGTTTAGAATATTCACAACATATATATGTACATGTTGTATATATGTATATGTACATGTATGTACATATACCTTTAAAAAACTCAAAATATTCATTCCCTTTGATAAAATAATTCTATTTCTAGGAATCTATCACAATGGTCATGAGTACAAACAGTTATGAAAATATACATCAATCACTAACATCAGATATTAAGCATTATCGAAAATAGCAGAAATTTAGAAAGAAATATCCGAGATAGTAAAATAGTTATATATGACTTCTAAAACATTAATATAATGGTATCTTAACTATGCTAAGAAGTAATAGTTTATGAACAAATGTTAATGACATGAGAAAAGCCTCAGAATACAATAGATGAAGAAAGCAGGCTAATGAGAATATTTACAACTGTCTGTGTATAAGTACAATTAAGTAAATAAATAAATGGCAAGCTGGAAGTAGCCTCTAAAAGATAAAATGGTTATCTCTAAGTGACAGAATTACAAGCAACTTTTCTTTATTCTATTTTACGTATTTTCGTATTTTCTGCTCTGCGTGTGCACTACTTTTATAATTAGAAAAAGGATAGCTTTATTTGTAAAACACTGTCATACAATATGGCTTTTGTAAGCCCTCTCAGCAGGTATGAAAAACTAAATTGGATCAGATAAAATGTGTATCATTCTCTCAGTTTTGTCAACTTGCCCCAAGACTGTGCCCTCTTACCTTGTGATAAAAAGCTGCCCCGGTGAGTACCATGGACACTTCATTTGTCCACTCGGACTCATACTTCCACTTATTCATCTCATGATCCCAGAGATGCAGACGACCCGGATAACCCACCAACCGGTCAGGAAATTCCCGCCAGACCTAAGAACAGACGCACAATAACAATCAAGCCCCAGTTTGGACCGCAATCAATCGGTGCTGAGTTATCCAAACAGGTATCAACAGACTTCCTAGATTCAAAAAATTATAACTTAAGGTCATAATGGGCTTCTAGAGATGTTCCAACAAACAGGTGTGAGTTATTCTGCCAATAGTCAAAGACAGATGCTGATTCTGACTTCCTCCCAATCTTCCTGTATGTGCTTGGGAATTTCAAGTAATGTGGCGGTAACAGCTTACTGAGTTGGGCCAAAGTAGGCAATCTCTTAACACATGATTAATGAAATAGGTTCCATTCTTAATGAATTCACAAAATGAAGGATAAATGGAACCCTGCAACTCAACTGCCTTGATTTGTATTAAATTGATGATTATGGTAAAAACTTAAAGTCTCCATTTCTTTAAAAAAAAAAAAAAAAAAAACCAATGAAAAAACACATCTATTTCTCTTGAACATACACCCATTCTTATGACCTATTGGAAGCCTAAAGGATTGAAGGGCTGTCTGATTCTGTAATCTGTAACACAATGAAAACAAATACTGATTTCCATATCTGGAAAGGTCCTTACACGGCGTTTTGTTGGATTAAGCAGAATTGGGTATACTGGGGATAAGGAACTTCCAATACCTTCTCCCATGTATTTCTGTGTAATTTAGTTTGACTTTGAAAAGATCCATACCATGAATGAGTGTGACAATTTGCTGGCTGGTCTTGATGCCTCTTCTCAGACTCTGTTGATAATTCCTCAACCATCACCAGACTTCTAAATAATGGAGTTCCTGAGAATTCAGTCCTAGGCCCTATCTACCTCTTCAAACTCTCTTTCTTTAAGTAATCTCGTCTAGCTTCAATTACTTTAAATACCATCAATAATCTGGTGACCTCTAAATTTATGTTTAGTCCCGAACGTTCCTAAGGTAGCCAACCACTTAGTTAGTATCTCCAACTGGATAAGCAAACCTAACATGGCCAAAACATAACTCTTGATTCCATATCCCCAGACAAGTCATTCTCCCAATCTTCTCCATCTCAATAAATCATCCGGCCAATTGCTCAAACCCAAAAGCTAAGACTCAGCCTTTATTCCCTCCTCTCCTCATGTTCAATCAATGAGTGAGTCCTGCTGGCTCTAGTTCTATCTCTTATCACCTCTAGTGCCATTCCCTCTAGCCCAAATCACCACCATCACTCACCAAGGTTACTGTGCTAGCCTTCTAACTTGTCGCCTTCCTGCCACTCTTGCCCTTCCCAAGCATCATTTGCACAGCATCCCTGAAAGGATCATTCCTAAAAGAATATTAGGGTATTCTGCACAGGGGAATTCAACCAGTGCCTTCTATCTTATTTGATATCTATTTTAATAGAGTTATTTTCATCATCAATTTTCCTAAATATATATAAAGATCATATGATCATATGCCAGAGCAAATAGAGGCTTCCCCAACACACGAGTGTTGCTGAGTCCAGAAAAGACACTTCATGCCATTCCCTGGGGCAAAGCCAGTGTGTTAGGACCCTCTGCCATTTTAAGTTTCCTAGGGTTGCTGTTAACAAAGAACTACAAACTGTGGGACTTAGATCAGAAATTAGTTTTAAGTTCTAGAGGTCAGAAATCTGAAAACAAGGGGTTGTTAGGGTCATGCAACCACTAAAACATGTCGGACAATTTGTCCTTGCCTCTTCCCAGCTTCTGGTGGCTGGCTGTCAATCTCTGGCATTGCTCGGCTTATAGATGCCTCGCTGTAACCCTCCATCTTCACAAGGCCATCTTCCGTAGGCCATCTTCCCTCTCTGCAAGTCTATCTCTGTGTCTAAATTTCCCCTTTTGATAAGGACATCAGTCCATGAATTAGGGTTTACCCTGACCACAGTTTAACTTGATTAACCTCTAAAAATACCTGATTTCCAAATAAAGTCACATTTTGAGGTACGTACTGAGGATCAGGACTTCAACAATTCAATCTGTAACATCACTCCCAAAATATTTAAAGAAAGGTCCCGCCTTCAAAACAAAACAGAAAATGGCTTCCTACTGCACTGAGAATACCATCTGAACTCCTTCACACGTCACAGAGGGCCCGTCCCTCTTCGCTCTTCTCTCACCATGTCCCCTCACACTCCAGAGACCCTTCTGTTCTTCAGCCACCACTAGACCTCGAGCCCTCTGCTCTTTCTGTTACTTCTGCTGGAGTGTTCTAGCTCTTTCAAAGGCTTGAGTCCTTCTCATCCGTCAGGTCCCTGTTTAAATGTCGACTACTTTGAGAGGGCTTCTCGAACCTTCCTTGCTGAGGTAAACAGCACCCCCAATCAGCCACTCCTTGCCACACACTCCAACCCCATCAAACTTTCGATTGCACTGTTATCTTGGTTAGTCATTAGGTATTTTCCTCTTACAAAATTTAAACTCAAGGTGGACAGAGACTGTTTTGTACAGTGTGGTATACTAAGGACAAAGGACAGTGCCAGGCACACAACAACATTCCACGCAGTTGTCTAACGCACAAATGGGCAGAATCGCAGTGACTAAAAAGCCAAGAATGAAAGGAACCAAAAATCCTTTTCTTCATGACCAGAGCCAGTATACCCCTTAATTCAGGAAAGAAGTCTGCAGCAGTACTGACCAGCAGTTACCATGAAAAATAACATGATATCCACGGTGTGTGAAGATCACAGTCCCAATTCCTCACTAAAGCACATGTTGTGACCTGCTTTTCCTGAAGCAGGTCAAGGGGCATTTTTGCCAAGACACTGGTTTGTCTTGTCCAGTTCTCCCTGTGACCATCTCCATGCTTTTAATGGAATGTCTGACCCAGGTCTTGGGCGTGGTCTGGAATCATGAAAAGAGCTTTCATTTGTGTGAAACCAGCTCGCCTAACAGGGCTCTCAAACCCACAACCTTGGCCTCATTAGCACCATGTCGTAATCAACAGAGCTCATCGACCACAGGCATCGTCATAATAGCTGCAGACAAATGAATCCATGTCAAACATTTTCGCAGATATGTAACACTGCTGCTGTGTTCTCTCTACTTCAGAGTCTGTATTTCAGCAGATTAAAATAATACGATACTATTACAGTTTTATAGAGCCCAGAGCAGCAACATAGTATGTGAGCCATAACTTCTGTTTGTTTTGTGGGCCTGGGCAGATGCCATGAAATGTGCTGCCGGCTGCCTTTTCTCAGCACCAAGCACCTGCCTGTTCAAGTCACGTCAATGCCATGACCACTGATTCACAGAGTTAAAGAGATTTCTGAAGGGCCCCAAGCACACATAACTAAACACCAGAGATACCAAGGTGAAAGAAGGGAGCAGGGTATGGGGAGGGGACATCCAATTCGCTTGGCACTTCTGCTGAAGACGGAAGTTGCTTTTCCCCTCTTGCTTACTTTGAGTCAACAGAGCTCTCTAATCCATGCAAAGAAAGTTCAGATTGCTTTCCCTAGGGATTCTTCTTTACAAGCCCCTCTTCTGCAGCCATAATAACAACATTATTATTATTGGCTCAGTTGTCGAGTCCAATGCTATTAAGATTTCGGTCCTCTTACTGTTGGCTGAAGTCACTTATCAGATTTCTCTCAGGGACTTAATTTGGTGACAGTGAGTCAGATGGTGAACTATGCTGCTCTAAAAGGTATCAGAGGTGTCCTGAATTTCAGGTTGCTTCGGAGCCTTTAGTGAGCGCTGTTCCTCATGCAGGGCCTCTCAGCCCTTGAGTGATTCCAAGCAGCTGGATACAATCAAGATACCATCCTTGTCACTTCATCTATAACTCCGCAGCTGACTACAGGATCAAAACGGAGTGAAACAGAATGGGATGGGCCCTCTCTAATTGAGCCCTAGTGTAGTACGAAGTCGATTATGTATACAATAAAGCATTTTCCCAGCCAGACGAGCAAGAGCGCAAACTCTACCCTGTCTCTTCACGGCTACCCACCCCTACTCTAATTCAGCTTTTTTCTTTTTAGGTCAGGGAAATGCTCTGGGTCAGCCTTTTGTCATTCCTCCCAGATGCCTTTATATATTGTGGCGTGGGCATTTGAAACTCCACAGACTATCCCTGGAGTTCTAGTAACAGTGCTTCCACGGTTATACTCAAATCACAAAGTCCATAGTAAATTGTCTATACTGTTGAAATCCTCCATATACATAGTGTGCTTGTCGATTTTAAATTGCACATATCTTTGGAGACAGAAGCCTATCTCTGTTGGAATAAACTCTATGCCTAGATTAAAGACTTAGCAACAATTTGGATAGTCCTTCCATCTGTGGCTACCCCACACCACTAGTCAAATGGGGATTGTAACAATGTGAAAACATCCTCCAACTGTTTCTTGCCATTCTAACTTTTATAATCTTGGTCCTAAACACTCTTACCTGATTATGGAAATGTTCTGCTCTCTAGCGTCTCAGCTGTGCTTACTCGGCCGTTTTCCAAGTTCTTTCTTGAGCTTCCTAAGGTCTTCTGTCGCATTTTATTACTATAGATAGGATCAAACAAAGATCATCTACCTTTGTAGAAAAGCCCACAGGAGGCAGCCCAGTCTGAGTCTCACACCCTATAGAAAGTGTACCAGAGGCACATGGTTAAAGTATGTCCAGGAGGCTCTGCCATGGGTGAGCTGTGTAACTGACCTATTCAAGGTATCTTGCTTTCATTTGCCATCTATATAATGAGGGGTTGGATTAAGTGACTTCCAATGTCCTTTAACGGCTCAAATCTTGTATCTTCCTCCTCAATGACCTGTTCCCAGGGAACTAACCCACCAACTGTGATCTGTTTCAAGTTGTACGTTTCTAAACAGCACGGGCTGCATTATCTAACTTTGTTTAAAATGCCATACGCATCTAAGTACCCAATAAATGGTCCTAAAAAGAGGATAATGCACTACATTCTAAGCCAGCTTAGAGAGTGCATTTTCAACTCAGGGTGTGTGCTAACCGCAGTCAGATTCAGGAAACAGACCGGGGGGAGAGGGGGGAAGGTGTAACAACAGGTGGTGCCCATCTGGGATGTTCAATTATGAAATCACGGGTCAGCACTAGGAGAAAAGCGACTCTCTGAAGTGGCTTCTACAGTCATCACACTGTCAAAGGCACAGTTCCACAGGGATATTGCTACTGCGCCAGGAATATATCAGGACTCAGAAGCGAGAGACAGACTAAGAAGCAGTGAGGGAAATGGAGTGGAGGTGCAGTATATGGATCCAAGGTGCGTCCATCTGGGAATGGCTTCACTTCCTTCCTTGCACATACCACCTGAGTTTGGTCAATCCTTAACCACCAAAGTGCAACAGAACTCTATGAAGCAGCTTAAACCTTGTTGTCACATTCCTGGGTCAGCCAAGGCAGAGCGCAAGGAACCCAATATGCAAAAGCATCTTTGAATCAGCGGCCCTTTTTCCCTTCAGGCTTCGCCTTGCATGCTGCCCAGATGGGGAAGGGGCAGCTGGCTGGCCTCCAATTCAGAGCTGGTTTCCACAGAGGAGCCAGTTATAGGATTCACTCTCAGCCCTCTGGGAACAAAGCTCACCTTTTAGTTTTGGAATTTCCTGAAATGAAGTGGAATGAAGGACTGACTAGATTCATTTTCGGCTTGTGCTTTTAACTACATTGGTAGTTGGCAGTTTTTGTCAAGGAGGTGCTTTGCAAAAAGTCAAAGAGCCTTAGTTCACTCCTGGGACACAATTCAAAGCTGATACTAGCCATCTAGAGCCAAGGAGCTCAGAAGTTGTCATGTAGAGTTCCCTGACGCTAACTAATTTTGACAAACACATGGACAAACTGCGTTATGGATTAAGATTTACCTTTGAGATCACTTTAGTCTGCCTGAGAGACCGTCCCAACCCCAGGCAGGAGCTTGCTTAAAATAAGACAAGCAAGAAAACCAATCACATGGGCAGGCTTCTGGGGTTTGGCCAGCATTCCCATTTGCCCCAGTCTGGGTAGAGGTTCGTACACTGGTGCTAGGGCACCTGATTTCCATTCTTTCCAAGTTCCTTTTTAAGGCCAGGGGCCATGATGATGGCAGAGACAGACTGGGTTTGGCCATACTTGACAGAAAAGTCTGTGCCATTAAATCTTTCAATAATTACCACTACTAAGAAGAGACTACCAAAGAAAGCAGCTTTAAACATGTGCCTCATCCTTGTATCTGTACCAGCTCACCAGACGGCATAACCATGAGCCTTCTGTGGATAAGAAGAAGACTCCCACTTTGGCAGTTGGAGCTGACAACTACTGTCCAAGGTATCTCGGAGACCTGAGACCTCAGAGGTCATATAGAAGGCCGAGATAACTTGGTCCAGTTCCCTCACTGCACAGATGAGAAAACTGAAGACCTGGAGAGACGTGGTTCTCCCAAGGTTACAGTGCTAGGTCAATCCTAGATTGGCCCTAACTCCCAGTCCAATTCTTTATTCATGAAGTCATCTGGATTCCTGCCATACTAATTCTAAAAAGCACCTTACTGTCCCCAAGCCCCTCTCCTCCTCTGAACACAAAGTAGTCAGATTATGGTGTCTAAAATTACACTCAGGGTCAGTGTTCTTCGGCTCTGCCAGTGGCAGATATGAAAAGAGTCACAGGTGCCTGCTGAATGACCACGCTTAGAATAGAACCAGGTAGGGAGAGGAAGTAAGGAACATGACAAAACCCTTTGCTCCCATCAGTCCTCATTTCTAAGAGCTACAGGCTCTTTGTGTATGTGGTTTTCATTTAGCAAAGAAAGCCATATGCTCACACCATTAAAACAAAGAACTCCCGTCAGCTGTGCGGCACACTAGTGAGACTCCACATCCAACATCTGAGGGCCTACTGGAACCTCGTAATCTGTGAGGCTCTGGGGCAGAGAAGAAAACACAAGCAAAAAGCAGCCAAATGAAATATTAACCCCAACTACTATTTTTCATGAGGCAATGAATCTCTTGGGAGATAATAAGAAGGGAAGGAGAGATGTGAGTTTGAGGGGATGGGAGGAGGAGGAAGAGATGGGTCAGGATCAGGTCGTGGGTGTTCTAATTTTGTGCTCCCTAAGACCCAGTAAAGATGAAATCACTTTTATTTCCATAACCTCAACTCCAGTGTGGGTCATACTATTTCTAAGTCTAATCTCAGGAGATTGTTTAATGAAGTTAAAAGGAGAATAGTCAGCACAAGACAAACGATGATTCTCTTTAAATTCTGCACAACCAGTGGAAACAGAGACCAGTTTCTTATAAATAACCATTATTGAGCCTTCAAAGCTTCAAGCTGATTTTGGTGAGACTCAATTTTAAATGACCAGGGATCAAAGATATTAGCTCTGTCCACCAAGGAGGAAATAAACTCTCCTTACTTCAAGTAGTTGCCCTGGTGACTTCCATCACTTACAGTCAGGGACACTATCGCGTAACTGGCCAATCCTCTTTGTTTTCTTTTTATCATGCAAAGGTAGGAAATGGCATTGACCACAAACTCGGTAATCCTGGCTGACTTCAAAGCATAAATCTGCTTCCCAAATAATTATTTAATGCATTAATTCATCCTAGTGCCCTATATGTGTCCTTAAATCCCATAATCTCTTGGTGGAGAATTTTCAGGTTACTTATTTATTTATATCCCATCTATTTCCAAAAAATGATTTGGGGTCGCTTATAATAAAAGGCAAAACTAAAGTCCAAAATATCATAACAGCCCTCAACATTATTAAATATATAAATATAAACATACATCTAATATACATATACATATATCTAATAAGCATATAGACATAGGTATATCTCCAGATATACTATATCTATCTTTAAAATCTTAATTCTGATATTAAGTTCTAGAAAGGCAATCCAACAGGAAGCTAAAGTCATACAAGTTCAAATATGGAGAGATTTGAGTGTTCTTATTTTATTAATTCATTTACGCATCTGACTCACAGATACTTACTAAGTTTCCAATATTTTATAAATTAAACATTTTAGTTTGAGATAATTATAGATTCACATCCAGTTGTAAGAAATAATGCAGAGTCTGTACACGCTTTACCCAGTTTCCCCCAACATCTTGCAAAACTATAGTATGACATCACAACATGATATTGACATTGATAGAATCAAGGTACAGTGCATTTCCATAGCACCAACGGTCCCTCCTGTTGAACTTTCAAGACACAACTGTGTCCCTCCCTATCCCTGACCCCCGGCAAGTACCCATCTGTCCTCCATTTCTATAATGTCATCCTTTCAAGGAGGCTATATAAATGGAATCATACAGTATGTAACCTTTTTGGATTGGCTTTTTTCACTTGGCACAATTCCCTGGAGAATCATCCAAGCTGTCGTGTGTATCAGTGGTTTGCTCCTTTCCATTGCTGGATGGTATTCCATGGTATGCCTGAAGTTTTGGCAATTACAAATGAAGTTGCTACAAACATTCACATATAGGTTTTCATGTGAGCATAAATTATCATTCCTCTGGGATAAATTCCCAAATGTGTAATTGCTGAGTCCTATAGCAGTTGCATGTTTAATTTTATAAGAAACTACCAAAACTATTTTTCAGAGCGGCTGTACCATTCATTTTCCATTTCCAAAAACAATGTATGGGTGATCCAGTTTTTCTGTATCCTCACTGGCATATGCTGTTGCTTGCATTTTTTGGTTAACTTTAGCCATTCTTACAGGTGTGTAATGATATCTCATTGCAATTTTATTTTGCATTTCCATAATGGTTAATGATGCTGAACATTTTATTTGCCACCTGTATATCTTCTTCAGTGCAAAGTCTGTTCATAGTCTTTGCCCATTTTCTAACTGGATTTTTTTTTTTTTAACTGTTGAGTTTTGAGAGTTTTTAAAAAACATATCCCAGACGTTTAGCCCTTTGCTGGATATGTGGTTTGTAAATACTATCTCCGAGTCTATAGCTTGTCTTTTCATCCTCTTCACAAGGTCTCTGACAGAGAAAAAGTTTTAAATTTTGATGAGATCTAATTGGTCAATTTTTCCTTTTATGCATCATGCTTTTGGTGTCAGATCTAAGAACTCTTGCCTAGCCCTAGAGTCTGAAGACCTTCTCCTGTTCTCCCAAATTTTTATGGTTTTACGTTTTACATTTAAGTCTGATTTACTTTCAATTAATTTTTGTATAAAGTGTGAGGTCCAGGCCAAGGTTAAATTTTTGCCATGGATGTCCAATCTTTCAGCACCATTTGTTGGAAAAAGTCAGCAAGGAGAAGACCAGAACTTTTCCACTGAATATGGAATTTGGAATCATTATACTTTGAACAACCCCTTACAATTCTACTGACAGGGAGTATAGATAAATTCAATGTCCAAACACATCAAATTCAACAAATATTTATTGAGCATCTACTATGTGTCAAGCATTTAGGCATACAGTAATAAACAAGGGAGACACAATTCTTGCCTGAATGGACTACACTGGAGAAGAGGCTTTCAATCAAGCCCACATCTCTGCTGTGGATGTATTTAGTGGCTCTGGTTGTGAGAAGACAGTCTCTGCCTTCCCTCTCCAAGCACAGAGTATCAACATGTGGTCATGACCTCCACCCAACCCCTCAAATCTTCAGCCCAAAGACTGGTTGCGAACCTAGACATATTACTAGTAATGGCTGCCAACTCTTGATCTAAGCCAGCCAACAGACAGTAGCAAATATATTGCAATCATGATTAATGTGAACCCTAGGCACCAATTTTCACGCACCAAGAAATAAATATGACCTGAGAGATGAGCTGTAAATATCACACTGATTAGTTCATCTTGCTTTCTACTTGATTCAAGCTGCGACATTTCTAAGGTCTGGGACGACTCTGATCCTTCAAGTTTTCTTTCTTTTTATTCTCCCCAAATGTGGAATCACTATTGTTTAATGTAACAGCAATCACCAACCACTGCCCGAAACTCACAATTTTGCAGGCAGTTGTATAATTTTGCAATGAATGGGTGCAGCTTCATATTCAGGAGAAATGACAGAGCTTTCCTCCAAAAGCTACATGCACTGCCCTCTTGAGTGAACTGGGGAGTTCAGGCCTGGGGCTGCTCTGGGTTCCCCTGGCCCTGGGCCCAGCCCTGCCCACACATCTCCTTGGAGCATCTCTATCACAATTAAGGCAGATAAGCAGTCCGTGAAGACAAATTCCCCACATCCCCAAACCATAAGCCAAACCCTGAAGCTCTGAATTCCTGAAGCAGCCAAAGCTCCCCTGTAATCAATCCCAATGAGACAGCAGGCAGCTTTTGGAACAATAACCCTCAAACATATGGATCCTTTCAGGGTTGTAATATCATTGCAGATATCTCCTTTGGAACAGGGGGAGGGAAAGTACATATTCTTGAAACCATCAAATGTACCAACACCTCTTTAAAATAACGATCCTATATTATGAGCACTAGTTCTCAAGGCAGAGATACAAAACCAGGTGGCCTCCACAGTGCTGCTGACAGGAAAGATCCTGAGGTGAGGCAAGGGAGCGGAACACACAGTGCTGGCTATGGAAAGGTCTGCAGGGCTCTTTCCTCACCAGGGCTGCTTGGCCACAAAATGGAAAACATACTAAAGCCAATGCAATGGCCTTATTTGAGATGGGGGTCTTCAAGGAGGAGAGACCCTCAGATGGGCAGATGTGCCAGCAGGCAGTCTGCGCCCTCCTCTGTGGGGCAGAGAGGCTGTTGGTCCTACACTGGATGTTTCACTAACGGCTATGTAAACAAATTCTAAACGAGCCGTTTTAATTTGCTCAGTGGGGAAGAAAAAAGTGCCACTCTCTTGTAATTCCCAACTGGGTGCTTTTTTCAACGATCAGATGTTATTTCAATGTTCAGCATACATATTTGATTTCCTTCCCTTAACATTTGTTTGACTTGTTCGCCAATGGGAACTGGGTGCCTTAGAAAAGCTCTGAGAGGTCAGACTTCACTAAGGCTTCCCTCAGCACCTCCCTGGGCTTCTGGCCCACGACTTGGGATCTTCTTTCAGCAGCACTTGCTGTAGTCTCAGCACACATGAACTATTTTCCCTCCAAGTCCCTATGAGTCTTGGGGGCGTAAATCAATGCAAGCTGGAGATAGGACAGGCCTAACAGATTATTTAGTTCTCTTACAGGCTCAAAAACAGGGAGCCTGAAGCAATGTGAAAAATACTGCAGGGATATGATCCTCTAAGAAACACTAACTCATCTCTGACCACGGTCTTCCATTTGTCTCTTTTGGGAAGCTCTAACTGTACCTGACAGGTGGGAACACTCACAGAAATGAGCTGTTTGGCCCATTCTCTTCTAAAGACAACAGTCTCTATAACGGCAACCCTTCAGGTACTTCCCAAAAGCGAAAAATGGAGGTAATAGACAGAGAGATGTTCTTTTTGATACTGTGTTGATATTATGGCCAGGCTAAGGAAAGGTCTCGGAGGAAGTGTCTCTTACTCAAATATATACAAAAGCTCAAAGAGAGCTCACAGCCATCCACTTAAAGGCCTGAGGCACACCACAGGCCTAAGAAATTTATAGTTTTCTAAATAAAAGCTCAACTTTGGCAAACTGGTCCTAGTTACACTATAAAGCTTTAATGTCAGAACTAGCACGAAAGCGGATCCAGTATAGCTCTGGCAAGGTTTGACTTCACGCACGCCAAAAACAGGTCTGGCTCACTGTGAATTCCAGCGCCGGCAGCACACCAGCAGCTGCGCAAGCTGCCTCCCAGGCTAGATCCAAAGTGCACTCTGGATACAGGCCACCACCCAGAAAACAGAAAGAAAGACGAATTCCCAATCTTCCCAGTCATCGCTAGGTCAGATTAAGGCTCAACGATCTGAATGACACAAGAGGTCAAGGAATGAAAATGAAAATCTAAGGTGGGGGTTCCCACTGAAAGCTACAATACTTCCAATAAGTATATTTACTGGAAGTGGATGTACTACAGGTATGTGCCTTGTTTTTTGGTTCCTCCGTTAGGGATGCCCCTTTTCTGTTAGTCTCAGCTGTGTAAGTAAGAACCGAGTTTCTCCGTGCCCAAGATGAACTCAAAGGGTGAGCCTTTCCTAGAGCCCATTTATGGCAAGATGAGACAGGAGGTTCCATGCACCATAAAGAGAAATCCTGCAGAGGCCCTTCTGGATTCCCAACAGACCAAGGCACATTTTCACATTTAGGATTCTGGGGTATAAATCTACGGAGGTAAGCAGTTAATTTCTTACCCAAAGGATCATAAGCACAAGCCTATGAGAAGCATGTCCAAGACTTGCTTTACATTTTTTTTTTTTTTTTTTTTTTGAGACAGGGTCTCACTTTGTTGCCCAGGCTGAAGTGCAGTGGCATGATCTCAACTCACTGCAGCCTCAAACTCCCAGACTCAAGCAAGTCTCCCATCTCAGCCTCTTGAGTAGCTGGGACTACAGGTGAGTGCCACCACACTTGATTATTTTATTTTCTTTTTAAATTTTCAGTAGAGATGAGGTCTCACTATGTTGTTCAGGCTGGTCTTGGACTTCTGGCCTCAAACCATCCTCCCACTTTGGGCTCCCAAAGTGTTGGAATTATAGAAATGAGTCACTGAGCCCAGTCATCTACTAGTTTTTAAAAGAGGTTATGAAGTCTAATTCTAGGATGTGTCATTCCTGTTTTTCAGTTGTTGTAGTCAGAAGAGAAAAAGTGGGCTTGTTTATTTAGAATTGCATTCTGTAATCTCTCCTACTCTCCTGGATACACATATAGATAGCCATGAGTTTTACTAATTCTGTTTAAAATATAAATGTTATACAGCCTTTCAGCTCTGGAATTCTCCATTAGCAAAGGCCCCTCATCACTAATTAAATCTGAGCTGGCCTTTCCCTTCTCCTTCGTTCTTCAATTCATTCAAACACTAAGTCTATAGATTTGTCCACTACCACAATCTCCAGTCTCTGTAACCTCTAAGTCATCCTGTGATCTCACAGCTTTTACCATATACTTCTCTACAAACCTGTAACATCTCTTTTCTGCCTGTCACTTTAAACTTTTCAGTTGACCTCTTAGCCTGCGCATCCGCTGGCCCTCTATTAACCTAAGCAGCCTGGCTTCCACTGCTCACCACAACAAAATTCCCACTCTGCCACATTAATCTGCTGATGGCTCCCCTGTGCTACCACACACATCAAGCTCATTCTCCTTTGGTGCCTTTCTTCTTGGTGCTTACTGCATCAGGAAATCCCACTCGAAGCTGGTTTTATGTTCTCATAAAAAAAAAAAAAAAAAAAAAAAAAAAAAAAAAAAACTGGGCCATTCCATGCTATTTTGCAGTCTTCCATGGTTCTTTGAGAGTATTTACTTGCTACTACCTTGGGAAGTTGTGAACAAAGTAACACAAACAAATTCTCACAATGTATTAGCACTCCAGAGGTTTTACCAATGCTACCACCTACGGGATACCCAGGTTGTAAAAGGGACAGCGTCAGTATTTTATGTGCCTAACAACACACAGTTGCTCTTAGCGAATGCCTATTTTCACAAGAATAGGAATTCATAACCTGACTTTATAATGAATATTTTTAGCCAAGAGCATTTCGCATCTCTCAGGTGAAAAGGCTCAATACTTTAGTGCTACTAATAATTTTTATGGCTCGAAATGAGGATCAAAGAATGAAAGGAAAAATAAATTCACAGATTCATACATTCAGCCAAGTCTCCATGGCTCAGTTTCTGCCACATGTTTTAAACTGTCTCTCTGAAAGGTGGGGGAGGGGAGGAGGAATAAGTTGCTTTTTATTTCCCAGCTCTCAGATCTGAAATAAAAACAGACAGACTTGGGTGAAAAAAAATCAAACATTCAAGTAACACTATACACTGCTACTGTTTCCCTAGGAGTCCCTCACAAATGAGTATCAAGAACTCAATAGATACTTTCCTAGTAAAATACATAAACAGATAAATAAATTATCCCTGGCTGAAAAGAATTTCCACATCTGGTAGCTCACTAGAGCTTGTCAAACAAGTCAGAAACACGCAGGACCAGAGATCATTCCTAGCTCCTGATTTCAGGGCTGGAGAGAGAATGGAACATTTACCAAAGCCTTCCAACAGGAAATATGACCCATATAAATACGCAAATAACCCCTCTGTTTTCTTCCAATTAAATAAATAATTAGATGCAGTATTCGGTCCAAATGTCTGTGTGCTCAAGTCACAGACGCTGGAAAAAGGGCTATCCTACATGGTCTAGCCTTTCACTCCCAAGAACTTGCTATGGTGTGCCTTTAAGGGTTATATTCAATGTACATTTAACATCCCAGAGAAGTAACTTAACCTCTGTGCACCTCAGTTTTCTCAGCAATAAAGCCTGAAGTGACAAGATGATCCTAAGATCTTCACATTCTGACACAGTGTTTCTTTTAAACAGAGCTTTCTGACTGGGATGCTATGAATGGATAATGAGCATGTAAAGATCTAATCCTCACTCATCAGTAGTGAGGCCTCAGGATGAGTCACATCTAGTGTGCCACAGCCTTGTCTGTGTATCCCAATATAGTGTATTGGCATCACCTATTTCTGCAATGATTTGACAAAGGATGGAGAAAGCACTATTGTGGCTTTAATAACTTTCTCCTGGAAAGTGATCCTGGAGTTCACTATCAATTTTCAAGTGAATAGATCTCTCCTCATCATTCATCTTACATCTCTTCCCTCTTACACTGGGCCCAACTTTCTTTCTCTTAGCTCTCGGAAGTGTGCAATCTGTGAACTGGCCTTTAATGACTGCTATATGTTCCTTTAGCAAGGCCTGGAGCCAGCTGCTTTAAAATGGTCTCTGTAAATCAGTTCTTCCAACCGTTTAACATAAGCACTGCCTTAGGATGCCTCTGCACTTGCGAAAAGCATGCTGGAGCTCTAGAATCTACACGTTATTCCTCTGTACAGGAGTCATTAGAACCCTGAACAAAATAAGACCTGGTTCACCATATTCGGTTCTGTCTCCTCCATTTAAAATAACTTCTTGTATTCTTTCTCTAATTTCAACATGCTGTTGGCTATTACCTGCAAATATACCCTTATCTTAACACACACAATCTCTCTGTGTTCCACAAGAAAGTGAAAAAATCTGACTTTTTTTTATGCATTGAAGTTTAGTACTTTTCCACACAGAATCATACCTTACAGATTTGCCTGTTCTTCTGATCACTTAGAATCATCACATCCAAAGGGATCTCAGAAAGTCATTTGGTCCATTCTTCTGTGTCCAAGAAGAACTAGTAAAACCACTCTAAATGCTGGGGGATTGCTAGCTTCCTTTTCTAAAAAATTCCCAAATGGGAGACTCCTGTCTCTCCAAGCTTCTTAAAAATTCTTTGGGGCAACAGCTCAAAAGGTCTGCTCCATGATTTCTCTTTGATTCTCATACAGTAAATACTGTGTTTAAACCATTTTTAATTTTAAGTAGGATAATGAATTTAACTATTACAGAAATGATAAAGGTTGTACCAGTTTATGTTTTCATCAGTAATGTATGAATTCAAGTTGCTCCACAGTCTCACCAATACTCAGTATCATCAGTCTTTTTAATTTTACTAATAGTCATCCTAGTGGAGATACAGTGGTAACTCACTGTACTTTTTTTTTTTTTTTTTTTTTTTGAGACGGAGTTTCGCTCTTGTTACCCAAGCTGGAGTGCAATGGCGCGATCTCGGCTCACCGCAACTTCCGCCTCCTGGGTTCAGGCAATTCTCCTGCCTCAGCCTCCTGAGTAGCTGACTCACTGTACTTTTATTTCAAAATTGCTATAATGACTGTGATATTGAGAACTTTTTTCATGTTATCTTGTACCGCTGTATCATCTTTTAAAAAACGTTTCAAACAGTAATTTTTGCTCAATCCACCTTTTCCCCCTCTGTTTAATCCTATTCTCTTTCAGCTTTTTAAGAAATGTTATTTTTATTGACAAGTAATAATTGTATATGTTTATGGGGTGCAATGTGATACTTTCACACACATATACATTGTAGAAGAGCAAATCTGACTAATTAGCATATCCATCACCTTACTGCTTTGTGGTGAGAACATTTAAAATCTACTCTTTCAGCAATACTGAAATATAATACATATTATTATTAACTGTAGTCACCTTACTGTGAATAGATCATCAGAACTATTTCCTCTTGTCTAACTGAAACTTTGTACCTTTTGACCAATATTTCCCCTTTCCCTGCCTTCCTTCCCAACCTCTGGTAACCACCATTCTACTCCCTACTTCTATGAAGTCAGACTTTTAGATTCTACGTTTAGTGAGATAATACAGTATTTGTCTTTCTGTATCTGCCCTCTAGATAGCAAAATGCCCTCTAGATTCACCCATGTTGTCACAAATGACAAAATTTCATTCTTTTTTCAAGATAAATGGTATTCCATTGTGTATAAGCATCACATTTTATCTGCTCATCTGTTTATGGATACTTGGGTTGATTCCATATCTTGACTATTGTGAACAATGCTGCAATGAATAGGAGAAAGCAGATATCTCTTCAACCTACTGATTTTAATTCCTTTGGATATATAATCAGAAGAGGGGTTGCTGGATCATATGGCATTTCTATGTTTCGTTTTTTGAGGAACTTCCACGCTGTTTTCCAAAATGGTTGTATCAATTTACATTGCCACCAAGTGTGCAAGGCCATACATGTGTGGCCCATTTCCAAACTCTTTATTCTGTTTCATTGTCCTGTATATCTAAATGTACACCAATACCACTGTGTCTTGATTACTGTAGCTTTATGGTAAGTTTGAAAATAGGAGTATAAGTCCTGTAACTTAGCTCTTTTTTAAAAAATTGCTTTGGCTTTTTCAGGTCTGATGTGTTTCCCTTTCCATTTTAGCTTGTCAATTTCAACAAAAAGGCTTCTGGGATTTTGATTGGATTGTTTTGAATCTATACAATTTGGGGAGAATTTGTATGGTAACAATAGTGAGTCTTTGGATTCACAAGCATGGTATATCTTTCCATTTATGAAGTTGTTCTTCAGTTTCTCTCAGCAACATTTTTTAGGTTTCACTAAACATATCTGGCACATATTTTGTTGAATTTTTCAAATATTTCAGTTTTTATGCTACTGCTACAGTATAAATGACTTTTCTTGTAGCTTTTTGGAAATATAGTTGATATACAATAAATCACTTAAAGTGTACAATTTGCCATGTTTTGGCATCTGTATACACTATTACCCCAATTACAATAATGAACATATCCATTTCCCCTAAAAGTTTTTTTGTACCCCTCTGTTCATCCCTCCTGCCCTTTATAGCCTGACCCTCCCCACTTACCTTCCAGACAACCACTGATCTAATATTAGTTGGTACTTTCTAGAATTTTACATATATATATATATATATATATATATATATATATATATAAAATCATAAAGTATGTTCTCTTTTTCATCTTGCTTCATTAGCTCAGCATAATTACTTTGAAAAATGTCCATGCTATTGCATTTATCAATAGTTACTTCTTACCTATTACTGAGCCATACTCTACTCTATGGATGTTTCACAATGTTTATCCAGTCAACTGTTGACAGACATTGTTTTATGTTCTCTAGTTTTGCCTATTACAAATAAAAGCTGCTTTGGATATTAGTCTACAAGTATTTGTGCAGATACATGTTCTCATTTCTCTAAGGTAAATCCCCATGGGAAGAATGGCTGGTCATATGGTAGCTATATGTTTAACATTTTAAACTCCAAACTGTTTGCCAGAATGGATGTAACAGATTATGGATCACAGTAAAGTGGAAGAGCATACAGGCCAGAATAATCTTTTTTATATCTTTTCACATGTGTGTTGGCAAGGGAGATTTGTCTATTCATTGAATGTTACTGAATTAACTACTGAATGAAATGAACTGGGTTAGGAACAGAGGGTATAGCAATGAATAAGATAGCCATGGTTCCTGCCCTTTGCTGCTTACATTCTAGAAGGAAAAAAGATATTGTAACAACATAGCTCACAATTATGGCTCACAGAGAGGTACCGAGTACTCTGAACCCAACGAGACTGGGGACTCTGAAAGCTTCTTTGAAATAGTATCAGCTGAGCTCAGTGTTGAAGGATGGGTAGAGATTAACAAGACGGATATAATTGCGAGTGACTGTGATAACACCATGAAATAGTAGTTCTGGATTCCCATATAGCTCCCCTAAGATGCAAATATTTACTTATTTATTCCCTTAATTGGTCAAGCCTGCTCCCAATTCCTGCATGAAAATCAACCCTAGGCTTCAGCATAAAAAGCAGGATTCAGGAGCATCATGGTCTTTTGTCTTTTGATTCAACACTAACTGAGTTCCTTCTTCAAGATAGAAATGTCCCTTCTGAATAATGAAAACAGTCTCTTTCATGAATCATAATAGAATCCTGAATGGAAAAAAAAAAAAAGAAAAAAAAAAAAAAAGAATCCTGAATGGAATAAGAAAAATAGCAGTGGTAGTCATGATGATAGCAGCAGCAGTTAACATGGCATCTGTAAAGAGCACAATCCACTGTCCATCACACAGGAAATGTACTTACTGCTCTTTGGTGCTTACATTCTAAAAGGAAAAAAGGACACTAAACAACACAGTTCACCATTATTTGCTCACAAAGAGGTACAGAGTGTGCTGGACCCAACCTAGATTGGGGAATCCCACTTTCCATGTGGGAGGCACTATGTAATTTCACCCAATGCACATGATAACCTCATGAAGTCGATATAGTCATTACCATTTTATATAAGAATGAACTATGATCCAGAGAGATTAAATAACCTGTCCATCATCAGAAACTGTCCATCATCAGAAACTGATAGAGCAGGAACTTGGGCACAGAGGCCCTAAAGCACCAATAGTAGGAGTTCCTAAAAAATGTATTTGTTTTTCTTAGAGTCAAAATAATTTTGTGACAGGCAAATGATATGCTGATGACTGTAAGTACTACTTCTGAGGATCACTGATCTCTGGCAAATGTAACTCACAATAAAATCCTCAGGGAAGACAGCACGTTGTCAAAAAAAACTTGGATTTTTAATCCTAATTCTTCCACTGACTAGCTGTGTGACTATAGGCAGGTTATCTAACCTTACTTAGTCTCAGTACAGAATGAGAAAAACCTACCTGCTTTGCAGGCCTGGGGTAAGATCATAACTAATGTATGGAAACACTCAGGATGTTGATAGGAACATAGTCAGTTGTACAAAAGGTAGTAATCAAAGCTGTTCCTTCCATAGCATCTGGAGATACTAATGGAGATAAGACTGCTTCCTGATTTCACTCTTCTAATAATTACTTCTTTAGAGATAATATGGAATCAAACACAAGTAATCAGAGGAAAGAGGTAAAGATGCAAGATCAGTCGCTTTAAGTTCTGCAAAACTTGCTTTCATTAACATACTCTAAGTTGCTTAAAACAAACTCGGGGTTGAAAGAAATCCTAGGAAAACATTCAGCCCACCCTTCCTTTAGTAGTCTTCCTTTAGACCAACAGAAAATACTAAAGAGACAGCACTCTGTCCATCTTGGCCATGTCATTTGGAACACTCCTTTTTTCCACCTCACTTTTAGCACAAAAATAAACACATGGGTAGAGTTTGAAGCCATTATATGCAATGAAGAGAGAAATCACGGGCAAAAAAAAAATTAGTCTCCTTGCCATGACTTGGCTAGAAAAACAAGTAGGCAATTTGTTTTAAAAATGGAAATAACAGTATACTAAATATCATCCAACACCCTAGACACTATGCTGTAAAAGTCATCTCCTATGAATAAAAATAAATCCAAAAAGATGAATGTGTGTTTTATTAGCTACTCTCAGGCCTTTCATTGGCCAATAACTATATCACGCAGGGCATCACACATCAATCTATTTCATAACAATTTCTTTTACACTCAAATGAAGCTACATTTTTTTAAAACTTGGGGAAAACTGAGCTTTTAATTTTTGGTGGTGGTGATAGTGTCGGAGGGAGCACATTCATTTTCCTTTCCCTTAAAATCCACCTTCAATTTAAGTGTTTAAAAATAAATTTCTATAATAAATACATGTACTAAATATAGCTTCATTTAAAAAAAAAATTAGGATTTAAGAACCCCCAATTCAACAAATCCTAAGTTAACTAAAGAAAATGGTTACCTCTCTCCCCTTTCCCCTGAGCCAGCTAGAGCTAAATGACTTGAACGCTCTGCGTGTTTAGGTCTGATACCACCTCTACCGGCAGCCGCAGGTCTTTGCCTGTCGTCATCATGCATCTCACGTACACCCTGACAGGGCCCATCAATTCCTATTGTTTTTCACCAGGCCTGGACTCTGGCACTTTCCCCTGGGGAGACCTTTACTGGTCTCCATACTTAACCCTTGAACCCAGCCTAATCCATCAGCCTCATTGAATAAACGGTGATAGGGAATGTTTCTCCCTAAAGACAGGCAGCCAGCCTCTCCACTTAAAACTCAGAAGAAAGCCATCAACAGGGTCTGCTTTGTTTGTCAGTGTCGCCAGCTTCTTCACTTATTGATGTTTTTATTGTTGTGGTGCCCAGCTGCTTGAGTCAAGGGAAGTGCTATTCAAGGAGACATCAATTAAGTGCTTCTTAAATGCTATAGATGCTCTTTTGAAATTGTCCCCTGGGACTCTCCTTGGGAGTTCCCAAAACCAGTGGAGGGCACAGTTGTCATTTTGGAATAGGGTTTCTCCAGCACTTTAAAGAACAGCTTCAAAACTCACACCTTTCGGACTCTCAGAAGATTTTGGAAATTCTAACTTTTAAGAAGGAAAGATAATACTCTTTTTTAGGAAAGACAAGCAATCATAGAAAGTAATATTAAGCATATAAATGCACTGTGTAAAACCTCCTTACCTCATAACCAAATTGCAGCTCGTCAGAGGTCAGCATAATGATATCATCATCAATGGCCAGAACAGCTTCCGTCTCGATTTCATCATAAGGGAAGAAACGGTTACTTAACTTGTTTTCAGCAGTCCTCACCACTTTTAATGGAACCCGGATTTTGGGCCAGAGAGAATCTGGAAAAAGAGAAAAGGTATTTACCATTCTCCTAACTCTTGAAAGGAGAAAAAGTAGTAAAAGCATGACATCACAAGTGAGATGAAAGAAGCAACTTGTAGACATGGCTTTCACCAAATCCAAAAGTACAACTGTGCAAGGGGAGATTTCCAACAGATCCATCTTTATTATAATAAAAAATATATATAGCACACATACACACTTATAGATACAACATATATACACACACATAATATATGTGATTACTTCATTCTCAGAATCAAGGCTTTAGTATCAGAACTCTACCCCCCTCTGGTAAATACTCTGCAAAATACTTTCAGGTAAGTATATCCTAGCTGAGAACTTGCTTGCAGCTGTGCTAGGACAGACAGTGTCTTTGCTGAAGATGTCCACCCCGATGTGCCCACCTCCATCATGCAATCAAACAGCTTTCAGTGCTGCTAAAATCCACCCCTCATCAGAGTATGTTTCACTGAATGAGTGTAGCTTCCTGAACTCAGCTCTGTATCCCTTCTTCCCAACCCACTAGGTTTAGCTTCTCATCATGACCAGTTTACAAAGTAATTATCACATTTCTAGGTCCAATTATGTGGGATTTTCTAGTATACTGAAGAAACACCAACCCACAACTTGTCTTACATTTTTTTTCCCATTCTACTTTATGAAATGACTGGAGTAATTTGACCACAGGTTCTTTGTTTTAAAATGTTGCATTTGGCATAGCATGAAATTCATACTTCTTTGGAACAGTACCCATGTCCATACACCTCAGAGGGCAGTTTGTTCTTCACACATTTGTCAAACGAGAACAGGAAAGCTAGGTATCATACTGCTTTCAAAAAGTCCATCATGTAATTATAGAAAAATCTCATTTTTGTGGGTCTTGAAGTCCCAAAGCACTCATGGCCACTCCAAAGTCACTATACTGAAGAGGAGGAAGATAGAGGGAAAGTCAGTAGGGGAAAAGGCTACTGTCTCGACTGACTGCAGATAAAATGTTTTACTTCTGCACATGTTGTAGTATAGCTGGTTGTAGAAGACATTGTTGGGGCACTCCCAGGGTCTTGGAAGAGGCCTGTGCAAGTGGGAAGCCCTGTAGTCAAGGAAGGTATTCATAGTCTTAAAATAAGCCTGTGGCACAGAGCCTCAGAGAGAGTGGTCAACTCCAAAAAGTGTGTTTGGGAAAGGACTGAATCGGTGACCAAAGAAATAACCCTATGGGCCATTGTCTTTTCATCAATATCAATAGTTAATTACAGTTTCATTCTTGGCACATAATCGATAAATATCTTTGGAATAATGCACGAACACATGCCTGAAAGACTGGAGGCCTGAGTTCGGCATTATCTACTGGACCTCAAGCAAGTCCATTCTTTTCCGGATAAGAATAAGCAGAGAGAAAGGAAGAAGTCGAACTTTTTAAATCAACTAATACATGCCAGATGCTTTATACATACAATGTCATCCAATTCTCCTGACAACTTTATGAGGCAGGAATTATTACAAAGTAGTATTTTCATGGCTCAGAGAGGTTCATTAACTCACCCAGAGATACACAAAAAATAAATGATAAGGCTAGTATTTGAACCTAAGTCTGTTTAGCATTAAAAGACCAAAAAGGAGCTGCAGCTGCAGAATCCCATGTTTCTCTGGATCTGGAACAAAATTAGTAAGATTTTACCACTTTCTCCAGCAATCACCCTTATTCTTGCTTGATCCCTATTTCACATAAGTAAAATCTCTGTCATACATCTACCATTCCCAAATCCTTATAAAACACGAACACATTACAACAGTGGTCCTCAACCTTTTTGGCACCATGGACCAGTTTCGTGGAAGAAAATGTTTCCATGAATGCGGGGCGGGGCCCGGGTAGGGATATTTTAGGATGAAACTACTCCACCTCAGATCATCCAGCATTAGATTCTCATAAGGGGTGCACTACCTAGATCCCTTGCCTGAGCAGTTCACCATAGGGTTCACACCCCAGTGAGAATCTAATGCTGCCACTGATCTGACAGGAGGAGGAGTTCAGGCCTTAATGCTCACATTCCAGCCGCTCACCTCCTGCTATGCAGCTCCGTTCCTAAGAGGCCACAGATGGCTACAGGTTCCTGGCCCAGGGGTTAGGGACTCCTGCACTGTAACATCTAAAACGAAGGAGGTTATAGCCCTACCTACCAGACCAGTGGTTCCCAAAACTTTTGATCTCAGAATCCCTTTATGCTCTTAAGAAAATATATAAGTACACATTCCATTAGCTTTGGGAAATGATGTCACTCATGATATGCAGATTATGGAGAATCTGTACATTTGTGAGAGAATAAGAGAAGTGGGAAAGAGAAGTAATCACTTAGTGTGATTATGAAAATAATTTCCATGTCCTGGATCTCCTGAAAGGATCTCGGGGAGACCCAGGGTGCCCAGATCACACTCTGAAATCTGCTGAGTTAGATTTTTTTCATATTTGGGTACCAAAACATTACGAGAAGTACCAACAGGCAAAGAAAACAGTTGGGAAGAAATCACAAGGACAGTGCAGGCATCTGTATCCAGGCTTTGTACAGAATGCCTACAGAAATTAAGCGTGCCACTTAGCACTTTATTGCCTCTCAGTTTCAACTGTGGTCTTCATTGCCCTGTTAGTGATAGCTGAACTGGACCCAGTGAACACCTCTCCTTTGCCAGCTGGCATGGTGTTACCTGGGTCAGTACAGGGCACTGAGGGGCCAGTGCAGCGCGTGGGTATGGCTTTCTTCCTGGGTCTGGTATGCCTGTCTTACTTCTTGCTCCAGTAGTGCCTGGCCAGCAGGCAGGCAGGCAGGGGCACTTGTCTCCAGAAAGTGTAGGTAGCACCTCTTCCCTGGGGCCACTTGCCAGCAGGTTCTAGCATACCCCAACCTGCTTCCCAGTGAATTTAACAGCACCCCTGCAGGCAGCTTCCCAGAAAGTTCTGTGGATGCCCCACCAGCAACTCAGCCAAAATTCTCCCTGTGGGTAGTTCCAGGTGAGCTCTACCAAAGCCCTAGCCAGTTTCCCAGCAAGTTCAATAACACTCCTGGGGCAGCTTCCTGTTGAACTCTGTGTGTATACAAGGGCCTGACCGGGTTTCCTGCTTGTCACCTTCAGCCTGTGGCATCTCAGTAAACTTTCCTAACCCAGTGGGTGACAGCCCCACTCTCCCCAGCAAGGTGTGAATCTCAGCTCTAGCTGGGGAAGGGGCTCTTCCAAGTTTATTTCCTGTAATCTTCAGAGTTCTCTTTACCCTTTAGTAGGCAAATCCTGTTACTAGTTAATAATTTGTATTAAATTTTTCCTGTTCAAATTATCATGTGGTTTCTGTCACCTAAATGAACCTTGACTAATATTCTTGGGATATCAGAAAGCTTATCGAATGAAAAGGGAATTGTTCTCTATGGCCTTTAGAGTTAGAAGCATGACAAATGGAAGGGTGGAAGTTACAGGGAAACTGATTTAGACTCAAAATATGTAAAAACTTCCTGATGGTATAAACTATTTTAAGATGTATTGCCTTCAGCAGCACAATGTGCCCTTTTACTTAAAATGCACTAACTTAGGTCAGATTTCTACTTGACATCAGGTGGAAACTAAACACGATACCTCTGTGGCCTTAGGATTCCATGAGGCAGCTAAACATCACAGAAAGAAAACAGTCTTTGGAAACAGCTTCAGGTATCAGGTCTACCACTTACTTGTCATGTGACCTTGAACAAGTTAAACACTCCTTCTTCAACTATGAAGAAGGAATCATGAGACCATCTTGATATGATTGAATATGAGGATGAATGGGCATGCATTTAGCAACACAGTGCCCAGTATACTGTAGGCAGTCACTAAAAGTTAGCCGTGCTTCCTCTGGAAAGTCTGTGTCTACCTACAGAACCAGGGAATCTTGTTGAACCCTAGGTAGCAGTGGCAAAGTGGTACATTTGAGATCCGGTACATCACCCAGACAACCCAGTGGTATAGCCCTGGCTCAGGCCTTCCATGTCCACTTTTAGAGAAGCAAAATCCCTGCCATGAATCCTTTAAACTCTCACACACTAATAAAACAAAAGAACATGGAATTTTGGTCATGTTAATTCCACAAGGCAACAAACAGCTCCTCTTCCCACTATGTAGAAAAACTAAGCTAGCTACTTTAAGTATAAACATGCCTCTACACTGGATGGAGTCTGGACTTACAATTGGGGAATGTATATAGCATATTCAACCCGCAGACAGCTTTCCACACTGTTCACCTATATACGTCCAAAGAATTACTTGAGACAATATCCACAAAGAACTAACTTGCCCCTGTAAAGTCTTCGATGGGGAAGTTTTAGAGAGCGGGGTGCAGGTAGAAATGTAGAGTGAATTCTGGCTTTTTAAAATGTATGGTTACTTTTCCCAGTTGCAAGTTAGGTTTGGGTAGCCAAAAGTCGGCTTTGGCAAAAAGCATCTCCATTTCAGTGATCAGCTATCTACAGACTATCAATAGCACCTGACAGGACTCTAAATAGAATTCCCAGTTTCATGTTTTCCATTTGTCAAGTTAAACAGCCTCCATGAAAGACAAGTACCATTCTCTCAGGCTTCTGACAGTATCCCTTTTGTGGAGGCCAGAAATGAGAGGGCAGCAACCAAAGAATAAGCATTAAAATTATATCCTGCCCTTAAAGCAGACAGGTAATACTGATATGGAATTTTGATTCTGAAAAGGTAACCTTTAAAAAAAAACTAGGAATGAAGGAGTAGAAGGAGAAGGGAACATGAGGTAGGAAAGAAAAATCTACGTGAAAAGAAAAGAGGTGTTTTTCCTTCCCATCAGTCTTTAAAAAAAAAAAAAAAAAAAAAAAAAACAGATTTACTTTTCTGCCTCTCTGAGACCCTGACAAGAATCTAGTTCTTCTACATGATCCCAAATCAAAGAACTGACAACATATGATGATTTTCCTGCAACTAAATGGTAATCTAAATAGACATGGAGGGGCTTAGTGCAAAGGGCGTGAGCTTCGGATCTAGAAAGATCAGTGTTGATTTCTGACAAACTGCTCATCTGAGTTTTATTTTTCTTATTTTTGCAAAATGGGGATAGTAATAGCTTCTTTGCAGGCTTGTCCTAAGATAGAGATAATAAGCATGTAGCACAGTTCCTATTCCTGGATTAAAAAGGTATACAATATGGTCATATTATGATCATCTTCACAAGTGGATTCTTTTTTTTTTTTTTTTTTTTTTTTTTTGAGACGGAGTTTCGCTCTTGTTGCCCGGGCTGGAGTGCAATGGCGCGATCTCGGCTCACCGCAACCTCCGCCTCCTGGGTTCAGGCAATTCTCCTGCCTCAGCCTCCTGAGTAGCTGGGATTACAGGCAAGTGCCACCATGCCCAGCTAATTTTTTGTATTTTTAGTAGAGACGGGGTTTCACCATGTTGACCAGGATGGTCTCGATCTCTCGACGGCGTGATCCACCCGCCTCGGCCTCCCAAAGTGCTGGGATTACAGGCTTGAGCCACCGCGCCGGGCCTACAAGTGGATTCTTGTGAAGTACTATGAACTTCACTTCTCTACTGATAACAGGAAGAGGTCTAGACAGAAGGATATGGGGACGATTTCTAGAATGCAGACAGAAACTGTGTCATAGCTAGAAACCTTCAGGCCCAAATTCTACTGCTTAGCCTAACTGGGTCCTTTTTCCTTATTCTTTTAAATGCTAAATGAAACAACAAACCCTTGTATCTTATGTCTCATCCTGTGAACCTATAACAGACAAAATAGAAATGTCACCTTCCATTCATACAAAGTAGCCTGAAAAATATGATTTTTTCAAACGCATTGCAAAATTTATGAAAAACAAACAGCTGAGCCAGGTGACCTGATAACTTCACAGTATGAGCTTCAGTCCAGCTCAAAGGAGAAAAAGAACTCCTTGTGTTAAGGATTTCGTTTTTCAAGTATATTGATTAACGGTTTTCTCCATGTTGGATGCCAAGAGAAATGTGAGCAAAGACATTTTTCTCTAACTTGGCAAAAGTACTGCAAAATGGTCAGGTTGACGGAAGATGACCCCGAGTCCATCCTGCCAATCACTAGCATAAATACAACCACAGATTCACAAAATAAATCACCAGATTATCTCCATACAAACCTAAAGCCCACTAAAGAATTGCCTGAGTTCCTGGTGTCCAGCTGGTCTCATGACCAATTCTCTATAGTCTGAGAACTCAGCTCAAAAGGAGGGTACCTGGTGCTTGTGTTCCCTTGTTGACCATCCTGGGTTGCTGATATGCTCAGCCAACCCCGCCCTGCCTGCTAAGCACTATGCATATCACAATCTGAAGCTACTGACTGTGATATGCATATGGGGGGCTCCTGATGGTAACTCAAAATTTAAAACTGACATCATTTAAAACAGAAGGCTGAGTTACCCCTGTCTGAAATGCACAATGCAACAACCTCCTCCAGACCAAGGCCAGGGCCAGGCCAAATAACCTCTATATCCATCAAGTTTGAAAATTAAAAACTGGGGAGGGAGAAGGCAGTCTCTTCTGACAAAGCTCAAAACCAATGTGATGAAAGCTCACTGGAAATGTCTATTGCCTAGTCTAAGTATTTACTTAAACTTAAAACCCAGAAATTTGGACTTAAATGTAACCAAAAGAAAAATGTATTTGGTTGGGTTGGAGAAAGCAAAAAAAAAGTGGGAAAGTGGGGGTAGATTTCTGCCTACACAAATCCTCCCAGCAGCAGACATGGTAACCACAATATTTATTTTAGTAAATGTAGAGAAAGTGAAAAACATCACTTTTGCCTCTAATATTTCAAAGCCTTGGACTTGCTTATATATATATATATATATATATATATATATATATATATATATATATATTACTAATGCTGTATGTAAAAAATCAGATGCATTTGCTGGCATGCGGACCAGAGCTGACAGCCTCATTTACCAACTGAACAAACACCCCGCAGACGATTAAACATGGTTCATGTTCTCCTCAAACAACCACATCGCCAGAGCCAGAGCCCTGACCTAAAAACCACTGTTAGAAAAAAGCTAGTCCAGTCACTACACGTGTCAAAATTAGGGCTTCCTCAGTTAAGGGCTCTCTTTCCTCCCTAGAGTCAACATCTTTGAAAAATAAACTAAAGTCTTGGTCATAAAACTAACCACTACATTTTAGCAGGGTCTTACCAAAAATTATAACTGAACACCCAGCTCTGAAACTTGGGCTCATGCTGCTGCCTTTAGTTGTGCCAGGGTAGAGGCTTAGATCAAGAAGGAAAAGAAATTTCTCCTTTCTCACAGTTTGCAATGATACCTTCCCAAAAGAAGTGATTCAAATTCATAATAAATAAGTCACCTTATGCCTAAAGTGGCTAACCAGGGTTTATAAGAGAAGCTTCTTTTGCATTTAGCATCAGAATGTGCAACTCTGCCTTTCAGGCAGAACTGCAGGAGTGAGCTGCGAGTCTCTCTGAAAGCTGGTGGCCTTTGGATGCAGGAGCAAATATAGGCCTGTAACTACCGCAAGACACAATAGGTCATGCCAGACCCAATGAGAGGCCCCCAGAGTGCCTTCTACAAACATGATCTATCCTTTATAAATGAAGGGACATATTAGCAATGCAATACCATCTAATTCACTTCGTTCTGGAGAACGGCAATTGGTATGAATAAATCCAAGTCAACAATTTCCCTCTCTACATCGTTTCTTATAATTTCCCCTATCTTTTCCTTCCTTTCTGTATTCTTATCTTCCCTTCTTAAATGATGCCCACATCTTCCTTTTTCTTTTACCTCTTTCCTTCTCTCTTATTATGTATCAAACAAATAAAACAAAAATCCAGAAAACTGGCCATGTTATAGTGTTGAGAGAGAGAAAAAAAATCTTGGCATAGAAAGTTAATTTCTAAATATCAGGGAATAATATACGAGCTTTATTTAAAATAGCTAGGCCAGGTACAGGTGGCTCGCACTTGTAATTGCAGCACTTTGGGAGGCTGAGGTGGGTGAATCACAGGGTCAAGAGATTGAGACCATCCTGGCCAACATGGTGAAGCCCCATCTCTACCAAAAATACAAAAATTATCTGGGCATGGTGGTGCGCGCCTGTAATCCCAGCTACTCAGGAGGCTGAGGCCGGAGAATCACTTGAACCCGGGAGGCAGAGGTTGCAGTGAGCCGACATGTCACCACTGCACTCCAGGCTGGTGACACAGCGAGATTCCATCTCAAAAAAAAAAAAGAAAAAAAAAATAGCTGTTTTAACAGTGGCTCCCTAAATGTAAAAAGAAAGCATATGATTCTCTCAGAGAACAAACATCCCACGAAGTAAAATCTGTCAATGTCTCTGGAAAAATGAAAGAATTTTCTTGAGGCAAATTCCAATTTGCCTAACAGAGCCAGAAATACAGTCTTCTTCCAGCCCATAGATCTACTACTGATAGTTTCTAGGGTTGACTTTCCCGACTTCAGTATATCCAATTAAAAGAGACTAGCCATAAAAAGTGCAGATACTACTGTCAGGCAATAAACTAGACCTTATCGGTGACAGTGGTGCACATTACTAACTTCAAACTCATTCCTTGCTCTAATCCATCAGAAACTTCCTGGCTTTAATAGGCTATAAATGGCAGGAGCTTTGAAGTCCCTGGGATTAGGATCAGTAATAGACAGACTGAATGAGAAACTAAATGCAGGTGGAATATACTCTGTGCGTCCCGAATTAAAAACAAATCCAATTAATCAAATAGTCCTCAACCCTAGCTGCCAGCCAGCAGATTACAGGGGTGGCCAAGGCAAGGAACAAAGTGATTAAGGAAGAGCCAATGGGAGCTTCTAGTGGTTGCTCCCTTGAAGGACCTGACTTGAAGTCTGGACAGGGTATGCTTTGCTGCTGACTTTTCCAATCAGAAGTAAGGCCATCCATTTTTTTTTTTTTTGAAGGAAAGTACAGTATCAGAGTAGAGATAAGAAAAAAACTAATGCCTTTTAAACTGAGTTTTCATGTAAACAAATCAGCTGAGATGGCTGAGGAAAGCTGAGATCTGTTTTCCCAAGGCTGATAGCCTTTGATCCTATTGATTCCTAAGCCCTTAAACACTTGTGGCTACAGAGTATGCTAGGGCTTGGAGTTCAATGGGCCACCCTAGAACAAGAATGAGAGGACTGAGAAAAATGGAGTCAAGCTGTCTCAGAAATAGCATTGCTATTGACACAGCAGGAACACTTATTTAAAACAAAGGCTGTGAATAATTTGGCCATCCAAAATCAATCCAGCTGAGAGATGCACTAAGGCCCAAACCAGGCCTCTCCTGAACATACTACTTCCTCACTCTTCTTACCTTCTGGAGGGTTTTTATTCTGATTATTCCAGACGACGAGCAATTTGGATAGACTGGGCACCTTGGACACTTCAGTGATGACCCGGAAGAGGCTCTCTACTCGGTCGTAGGTGAGGACTATGGCGGTGAACCCTTGAGACTGTGGTGGGATCAGCGGGAGGAAGAGTGGATTGCTCACGCTGCCCCACTTCTACAAGAGGACAGATTGACACAGGTCAGAAAAGCAGCTATAACAATATGGCTAACCCAACATCATCAGCAAACCCAAACATGTCAGGCTTGGTGGAGCTAAGTAACTGTTCAGAAGTCTTTCCCTCCTTAAAATTTGCGTGGACTAAGTTTGGCTCTGATATCACTTAAAAAGGAGCTGAGAACTTTTGCAGTGGAGAAGAAAAATTCTGGTTAAACATGACAGATTAAAGCAAACACTTATCTCCATTCCTTCCCGAAACCCAATAAAAAGGCAGTTGATGAACATAAAAGAATATGCATCTATTAAGGACAAAGAGATGGGAGAAGAGACAACAGCTGATGGGCCTATTAAGATATTTCTGAAAGACAGAAAGGGATGGAGAAGGGGCAGCAGAGGAGGAGTGTGAGTGGAGACCTGGGTGACTACCAGGAGGGGAGCCAGCAATAGCAAGCAGGCCCACCTGGGAATTCACAGGGCTCAGGAATGAAACTCACCAGATACCTTGTGAGGTAAGAAGAATGGTAAGGTTGAAAACACGAAGACTCTGTTAAAAAATCTGTGTAAGGGGCAGTTAAGAGGCCCAGATTCATAAGCACTCCCGCCATGAAGTACTCAGACAGAAATTGATCCTTCCCTCACCCCAGCTGGAGAAGGGAGGTTTCTTCTTGGAGGAAACTGAAGTTTTCGACAGGGAAACACAGGCACAGAGGAGAGGAAAATACAGGCTGAAAATCTACATTCTAAACAATGGGCCCTACAGCCTTCTTTCCCCTTCAGTGCCCAAAGTGCTAGCAGCCAAGTGGCTAGCTCGGCACCCCAACATCTTGCAATGAAGTCCTTCAGGCGACAAGCTGGCCTTCGCACAAATAATTTTTCATCAGCTTTTCAGTGCTCCCCTCTTAATCATGAGCAGATTCTAGAATCACAGATATTTCAAGACCATCTTCAGCATGAATGACAGAAACCAAACAAACAAAGAAAAAAAGGAACTTAGAAGTAACAGAAACAATAGAAGAAGCAGAAGGAAACTAAAACAGCATCAACAACAAATTGTATCCACCAGGAGATGAGATTCTTCATCCATTAAATAAAAATAAATTGCTATTTTTAATTTAAAAGCTCTATCAAAGAATAGGAACAACTCTTGCACATTAAAAATATAATAAATTGTTTTTAAGGGGCAGGATTGCTACCTGGTTGGTCCTGCCAGTGGGGGGAAATAAAGGTCAGGATTGCAAGATAAAGATCACAAAATATTCCAGACTGATAAATAAAAATGCAGAGATGAAAAATAAGGACAGAAAAAAAATGAGAAAATCTAGGAGATCCAACATTCATTTAATAGCTGATTCCAGAAAAGAAAACACAAACTATGGGATAAATAAATCTATCACAGAAATTAAAGACTTTCTCAGTACATAAGATTTAAGAGGCATAAATTTTCAGATTGCAAAGGATTAAAAGAAGTAGCACAATGAATTTTTTAAAAAGACAAAAATAAACAAAAACCACTGCATATCACAGTGCGTATTTCTGAACACAGAGAATAAAGAGAAAATGCTCACAAGGAGAAAACAGGTGATAAGCATGTGGATTCAACATACAATTCTCAAAACTTATCTGTTAAGTGTGAAATGTTTTCAAAATAAAGTTTAAAAAGTAACAAAAGAAATTCAATCTCTCTGCTACCATTAAAATATTAAATACTTTTAATACAGCAATGTAAGCAAAAATATTTTTGTACCGATAAAAATTAAAATTATTTAAATGTTCTTATATTTTATACTAGCATTATTAGGATAGGATTCATTTACCATGCAATGCACCCACTTAAAGCATATAATGGTTTTGGTATATTACATTGTTCACTTTTTTAAATTGTGGTAAAATATACATATTATGAAATTTGCCACTTTAACCATTGTTAAGTGTGTAATTAACTGGCATTAGTTACATTCATATTCATATGTTATCAGGCAAAAAGCCCAGGACTGAACTCCATCTTTGCCTGAAGGCTGAGTATGAAATGTCCTGTCTGCTATTATGGCTGCCATTTACCTCCCTAGTCTTTTATACTCAGGGATTCCCAAGGTCCCCTATCAATCTCATCCGTATCACTGAGGGACACCCATCACCACCTTTGTGACAACGGCTGTCTGCCAGATGTAACAGTGTGGGATGAGAAGTGTACACAAACACGTGGAATACACATGGGATGGGAACTCCAAGAAGCTGAATGAGATTCCTCGGGTCCTAATGTAATCAGGATATTAAAGCCCAAATGTCCACAACATGCTATAATTAGATTTCACAACCAAGAGACACAATAGGAAAGGACATTTTTCAATGTTGACTCTGTCCATGACATCATACTTTGACATTAAGCTTAGGAAGGAAGTCATCTTAGGAAGGTGCCTGAATTTTAGTATTTGTACCTTAGAACTCATCATATTTCTAGAAATCTTTTTGAGTCTTCTACTCCAAATTTTATTCTCCATCTCTTCCTGACCTTTATGGAAACTGAAGTCAGAAAGTAGCCCTATATTTAAGTCATAATTAATCTCCAGGGATGGTTAACGGTCTATGTGCTGTCACCATCCCCAACCCACTCATCTACCCCTCTTGACACAATACTCACTAATGCCTGCTTGAAAAACACCATTTCAGTGGAAAAGAAACAAAGAAACAAAAAGATTCTTTTTAAAAAGTATATACATATATGGTTTTTTTTTGAGACGGAGTTTTGCTCGTTGCCCAGGCTGGAGTGCAATGGTGTGATCTCGGCTCAAGACAATTTCCGCCTCCTGAATTCAAGCAATTCTCCTGCCTCAGCCTCCCAAGTAGCTGGGATTACAGGCATGTGCCACCACACCTTGCTAATTTTGTATTTTTAGTAGAGACAAGGTTTCTCCACGTTGGTCAGGCTGGTCTTGAACTCCCGACCTCAGGTGATCCGCCAACCTCTGCCTCCCAAAGTGCTGGGATTATAGGCGTGAGCCACCACACCAGGCCATAAAATAATTTAATGTGTGATATTAAAAGTCAGGATTTACTGAGTACTTACTAAGTGCAAAGCACTGTGCTTTACATGTATTAGCTCATTAGATATTCACAGCAACCCCCAAGATAAATATGGTTATTGTTCTCTTTTTACAGATGAGGAAACTGTAGAACTAGAAATAGCAAATGATGTTCAAGGCTATATAACCTGTAAGTGATGGAACTGAGATACAACTCAAGCAGTCTGAGTCCAGAACACCAGGCGGTAATGGTTCACAGCCCTTCCCCACGCCCTCCTATATACATACCCAGACCAGGGAAGCATCACCATTTTACAGACTTTGGAAAATGTAAGCATGGGGAACTCCAGAGTTTGTTACTTCTAGCTCTTTTCTAAGACAAAAATACTAAAAGTTCTTGATCCTTGTTAATAAAACCTGGGCCAATAAGCAAGAACTCACCCCAAACACTATGATTTCAGAGAGTCTATGAAATAAAAACACATCAAATATATAACACTGACACAAAGTGTGCACATAAATTTTAAAAGGTAAATACAGCACTAAAACAGAAGGAAAAACTATTAAAACTCTAATAGAATGAGGTCTGTTCTTTGGGAGAAGCAGGGAGAATGCCAGTACACTTAAATGTCTTTATGACATTAAGAAAAGAGGAAAATTCCCTGAGAGATGCAAGGCTTAGATTTGCAAAACGAATGCCTTGGCATTTAAACTGAGGCACCCCTGAAAGGCATCGCAGCTCTGATTTCATGGAGCTGCCAGCGACATGGGGCCAGAGTCGCTGGCAAGACAACAGATCTGTCTCATCTCACATGCCAGCTCCACTTGGGAAGTGGATTGGTAGGGGAGGAGGGAGGACAGGAAGGAATGGTTGGCTGGGAAGTGGACAGTAACTTTTCTTGATGTTCAGTTTTTCCACACTGCCCACTTGCATCCCAAACGGGGCTTGAGTATAGGGAAGGCAGCAAGGGGGGTCTGGGCAACATGGAAAGGAGTATAAGGAGGACTGGATCTTGCCAGTACTTTCCCTTAAAATCCAGAAGTGGAGACGTACACAGGAGGCAGTATGTAAGCTTTGAGCATATATTTACTCTGAAACAGGCTCAATTATTTACTGTAGAACACACCACCAGGGTTAATGCAAATAACTTCAAAATTGAGTTAGCATGTTTGGAGCAGGTTTTGGAATCACAAGTCCTTAATCAGAATCCAGATTCTTTCACTTGCCAGATGCATAGCCTGGGCAAAGTACTTAACCTCTCTTGTACCTCAGTTTCTCTGTCTATAAAAATCATCATATTACTACTACCACCACCACCTTTCTAGGTAGTATTACCTAACATAAATGAGGTAATATATGTAAGGTACTGTCATGTAGAAGCATTCAATAAATGATTGATCTTATGTGAATTTTAATTTCTCTGGGCTTTACTTTCTGTGTGTCTCAAAAAGGGGAAGGAGGTAGCGTAAGCAGTCTTGATATCTCTTGCAGTACAAGAATTCCAAATGACTTGCAGTACAAGAATCCCAAATGAAATCCTTCTTTCTCCCTCTCTTTACCTTACCATGCCGCAAGGTCCTGGTTTACTTGGATTCTCTACCTTTACTTCTTCCTGTCCAAATATACTGTTTTTATTTCCATGTTTTTCTCCTTTCCTTTCTATTCATTATGTTTTGGCTAACCTGAAAGCTCCATGAAGGCAGGAGCCAGAACACCCACTACTTAGAACAATGCCTAGTTGTTCAATCAAAATTTGTTTTTTAAAGAAGTGAGTAAGGTAAACCCAAATGACTCAGGCCTGTTTTATCTGTCCCCCTTATGTATAGATATGAATAGCTGATGTACATTCAGATGACTAAATTATGAGTTCTGAAATAATTCCCAACCTAGTTAACTCATTTTATACATACTTACCAAGAATCTTACTGTGCTGTGTTCTGAAGAAGTGTAGGATTTTATAGGGATATTTAACAGAAGGCTTTAATCTGGGCCTTGCCATGTACTAGTCTTGTGACATGTACAGTTCTTTGAGTATCAGTTTCCTCATCTCTAAAGCAGGGATCATGACAGTACCTACCTCCTAGGGTAAAGATGATTAAATGAGATTATGCGCATAAACATTTAGCAGAGGGCTTAACATAGGACTTTATGAATTACAGTTTAAAGCAAACACAAAATACTTCCACTCTTCTCAATTGGTATCCTTCTTACCTACTAAAACACTGGTATTAGTGATTCAGCAATCATTCCCACTAGCATTATTTCTGGTACTCATTCATTTAGTCAACACTTCCTGAACATAAACTATAAGCCTGGAATAGTGTTAAAGATGCAAAGAGGAACACTTTCCTTCCTGTCAAAACACACATAACCTAGTGAGGAAGACAGCGGGGTAAAAACACAAATTGCAAGGGAAACTAACAAGCTGGAAACAAAGAATGAAAAGTAGTCCACAGGTGGAAACATTGAGATTACACAGTCACTCTCCCTACCTGGAGATGAGGAGGTCTGAGCAGTGTCTTTAGGAAGCAGGAGAGGGCCGGCCAAAGAAGCGTAGGGGCAAGCTGAGCAGCATGTGCAAAGATTTGCCGACAAGGCAGTGAATGATCCAACAACAGGGCACCTCACAGTTTGCTGGGAGAAGGAAGGTCGGAGAGCAGAAATGAGGGGAGCTCGGGTAATGGCAGGCTAGAGCTCTATCACGAAATGCCTTTAATAAAGGATTTTTTTTTTCTTATTTAAGTTGTTTATTGTAAGATAATTTACAAATATCTTGTCTTCGGTAATTCAAAATTACCAAGAATACAGTCTGGCCAACATCATCTACTATTCTCTGAAGGAGTCCACCACTAGTGAGCAGAGTGCCAGGGTGACAGCCATGGACAATGCCAGCAAGAATGCTTCTGAGATGATTTTTTTTATGTTACACAGCTAGTTTTTTCATTTATTTTGAAACTTTCTTTTCCTGATCATTGTTTCAGTGACAAATTGACATGGCTACCTTTATGCTCTATTTCAAAGAGTCATAAATAGGAAATGCTGATCTTCAACTAAGCTTCTGTATCAATTGCTTTTCCCTTCCTCAAGCATAATCCCATTTGCCTTTGGAGCTCAGTGACAGCGTGGAGAAAGGCAACTTTAATTGGGGTGTATACATTCACACAGACACTCCACCGCACTAGGGTAAGGTCAGCAAACTAACCCCCAGAGAAAAAAAGCTTACTGGGGAGGAACATTTCAAAAACGGCATTTAGTCACCTCTGAAATACCTTTAAGAACTGACCCCCTGCTGGCTGACCAAAGAGAGTGTCTACAGTCTGGGACCTCTTGACCCCACTTTCTGCAGGAAATCAAGCAAATTTAAACCTCCATAATTTACTCAAGACTGGCTTCTGCCAGGGAAAAGGCAAACAATGCTGGCAATTAACTCCGCTGCCTGATTAAATCTCCATGATGGCAAGATAGGGCATAAAACCAGGCATCCAGCAACAGAGAGCTGGAGAAGAGGCAAAGCCCATCTATCGCAGCTATGCCTTCAAAACCTTGGCTATCGATGCAATTTTCAAATACACTTGATGAACCTGTTCACTCAAAGGTAGGAGGAAATACCAAAAAAAACAAGTGCATATTATTCTGACAATGTTCTGGCCTTTGACTAAAACGCCTCTTGCCCATCCTCTCACCCTTTACTTCTCACTCCTCCAATGAATATTCCCTATAGAAGTGCCCATAAGAAATCCTACATTGTTAAATTGCAATCGCGTAAAAGTAATCCCTAACAGCCACAAGAACTGTCAGGTCACAATGCCAGTTGTAGACAAGTTCTTTTATTCTGGAAAGCCCTGGAATAAGAGCTAGTAGTGTGCAGACACTAGTGAGAGGGACGTGTGGACCCAGGTTTCAGGATGCCTTGAAGGAAAGGCCCTGGGAGACTAAGCTCAAAGTCACCTACCAGTTCAAAGGGGTTTCCCCTTCAGGAAGAGATTCAAACTCAAGCAACCAGTTGTGCCTTTGGCAATCCCAAACAAAGAAAGTTGCCTGGGCCCTTTCTGCAATCCTGATTTGCTTTCTTGTCCTTGAAAGGTCATGGTAGCTGTATATGAGCCTAACCAAAACCATTCTAGGGTTACCATACAGAAAGCAGAGAAATTCTGATGGCAAAGGAGTGGCCTTTGCTAGCCATTCTGAAATGTTCTTGCTGATGCTATTCGGATTGTGAAATCAAGAGCAAGGAAGACCACATTTTATTACCAACGAAAAGATTCTTTCAGCCTAAAACAAACCAAACGGTAGCACTGAAGAAATCAAGCTGGAATTCAGGATGATCCAAATTTTAATGACCATTCCTCATCATACCAGAGACTTGTTATTATGCATAACTTCATGTGAAAATAAGAGAATTCAGCAGATATTTAAGTCAACCTATATCTAATTTAAATGAATGTATTTTGCCTAAACAGAAAAATGAGAAGACAGAGAAGAAAGGAAGAGAAGAGGACAGGCTTGTTATACAGAAGCTTTTAAGCCCCTAGTAATAAGAAGCCTTACCTATTCCTACCTTGACAGAAAGGGCCGTTTTCTTGGTTGTTTTGAAGTTATCAACCCTTACCTCAATGTGGTTTCAATTATGAATTACCAGACTAAAAGGGGAAAAAAAGCTTTGATTTATTCTTTTTTGCTCCAATTATGCATGATGTGTTTTCACTGAAGACTCTGAAAAGTATTTCATCATGCCTCTCATCCAGAAGTGGTCAAAGGGCAAAACCAAAAGGAGTTAACCCTTTCATTTCCCCTTTAGGTTCAAAGAGACTCCCTATCAATGGATATGGGACAAGGCCTTTGAAGCAGAGCAATGAAATAGTTAAACGTTAGCATCATATTACTAACGTGCATAAGGGTGGTGTCCCTTGTCCAAAATGGTGAGATGATATTTATGTTAATGGTTACTGGGAGATTTGAAAAGGGGCAATCAGTAATGTGGTCCACTTTGCCTTAACCATTAAACCTCTACAGCCCCAAATACCCACAGCACAGCACTCTACCAGCCAGGCACATGGTGACTTGCAAAACTAGAGAATTACAGAGACTTAACAATGTCTTCAAGTACCATCTCTTAGCTCAAGAGAGAAAAACTTTGGGGACAAATCTGAAGTTTACTTGATGCATCATGTCTATTTCATTTCACTCTCTAATAATAACTGATATGGTTTGAATTTGTGCTCCCACTTAAATCTCACCTTGAATTGTAATCCCCAGTGTTGGAGGAGGGGCCTGGTGGAACGTAAATGAATCCTGGGGATAGATTTCCCTCTTACTGTTCTCATGACAGTGAGCGAGTTCTCCCAAGATCTGGTTGTTTAAAAGTGTATAATACTTCTCCTTTCCCTTTTCCTCCTGCTCCAGCTATGTAAGACACAGCAGCTTCCCTTTTGCCTTCCACCATGATTGTAAGTTTCCTGAAGCTTCCCCAGAAGCAGAAGCCTGTATAGCCTGCAGAAATGAGAGCTAATTAAACCTCTTTTCTTTATAAATTATCCAGTCTCAGGTAATTCTCCATAGCAATGTGACAATAGACTAATACAATAACTGACTGTTCTAAAAAACAAAATAACACTGAAGGCCAAATCTCACTGATTATACGTGAAAAGACATGTGAAAGATGGAGAAAATCAAAGCCTAGAAATCCTCTTAGGGCTTCAACTAAGTAAGATGTTAATTATCAACTTAAAGCTCCTGAAACCTATTTACAGCAATTTGCTCCTAAGTGAGTTTTCTAAATGGTGGCATCACATTTGGGGGCACTGAAGTAACAAGTACCATGAGCCAACCTATATTTGATTTAATATAGGTCTATCAGTCAGATAGACTGAAAGCTGAAGAAACTGAGCCACAGAGACTAACTCAGGGTCACAAGAGCAGGCCAAATATTTCTACTGCTTTTCTCTTTTTCCTCCATTTGCTTTTAAGATCTTATATATATATTTTTTTAATTTACTGCAGTCTCATTACGATTACCAGGCTATAAATTTACTTATCCTGGTTGTGGTCTGTTAGTCTCCCTGCATCTGTGGCCTGTGTCATTCAATAATTGTGAAAAATTCTCAGCTCTGATGCTTTCAATAGGGTCTTTTTCCATTCCCCACCTCTTCTTCTGGAACTCAGCTTAGACATATGTTGGACCTTCTCTCTCTGTTCTCTATATTGCTTCACTTCTCCTTCATATTTTCCATCTCTTTGTCTCTTTGGGCTGCATTCTGAACAATTTCATTGACTCTAATAATCTACTAATTGCAAGCCTTTGCAGGTCTGTTTCTGGTAGTTCTCACTCACAATACTGCCTTTATCTTTATAGTTGTGGGCTGTTAATTGTCCTTAGACACTTAATTTATAAGAATTATTTCAGACCTGGACTGAAAATATGGTCCTTATCATAGGGTTTGTGTCTGCTTCTGCTGGTTCCTAGCAATACAAAGCCACTTTCAACTAAATTCCCTTCTTAAGGCTAATTTGGATGATAATTGTAGTATGAATCCATGTGGGGGTGGCTTGCTATTGCAATTCTCAGTCGCAAGGGTCAATACAGTCAGGTTTATTCCTTCTTTACTCGTTCACTGAAGACATAATCTTTTAGTTTCCTAGCTTCATCCACGAAGTTCTTGTGAGAGCTAGATGGGTCACAGGATTTAAATCCTAATCCCTGCTCCCCACTTGACAGTTACCAGGTCAAAGCTCCAGATCAAGGTCTACAAAAGTCTCCATGGCAATAGTTGACTTTGGCTCCCACTCACCTCCCAAGGATACTGAGTTTCACTTTGATTTGAGGATTAGGATTAGCAAATACCCTATTTTCCTGCCACCTCAGCAATAGGTTAAAATTGCTTTATAATACTTCATTCAATATTTTAGTTGTTCACTTAAAAAGGTTACTTAGCATATCCAATCTATGAGAAAGCCACGGACAGAAGTCTTGTTTATATTTACGCTGCCATTGTATTTACATGTCATTGTGTTCCCTGTTTAATTTGGGGGCCAAATTTGGGGGCAAGATGAAAACAATTATATGAAAAGAAAGCAGCATAATAGATGGAATGATGGACAGAGAATCTCTGCATTAGATGAATCAATATACTTCTTTGGACCTCCCTTTCCTCATTTAAAAAAAGAGGTGATCAGTGAGTGGGTGGGCCTTGAAACAAATATGTCTCACTTACTTCATCTGTAAGAATAGAGCTAGCAGAACGTTACTCTTGGTTTTAAGGAATAAACGAGATAAAATACATAATAAGAACTCTGTGGGCACAAAATACACCCTCCTGTATTTTCAATTTTCCTCTCCGAAGTCCCACCCAATTCTAAAATTTACATTTCCATGTGATAAAGCATTATACTAGCAACCTTATAATTAACAACACTTTACTTTTTATAGCCCCACACCACTTACAAATTGCTTCCACATACATAATTAATTTCTTAGAATAGTTATGTGAAATAAGTATTATTCTCATTTTACAGCTAAGAATAATGAAATCCAAAAAGATAAGAAACTTGCTGGGGTAGGAGTATTGCTTGAGGCCAGGAGTTCAAGATCAGCCTGGGCAACATAGCAAGACCCTGTCGCTACCCACTGCCCCTCCCACCCCAACAAATAGCTGAATATAGTGGTGCAAGCCTATGATCCTAGCTACTCAGGAGGCTGAAGCAGGAGGATTGGTGGAGCTCAGGAGTTTGAGGCTACAGTGAGCTATGATCATGCCATTGCACTCTACAAAAATAAGATTTAAAAAAATTAGCTGGGCATGTGGTGCACACCTATAATCCCAGCTACTCGGGAGGCTAAGGTGGGAGGATCACTTGGGCCCAGGAGGTCAAGGCTGTAGTGAGCTATGATTGTGCCACTGAAGAAGGGAAGGAGTGAGGGAGGGAGGAAGGGAGGAAGGGAGGAGGGAGGAGGGAGGAAGGGAGGAAGAAAGGAAGGGAGGGAAGGAGTGAAGGAGGGAGGGAGGGAGGAAAGGAGGGAGGGAGAGAGGAAGGAAAATGTGTACAAGGTCAAGCTAATAAATAGTGTTGAACTCAGGTTTGATTCCAAAATGTCCTTTGCAATAGTCTTAATTAGCAATTAATAATCAGTTGCTAATTGTTACACTATTCTTCTGAAGCTATCATTATCCCTAAATTCAGTCCTATAGATGAGCAAACTGTTGCAAAGAGAGATTTGGTAAGTAACCTCAAATCATTCAGATCATCCCCCAAGAAAAAAAGGATCAAAATGTGCAGTTTAGGAATTTCTGGGCTACAGTTAGTTTACTGGAAGGCTCACAAGTTAAACCCATCTGAATGCCTCTTGAAAATTCCTATGATTATCTGAGTTTTAGCTACTTTAATTTTTTCTTTATATAGCAGTGAAATTTACATTTGGCTAAATGCCCACCCTTCTTCCATAAAGCCAAACTACTGTCAAGAAGAGCAAGAAATGTAGCCAGTGATTGCTTTGCAGGTAGTAGAGGAAAAAGTTGACATTTCACCCTCCTCTTGCTTGGAAAGAAAACCAATCATTTATAAGAACCCTCATTTGGCTGCAGCTTCCAACAGTGGGATGGACAGAAACCATTTAAACGGTTCAACATAAGCCATATTAAAAGAATTTGGAATGAGGAAAGAGAGGGTTCCATATGCTGATACTTTTAATAATTCATGAGTTATAGCAGTCTGCAAGTAATAAATTTCACTAAATATATCTATAGTATGATTGCTTAAGATACTGGCAAAGACAACATATCATTGATTTTATTGGTTTATAATTTGATATGTTAAAAATAACAGTTCAGTTGTTTCATAGTATAAAAGATTTAGACTATTCTTAGAACAAGGTCTTCAATTATCCTTGGACCTGCTACTTCATAAGTTTACCAAAAATACTTAAAATAAATGCTTCAGTGAAAAAAAACTAGTGACTTATATGATTCAAACAAAAAAAGCCAATCTACAAACCAAAGACTACAATGTTCATGATGGCTTATACTACTATGTCTCATGAGAGGTAAAACAAATTCACAGTTGCATCTGATTCTCCCATACTTGAAATCCTCTGACAGTTTGCAAGAGTAGCTCATTCTCTGGTCTGGGCATAAAATGCTTGTTGGTAGCCCTGACCATATTAGGAAGGTCATCTATGGTATAGGGAAAGACTTCATCGGCTTGGTAAGTAAGAACTTTTGGGAGGGATTAAATTACAGCTTATGGCCTCCAAGCTCAAAATGCCAACACAGTTATGACCAAGGAAACCAAAGCTTTTGTATAGTTTGAGCTGTTAGGAGCCTAAAACCAAATGAAAGTTGATACAGAATGGAAAGAAGAACCTCCAAAATAAAGTGATTTCTTAAACATTAATTTCTCTGGAATTCCAATAAAGCATATGTTTTGTCTACCATGTTTCATCTCTGCTTCTTCCTGGGAAAAAAAGGCATGAACCCACAAGGGCAAAAACAATCTTTTATTGCAAACAAGAATGGACCAGAGTTCAACAAATTTTTGGAAGGTAAAACAGATGGAGGCTTCCTTTTCAAAATCCTCTTGCTGTAAAACACAGAAATGTAGTATAAAACCGAATAAAAATTCTTTTAAGTATACAGCTGAGGTCACTGGAACAGATAAGTTCCTAGGGACCAAAAATGAAGAAAAAACTGCAAATGAGAGCTGATCGCCCCGCAGCTAGCTGGCACTGTGGCACCGTAAAGGGCCGAGCTTGTTGCATGGGTTGGCAATGTAGTTGGTTTTAATGCTCATGCTGGAAGAGGAGACATGGTTTTGGGCACAGGAAGTAAGGAAGTTAGAAGTGAGACTTGTACTTAAAACCAGATCCCTTGAAGGCCTATAAAATCAGTGACAAAGTGAGCTAGAAAAAGTCTCTCGCTAGCACACAGAAGCAACGAAAGTCACTTTTCTTTGTCATCCTGAGCTCGGGTGATGATGTGGGTGAGGGGGATTCTTCCTGGGGAACTTTTTCTTTCAGTTTATGGTTGCTTATTGTTGCAATATTTTGTTTTGAATATCAAACACTATACCAAAATATAAGCTATTCATCTCAGGACAACTGTCTTTACCATAGGAAGAGTACTTCACTGGTATTTACAATCAATTGCTGGCAGCTTAAAAAACTTATCGGTGACACTGCTGTCTGATAATCAAATACTTCATCCCAGGCTGAATGTAATTACTAAAAGAGAAAAGCTCCTCCTCCCTTTCTTACCTTCAAACAAAACCAAAAAAAGTAGTTCTCACCTGGAAAGAACACTTACTTTAAGGAAAAAACATACTTTTTAGCTAGTCGTATTAAACACAGAATGCTCTAAAACATGGAAAACAGGGCTTCCCAGAGTAAGTATGATGATACATGAAAAGACAAAATTCCCTGGAACAATATGTTTTCACCAACTTGCAAAAAGAGAAAGATTGTACTGCTTTGTAACAAAGTCAGCTTTGTTTCCCTTGGGAGCTTTTAAGAGAGGCAAGGCCTCATGCCCGGTTGGGATTTTAATGAATTATCTGAGTGGTATAGAAACCTCCAGTGGACATTAATGTTAAAAAGTGGCTTATCTCTGTGATATCTCTGAAACACCTGGAAGAAGCAAAATAAACAAGAACAGATAAATTCTCTGGAAAATACCTTCTTATCCCAGGATGCAAGAATTTCCACAGAAAACCTCACATGTGAGATGAACTCACATTCCAAAATTATAAAACATCTAAGGGAACAATGCAACAGAGCAGTGGACAGTAGACAAAGGACAAGATCAGATCTTACAGGAACTCAGAAAATTGGATGGAGAATATAAAGTGTCTCAAGGGATTAAAGATATAAAAGAAGGAATTAAAAACATAAGGAAAAAAAAGATGCTATGAAAAAGGCCAGGCAAATAGATTTGAAAAATAATCAAATAGAACTTCTACAAATAACGACTGAAATTTAACTCAAGATGGATAGGTAAAAAGCACATTAATCACAGATAAAGAAAACAGGAAAACAGCTGTGAAAAAGTTGTCTAGCATGCAGCACAGAGAAATAAAAATGTAGAAAACCTGAAGAACTAAACACAACAAAGCTGAGAAACATAAGGTAAGGACAGAATAAAAGGTCTAACATAGATTTCATAGGATTCCAGAAGAAAAGATTAGTGAGAATTGCAGATATGTAACATTCAAAGAGAAGACAAAAACTTAGTAAAAACGCATTAAAGAAGACCGTTTAAACTCAACAATCTTTGGGTTTAAAAAGAAAAATCAACCTCAAAAAAAAAACTAGTGATGTGGTTGGACACGGTGGTTCATGCCTGTAATCTCAGCACTTTGGGAGGCCAAGGAGGGTGGATCATAAGGTCGGGAGATCGAGACCATCCTGGTCAACACAGTGAAACCTTGTCTTTACTAAAAATATAAAAATTAGCTGGGCATGGTGGTGTGTGTCTGTACTCCCAGCTACTCAGATGGCTGAGGCAGGAAAATTGCTTGAACTCAAGAGGAGGAGATTGCAGTGAGCCAAGACTGTACCACTGCACTCCAGCCTGGGTGACAGAGTGAGACTCTGTATCAGAAAACAAAAACAAACAAACAAACAAAATCTAGTGACTTATTTGAGAAGATAGAGACTAAGAATTAGAAAATCCCCATTTGGTAACCATTATAACAACTGATGCAGGCAAGAATCACCAATAGATGCTAAAACTCCAGTGGGTGAAAGTTTGAGAAGTAACAGGATATTCACATAGTCTCAAAGTATTTCCCCACAAGACACATAATAAAAGGGAAAGTAGTAACTTGACATGACATTGGAGAAACTCCCAGAAACCTGTGATCCAAGTTATCATCACCAGTAATGCCACAAATTAACATCATGTGTTCTTCGATATGATACACCAAGAATATATTATTTTTATGATACTCCTGTCAAAATGCATAATTTGAATCTCATCATGCTAAAGCACCAGACAAACCCAAATCAAGGGATGTCTTACAAAATAACTGGCATGTGCTCTTCAGAAATGTCAATTTCAGATAAGAAAGAGAAAGACTGAGAAATTGTTCTAGGCTAAAAAATGAGGCTATAGAGACATAATAATTGAATGCAATTCATGGTTTGGGATTTTCTTTTGTTCTAATAGACATTATTAGGATAACTGACGAAATCTAAATGAGGTCTATAGATTGAATAATAATATTTCACCAATGTTTATGTCCTGACGATTTCAATCACTGTATTGTGATTATGTATAAAATGTCTTTAGGGATAAAGGTGCATCATACCTGCAACTTCCAAAAAGTTCAGGGGAAAAAATACACATACACACATGCACACAGAGAAAAAGGAATAAAGCAACTGTGATAAAATATAAACAGTTGAAGAATCTGGGTGAAGGCTATACAGAAACATTTGAGAAATCTGGATAAAGAATGTATTATTTTAAAATATTTAATTCTGAAATATGTCAAAGTAAAAAGTTAAGATTTTTAAAATAAAGCTTTTAGATCAATTTAAATAAACAAAATGTAGATAGGTAGACAATAGCCTACATGGCAAAGCAAAAAAAGCTAAACTTTCAAAGAATAATGATAATAAAATCAGAAATTGGAGATAATTAGTATCCTGGAAGAAGGGGCTCTGGAAACAGGAAGAAGGGGCTCTGGAAACAGAAATAAGGACTAGTTGGTCTCAAGATCCTTTAAACTCAACACTCAAAGGCCAGCCAGCTCCCTGTTACCCCCAACCCTCAATCTTGGCAGGAGAAGGGAGATTTATATCATGGAAAAAATGATTGAGGGATATTCCAGACTCAGACCCCAGGCACAGACAGCAGGGTGAGGCACCCTATTAAATACAACAGATTAAATAATAATACAGAAGATGAAGGATGAAAACCCATCTCCTTCCTCTATCCAGCTCCCAAAATACCTGTAGCCCAGACTTCTTATCCATCCTTTCCCCAACCCCCACAGCAGAAAGATTATTCTCTGATCAAGGAACCAGGCCAAGAGAAATAACCCATGGATGCCAACACTGAGACAATCAAGTCCCCATCCTGTGAACCTAAGTGAAGCCCATTGCTTGACAAGCCTTATCCATGTATACGGAACTTCCAATCAGCTTTCAGTGCCTCCCTCCCCAATAAGAGCAGACTGCCAATAATCATCAGGTGTTTGAAGAAAGCTTCCAATACGAAAAACAGCAAATAAAACCTGAAAAAGGAATTCAAAGAAACCAAACAATAAAAGAAGCTGAAGAAAAGTAAGAGCTAAAAACCACAAATAATATCTTCAGAGAGAAATATTCTACCTTTAAAACAAAATTAGGAAGCTATTTTTAAAAAAAAGATTAACTACAAGTCAAGGAAAAAAAACTCTCAGATTTTAAAAGTAAACAAAATATTAAAAATCAAAAGAAGGGTCAGAAGATAAAATTGAGAAAATATCCAAAAAATAAGAATAAGAAGACCAACAGATGGTAAGATAAGAAAAACAGGGATCAGTCACCATCTATGTAACAGACACCCCATAAAAAGAGAAAAGAGAAAACAGAAAAATAATCAAACAGATAAAATACAAAAATTACTCAGAACTGAAGCACATGGATTTCCAGTTTACAAGGGCCCAAATCAGTATCCAGGTAGCAGAAAACACCCACATCAGGGTGTATCATCATAAACTTTTAGAATATAAAATTTTCCAGGAAGGGGAAAAAAAGGTCACGTAAAAGGACCAGGAATTAAAATGACATCTCACTTTTTGAGATTAAAATGAAAAGCTTAGAAGATAACAGAGCAGTGCTTTCAAAATTTGTAAGAAAACCTAGCCCAATTATTCATCAAATGTGTAACAGAACAAATAACTTTAGGACATGTAAGGTGACAGAAAATTTATCTCCGTCCATTTCTTAAGAAGCTTTTGGAAAAAAAATAAACCAAAACAGAGAAAGATGTTACAATATGGAAGTAAGAAACTCCCAACAGAGCAGAGACAAAAAGGGCATTCCCAGTGTCACAGTGAACTGAGAATGAGGATGACCGCTGCACAGGAGACCCAGAGAGCAGTCGCTCCGGACTGGAACCGACAAGACAGGGTTCCAGGAGAGAGGACTCCAGAAAGGAAGAGAACTCCCAGACTCTAGCTGCGCTTGACCACTTCAATATTTTGTTTGGGAATCCAGCAAAATGAAATTAGTGATAGAAACATGGAAAACTAAGGGGAAAAAAACAGGCAATTATTAGCTCTCCGGAAAACAGAAAGCTGTACAAGAAAGGAAACGAAATTCTTGTTTACAGCTTGGTTTTTTCAGTTGAAAACAGCATTTATATAGCTCTAATAATGCATATGACAAATACCACTTTAATGAAAAATGATGACCCAGCCATACTGGTAAGACGGAGCAGGAGGAATATATAGGGGAAACGGAAACAGCAGGAGAAAAAGTGCTAACTTGAAGTAAAAAGGTTTCTGAGTAAGAAATTTAAAAACAGCATGAATGGGGAAATAGGAAGAAAGTATCAGAGAACAGTTAAAGAGTTAAAAGCAGTTGTCCCTTGAAAACAGTCCTAATTTTCATTCTATGGTTTCTTTTACTTGAATTTTTAAGCCATACATATGTTAAGCTACACTATTTTCTAAAACATTTAACTAAGAAATATAGCTCAGGAAAAAAAGAGGGAAAAATCAAGAATCAACCTCCGGTTGAGGCAATGTATAAAGTTTTCTAATCTGCAGCTATAATGACCCTTTTATTAGAAAATTACACTCAAATATTAATCATTGGGAGACACATGAAAAGGATAGAATATTAGAAATGGAAACAAAATTCATTATCTTGAGGTTATAATACTTAACTACCACATTTCCCTGGTAACTTCTATTACTGAATCATTTAAGCAGACCTCAAGGGAGAACTACAATGGCCCCTGAAAAAGGGGAAAGGGAATTTGATGTGCTAATATAAGTGATAGCTGGTACATGAAGGATTACTTTGCCAAAACATTCAGTATGTTCTTAATTAATCGGCTGCCAGATCAAGCTCCCACAGACTCTGAAAAACTCTTCTACTCACTGCCCTCCCACAAGCTGTGTGATGTAAGGAAGCAGTCAGGTTTTGATTCATGAAAGCTAGAGCCATAAAAGTGAACTCTAAGTAAGCAATGAAGGCAGGACTGCATCGAAGGAAACAATGTGTATGGATTCATTCATCCAGCACCACCACCACTGGGGCTGCCATGCAGATGTGTGTTGCACAGGCACATTAATTTCTCTCTGCTACAAAAGCTCTAGCATGCTCTTCTGATTGACAAAATCATCTTAGCAATATCCCTGAGTCTGTCTTTTCATATTCTTTATCTATCCTCCCCATCTGGACCTGGCTTGTGATTTTCATTTTCTTTTCCATTTTCTGACCATCAGCATTGGCCAAGTTCTTTGCTTGGGGTCCCCGATCAAGTTCTTTGTATCTTCCTGCATCTCTCCATCTGCAGACCCCGTTCAGCTTTCCTTACTCCCCGGCTGCTGACATCCTGAGACTTTCTAGCTTGTTTCCAAAGAAGTAAAGGGTACTCAAGGAAAAGTCTGGAATTTAGGATAGCAGACTGGATCACTTGTGCAAATGTGATCCTATAAGTGTGATACCTATAAAAACAATAGACTTCAAAAGCTTAAACTTACCTTAAATTTGAGCTAAAATTTCTAAATTCCATACTTTTTTTTTTTTTTAAATCATATCTGGGCAGTAGGAGGAAGACAGAGAGAATAAGCCAAGAAGGCCTCCTGGGGGGCCGGGTAGGCTTTCAAATTCCAGAGAAACATTCCACAACTTACAGGGTGCTGAGTTGAGTTACACAGACTGTTAACCTGGTATCTTTTCAACTTAGAGTTCTGCTTCATACATCTGAGCTGGCACTTCTTCAGCCTGCAGAGCGATTTATTGCTTGTTAGTGTTTATAGCTGAGTGATATTTTCAGCTGCTTGTACAACCACAACCTTTGTGAGTGAGGGCCACCGTCTGGACATCTAAGTATAGGCAGCCCTGAGTTCTTCATGTAGTTGAGACAGATTTAGTTTGAACTCAGCCTCTGGATGCTTCTAATCCAAGCCCCGTGGGGTCAAGAGGAGGAAATATATGAGGAGAGAGGAAGAGCCTTCTCCAGGGAGTGAGTTAGGACACACAGTGAATGAAATTCTACATCAAAATATGGTCCCTGGACCAGCAGCATCAACACCCAAGACTTTGGAACTTGCTAGAAATGCTAATTCTAAGTTCCCACCCCAGACCTACCCAATCTGAATCTCAGGGTGGAGTGGCAGCACTCTGCAGTCTAACAAGACTTTCAGGAGATTCTGATGCATACTAAAGATTGCGAGCCACTGCCCCATGGCACACTCTACCACATTTTGCCTACAGCTGTGATTTCTAATCCTTGTGGGTGATTCTTGCCAAGCAAGTGCTCTTATGCAATACTCTCATCTGGTTGATTCCTTGTCCGTTCTATCTTCAAAAGCTAGAGTTAAACTGAGGCTTACAGGGAATCCAGGGAAGTATATAATCCTCATCTGAGATTTTGATTGCAGTGAAGTGGCCACTCTGGCTAGATTTCATAGAAAAGCTCTTGTTCTTCAAACTCATTCTTATTCTAGGTATAATAATTCAGTTTAAGATGCTTCCCCATTTTTCTCATCAATTTTTATCAATGGCTCTAAGGACCCCTACTCTCTTCTCTTTCTGTTTTAGGTCTGGTATGGATAATGCAGAAGGGAAAAAAATGTGGGTTATCTTTATCAGTGTTACCTATGATAGCAAGCTTGAAAAAAAAAACAACTATCAAAGACGTAAATAACATTATAACATTGATAAGCTCAAGTATAATCTTTCAACTCACATGGCAGAAAAATAACATGGGAAAACACTCCACTCTACAGAATTTTCAGACTATATTTAGTTTTTAAAACATTGTCTCTGAGAGGATATAGTTTTGGTGGCACATGAATTCAGTTTAAAGCTCCCTTGTCTCAGTCTCTGTCCTCCTGCATATGTTCACATCTGGCAGAGAACCAGAAGTAAAATGAGGGAGGGTATCCAAAGAGAAGCCTAACTATAGAGGCTAGCTCCAGATGTGGGGATGAAGGTTTGCCAAGAAGCAAGACCAGAAATGGCACCAAAGTTAGAAGTGATACAGGATATTTAGGGAGATGATAAACCTTCGCTGATATTTGCAGAAAGGAGAGAAAAAAGCACAAAGAGACTGAAAAGGTTATAATGTATACATATATATAAAATGTATATGTATATACATTTCATATATATATATGCAGCCTTGACATGAAAAGCTAAAATTAATATAAAAACATGCACGCTTCCCCTCATAAAGAACCTTAACTTGGTGATAAATTCCTTCAAAAAGAATTCCTTTCAAAGCAAAGGGCCAATCTCTCCAATTCAGATAGGTCTACTATTTCAACATTATGTCCAAGAATTACTGTGTCAAACTTTTTCAGGCTCTGAAGGTGGGGTGCAACATAGAGAATGTCATTGCCCTAGTTTTACATGTAAGAGTGACAAAGCACCTAGTGACATGAATACTCTGCAAGGCCACCTCTCACTGTCATAATCATCGACACACATAAGCCTCTTCTACATTAAACTAAGGCAGTTGCATCTTCTAGCCAAAATATGATTCTGAACCCTCATCTCTCCTTCTCCAGTCTGAGCAAGCTCTGTGCATAGCTGAAGGCCCTAAGAGTTTATCTCTGAAAACCCCAGGACACCCCTTGATTTACTGACCAAGATCCACACCTACTCCCACCTCAGAGTATCTGACATCATAAATCTGATGTAATCTAGAGAAGAGACTCCCCTGCAGGTTGGGCTCATGGTAATCTCATCTAGAGTAGGTTAAATATTTCTGAGGGAAGCGGAGACGTTAACTATAAATAAACCAACGCTATTCAGACCTCCCATCAGCTGCTTTCACTGAAGATGCAGAAATGTACAACCCACTGCTTTAAATCAGGGCTCTCATCACCTGAGCTAGAAATGTGATAAATACCAAAGTATCCTGAAAAGGATTACTTAAGAAAGAGTTAAAAATATAGAGAGAACATATTTTCCAGTAATATACCTTATTTATGCTTATGTTATTTCTCAAATTGTTAAAGAGTTTAGCACCATTCTGTCCTGAGTTAAAACATATTTATTTCAAAACTGTAAAATTTCATATTTTATTTTCTCCTAGCCTATCTATATTCTCATAAAGGAGAACTAAATTCCAAGCCTTTATTCTTATTAAACATCTCTTCAAGCTTTTGATAAAAGTACAGGATAAAGTCCCTCTATTTCTGCACTTTCTGTCTGGATCATGACTAGACAGAATTCGGTATGAATTCTCCCGTACCTGTATGAATTCTCCTGCAGAGAAACAGATGTAATATTTTTCTCAAGCTTGTATCATTTGCTTGGAACAATATTAACATTTCAGCCCAGGGGAGGCTCAAGGGCTCCCATATAATTCCATAGGCAATTCAAGATAATCTGCACATAGAAGACCTGGGTTCTCACTTGTTCACACAACTTGCCAATTACATGATCCTAGACAAGTCATTAGGTAGTCTCATTACAATCACTTTATAGATGAGAAACAAGTTACCACTTTACCCTCCTTCCCAGCAGGATATGCCTTAGAGGCTCAAGTCCTGGGATGCCAATCTTCCTCCCTCCTTCCCTTTCTCCCTCTCTCCATCCCTCCTTCCTTCCTTTATATATCAAGGTCTTCCTGTCTGAATTAAGTTGTCCTAGGTATTACGAAGAACATCAAGGTCAGAAATGGCTTAAGGTGCTTAAAACTTTATAGGAAATTCTACTTCTGTACATGTTAAGTGACGGAAAAGAAACACAGGTAACATGCTCTAAGAGTTACTTCCTGCTGAAGGGGTTGGGAAAACCTCCTGGAGAAAGGAGTCTACCAGCGGGCCACTGAAGCCTGTATAAATCTGCAAATGATGGGGAAGAAAGGTGTAGCAGGGAAAAGCCTAGCAGCCATGAAGGCACAGAGAAGGAAAGGCAGGGACACACATAGGAAGGATTGAGTTGTGCTGCCAGAAATCTAGAACTCTCTGAAAGAGAACAGGAAAAAAAAACAAAACAAAACAAAACTAGAAAGGCAGATTGTGGAGGGCCTTGCTGTTTGACTGATTTTGGACTCCAACACCATCCTCACACATGACTCCCCATGCAACCAAATTCCCTACCTGGATAAGCTATACAGTATACGTCAGTCTTCTAAACTTCTCCCTCAATTACCAGTTACAATTGTCCATTTTTCCAGATACTGCTCAATGTGTCCTCTACTCATTTCCACCTGGATTTCTGAAACAGTCTACTGCCTCCAGTCTGGTCCCACTGCCACGCATAATCCATTCTCTACACTAAGATCAGACTGACCCCAAATGCAATCTTACCATACCATGCCCCTGTTTAAAAGGCTTCAGTGATTACTTTTTTCTCACAGATAACACTCCAAATAATATGTAGGATACACGTGTTTTGTGATCTGGGCCCTCTCCAGGCGTCATCCTCTGCCTCTCCCTCCCAAGCCTCCTTCACTATTGCCACACTGAACTCTATGAAGTTCCTTAAACTACCAAGCTCCCCTGGCCCTCTGTATATTTGAATTTGCTGTTCCTTCTGGATGGAATCTAACTTTCTTCTTTTCTCTGACTAGATAATACCTACTCTTTTTTTAAATACTCAAATCATCATTTAACATTGTTCTGGAAGTACTAGCCAATGCAATTAGATAAAAGAAAAAAATAAAAGTTTCAAATACTGGAAAAAGAAAGTAAGCTTAGCATTTGTAGATATAATTGTATATCTAAAAATACAAGAGAATCAACTAAAAAAGTAAACAACTGTGGAATTCGGTAACAGAATAGTTGTAAAATTAATATACAAAAGTCAAAATGTGTCTGTATAAAATGGTAACCAGTTAAGAACTATAAGGTCAGAAAGTATTCTTCTATCAGAGCATAAGAAAAAATTTTAAATCTATGAAATATTTATCAATACTTGTAAAGGAGATATATATATATATATATATATATATATATATATATATATACACACACACATCACACATCATATAAATTCTACCAGAAAGACAAATCTTTCTTCCAGATAGAAAGATCTATTGCAATGTAAGTTTCCCAAACACATGGATCCTTCTCTGCCTTGTTCATTCAAAGTAGCAAGAACCCTGCCTGGAACAAAGCAGGCATTCAATCAATACCTACTGAACAAATAAATGTCTAAAACAATCTAAAAGTGCAATGTGATAACAATCAAACTATGAGTCGACTTATTTGAGGAAACTTGACAAAGATATCAATCTTCCCCTTGAAAAATACACATGAAGATCATTTCTCACCTATGAGATGAGCAAAAATTCAAGTATCCAGCATTACTGATGGCATGGAGAACTAGAACACCCAAATGTTATTTGTGAAACTATACGTTAATATAGTCTTTTAAAAAGGGTGATTTGTTAATATCTATCAACATTTAAAATGTGTATTTTCTTTTTTTTTTCTTTATATATATTTTATTGCATTTTAGGTTTGGGGGTACATGTGAAGAACACACAAGATTGTTGCATAGGTACATACACGGCAATGTGGTCTGCCGCCTCCACCGCATCACCTATATCTGGCAATTCTCCCCATGTTATCCCTTCCCAACCCCCCACCCTTTGCTGTCCCTCCCCTAGCTCCCCCCCCACAGACCCCAAAATGTGTATTTTCTTTAAGCAATTTCTTAGCTTGAATTAATTCTGCAGAAATATTCACATATCTATGTGTAAACATGTAGAAGTATACCCCTGGTATTACTGTTAGAAAGTAGGGGGAAAAAAAGAAAGCAGTCTAAATACCTATCAATAATAGACCTATTACATATGATATACCCAAACAACTGAATACTAATAAAGCCAACCTAAAAAACTGAAGTAGACCTATATAGAATAAAACAAAGATAAGTCTACGATCTAGTGCTAAAATAAAACAGGCAGAAAAATGTGTATAGGATAATCCTATAGATGCTGAAAACTACAAAACTATGCTTATATATGAATGGCAACATTCTGAGATGTTACCTTTGGTGATGGAGTCAAGGACGAGAGAGACAGAAGGAAACTTCACCTCAAGCAAAACAAAAAGATGTTTGCTGTTGTTTTTACCATACACATATGCTGACTGCTTCTCAGGCACTCCCTCTTCAGGAAGTATCCCTTCGAGGAGAGATGCCTGTCCCCTATGCACCCAGCACTCAGCATACCACTCCGCTACAGACCCTCTGTGTTCACAGCATTACTTACTAGCTTCCCAAATTAGTGGAGAGCTTCTTTGAGGGCAGGAACTGTCTTCTTTTTTCTGTATTCTCGGCACCTCTCAGAGTGCCTAAAATCCAGCCACCGTTTCCAAAAGGTTGGATGAAAGAAGGAAGAGGGTGGGGCAGAAAAGGCAAGAGAAAAGGATAGTCCTATGTGAAGATTAACCAGGTGGCCGTATACAGCACTATTTAGAAAAGATAGAATCGGGGCCTGGCGCAATGGTTCATGCCTATAATCCCAGCATTTTGGGAGGCCCTGATCGCCTGAGGTCAGGAGTTTCAAGATCAGCCTGGCCAACATGGTGAAACCCCATCGCTACGAAAAATAAAAAATTTGCGGGCCCGATGGCAGGCACCTGCAATCCCAGCTACTCAGGAGGCTGAGACAGGAGAATCACTTGAACCCAGGAGGTGGAGGTTGCAATGAGCCAAGGTGGAGCCACTGCACTCCAGCCTGGGCGACAAGAGCAACGCTCTGTATCAAAGAAAGAAGAAAAAAGAAAAAGTAGAATCAGGAGACAAGGAGGGCTGGTCAGAAAGGGAGAGATGATTAGAACAAAGAATGAAGAAGAGTCTAGTTCTCTCGCAGGAACGCCTGGAGGTCTGTGAGCTGGACAGCCAGGCACACTTCAGAGCAGCTAGGAAGTAGTAATTTCCAGAACTTCAGGAATTTTCAGTGAGAAAGAAGGTATACCTAGAAGCCACTGCCACAATCTCTACAATGACACACGTGCCTTGTGATTCCTTCACACAAGGACGAAGGCCTAAGAGCAGCTTCTGATTGCTCCATCTCTTTGCTGGAAATAGCGAGGGGCCTTTGCCACAATCTTGAGCAAATGACTTTAGCAATCCGTAATGCATCTAGATCACTTCTGCTTATTATTTTCCTTACAGGGTGTTGGAAATATTAATTGAAGTAATACATGTAAAGCACTTAGCACAGTCCCTGGCAGAGAGTAAGCACTTCAAATACAAGCTATTATTAAGTTGCTTACAGAAACTTTTTAAGAGCTCTAAGCATTATAATTGTAAAAGTCATCAGGATGTCTTTGATTTCTAACAAGACCCATGCCTCCTCATTTATCTCTGCAATAAATAAACAGTCGGTCTTTCTACGCACATTTAAAACACACTGGAAGCTGCTGCTTCCGAGTTTTTTTTACTTTTGTCAGTGTTTCAAAATTACACTGCCCTTATCAGGCTCCAAGTATAAAAAGTACACTCTCATCTTAGAGAGCTAGAATTTAAATAACCTTTACAATTGCAGTACATTTTCCTTTCACCCACCCTGACAGCTAGACCATGCCTCATGTGGCTAGTACTGGAATTCACTTACCACAGCAGGAGGGTCATTCCATTCTTCATAGGAGATGGCAGCATATGGATAGATCCGGTCATTGATAATCTGCAGGGTGGCCAGGGCAATGGCTTTTATTGACTGGAAGTACGCTTCCCAGAACCACCGGGCCTAGAAAGAAAACAACGCTGTTTTAAGTGAGCAAGCAAGTGAGACAGTGGGAAAACTAGATGCTCTATCACAGTCAACTCTGGGTTTAGCTAATTCCTTTATTCCCAAAGTTGTGGGGGGTGGGGGTGCCTAGGGCAAATGCTCCCTGCAGTTCAAGCCAGCTCCTGCCAGAAGCTTGCATTTATCAAATGCAGTCAAAATAAAATGTTAGCAAGTGAAACGCACATTGGATTCAATTAAGATAGAAGATAAATTATGTGATGATGAGACTATCCATGTGTTATAGCAGAGAAGTTTATAGTATTTAGTCTTATATAACCTACACACAGTAAAGTGCACAAACCTTGTGTACAGCTAAATGAATTTTTACATATGCACATACTCTTAAAATTAGCAGCCAGATAAAGATATAGAACATTCCAGCATTCCAAAAGATTCTCTTGTGCTATTTCCCAGTCAGTAGCTCACCCCTCTAAGAGTAACCATTACACTGATTATGACTGCGGTACCTGCTCTTGAATTTCATATTAATGAGCTCAAACAGCATTTACTCTTTTGTGTCTGACTTGTTTGGCTCAATACTTATAATATCTAAGTCAGGTTATGGTATCAAGGATATGCTGGCCTTATAAAAGGAGGTAGAAACTATTCTCTCTTTTTCTGTACTTCGAGAACTTTTATGCAAGATCAGCATTGTTTCTTCTCTGAAAGGTTTTAGAGGAATTCCTCAAAGAAGCCGTCTCGGCAAGGGTGTGGGTGGGTGGGTGGATGAGTGTGAGTGTGTGTGTGTGTGTGTGTCTGTGTGTGTGTGTGTGTGTGTGTGTGTGTAGATTCTAAATTATGGGTTCTTTTTCTTTCACAGACATAGGCTTATACATGTTTTCCAGTGTGTGTGTCAGTTTCAAAAGTAGTGTTTTCCAAGGGATATGTTCATTCCATCTAAATTGTAAAATTTATTGAAATAAAGGAATGTATTCACCTCCATTTAATACCTGTAGAATCTATTGTAATACATCTCTTTTCATTCCTGATACTGTTAATTTGTGTTTTCTCTTTATACTTGTTCAGTCTTAGTAGCGCTTTATCAATTTTGTTCATCTTTATTTAAAAATTAACATTTGGTTTTATTGATTTTCCACATCATAATTTTTTCTATTTTGCTAGTTTTTCTTCTTATTTGGTTCTTTCTTTCTATTTCAGAGAAGTTTAATTAATTTTGCTTTTAACTTCCTAATATTAAAGTTTAGATCCTTGATTTCAACCTTTCTTCATTTCAATATATGCATTTAAATTTATAAATTTCTTTCTATGTGCTATTTCAATGCTCCCCACATATTTACATATCATTTTCATTTGGGCAAAAAAGTTCTAATTTCCTTTGTATATTGTTTAATTTCCAAATATTTTTATTTTTGCTATTTATCTTTCTGTTATTGATTTCTACTTTGATGGCACTTTGCACTGTGGTCAAAGAACGCATGTGATTTCAATACTCTGCAATTTATTTAAACTTGACTTATGGCCCAGCACATTGTTTATTTTATAAATGATCTATGCACACTTAAAAAATGTATATTCTGCAGTTAATGGGTATAATTTTGCTTAAGTATTCTATATCCTTATTGGTTTTTTTCTGCCTGTGTGTATGTGTGGCTATGGATTGTTTGAGGTGTGTGTGTGTATATATATATGTGTGTGTGTATATATATATATATATATATATATATATATATATATATTTCAAGTTTATAAATATGTATTTCAAATTTTTGCCCTGAAAGCTTGTTGCAAGCTTGTTTGTTACAAAAAGCATATACAGGTGGAGCATCCTAAATCCAAAAACCTTCAAATCTAAAGTGCTCCAAAATTCAAAGCTTTTTGAGTGCTGACATGATGCTCAAAGGAAATGTTCAATGGAGCATTTCAGATTCTCTAAAATCTAAAAAAAAATCTGAAATACTTCTGGTCCCAAGCATTTTGGATGAGGGATAACCAATCTGTTACTGGGTTTTAATACATTATCTCATCCAAAAATATTTGGTTCCTAATTACAAATATAGTCCATTTATACTTAATTTACATTCTGTCTCACCTTTAGAATTGACCAAAAATTTTTATTATTATTCCACATTTTTCTTCTTCATTCGGTTGTTATTTAGTCTTTTGTTATTGAGTAGCTTTCTTAGCAACTAAAGTAAGCATCATTGCTTTATTATATTACATCTCAAACTAAGAATTTTATAATTTACCAGCTCTCTCCTATCTGCTGTGCTATTATTGTCATTTTTCATCTACATATTTTAAATCTCATAAGACATCATTATTTTTTTAAGTAAATTTTCACCATATATCTACCCTTTCTTTTCTTTCTTTCTTTTTTTTTGTGGGGACGGAGTTTCGCTCTTGTTACCCAGGCTGGAGTGCAATGGCGCGATCTTGGCTCACCGCAACCTCTGCCTCCTGGGTTCAGGCAATTCTCCTGCCTCAGCCTCCTGAGTAGCTGGGATTACAGGCACACGCCACCATGCCCAGCTAATTTTTTGTATTTTTAGTAGAGACGGGGTTTCACCATGTTGACCAGGATGGTCTTGATCTCTTGACCTCGTGATCCACCCGCCTAGGCCTCCCAAAGTGCTGGGATTACAGGCTTGAGCCACCGCGCCCGGCCTCCTTTCTTTTCTTGATGCATATCTGAGCTTCCATCACAAATCATCTTCCTGCTAATTGAATAATTTATTTTGTTATTTATTTCACTGCAGAATTAGTGGATGACTCTCTGTTTTTATTTGTTTGAAAGCTTCTTTTTACCCAAATAATTTTTGAAGGATGCTTTTGACAGGTAGAGAATTCTAGGTTAGCAATTATTTTCTTTCAGAACATGCAAGATATACTTCTATTACATTCTGACTTCATCCAATTTTTCATGGATAAATCAGCTGTCAATCTTATTGGTGTACCTTTGAAGATAATATGTTTTTTATTTCTGACTGCATTTAAGCTTTCTCTGTCTTTAGCTTACAGTAGTTCAACTATGGCATGCCTAGGTATGGCCCTTTGTATTTACCTCACTGAGGATTGTAGAACTTCTTCAATTTATGATTTGATACTTTCCATAGATTTCAGAAAACTCTCAGCCAATATTTCTTTAAATATTACTTCTGTCATACTCTCCTCTTCTGAGACTCCAAATATACATATATGTGAAATATATTTCACAATGTTTTCAATATATCTCATTTATCTCTTATTTTCCTTTCAATATTTTTTCTCTCTGTGCTTCAATCTGGGTGTTTTCTACTAAGTTTTCTTCTGATTCAATAATCTTCTATCCCTTTAACTTTGGTGTTTAAACTGCTATTAAACCCATATATTAAATTTTTAATCTCATTCCTGTTTTTCCATTCCAGAATTTCCATTTGACCTTGTAAAAATTAGATTTCATATCTTTGTTCAAAGTCTCCTGTTCTGCTTTCTTGAACATAGTCAGTTCTTGACTGATAAATCCAATATCTGAATCACCTGTGGATATCTTTCTACTCTCTTTTTTCTCTTCATTTTGGTCACTTGGTCTCAATTTTAGAATGCTTCTTAATTTTTTATTGGATGGCAGGCATTCTGTTTAAAAACTGTAGAGGTTCTGGATGATTCAGATGATCTTCCTCCTAAGAGTGTAACGTATTCTTCCAGCAGGTGTAAGAATATAGTCAGGCCACTTGAATCCTGTCGGAAGTCAGTTTTAAGTTGTATCAGGGCTAGCTTATTTCAGCTTTCCCTTACGCTCAAAGTGTGGTCCTTCTGAGGCCTCCAATTAAAGCCTGGGGTATTTGTATTTGCCAGGGCCTCTCTACCTTGGCAGGCCTTGAACACCAACCTCTCACCAGCACTGTAATATGGCTACTGAAATATTTGCATTGTTCACTACATTCCCAACTGCTGCTTTCTACAAGGATTCTCGGAGTCTTGCTCTGATCACATGTATCTCAGGAGTTGGCAAACACCCCAAGGGAAGATTACAAGCACATTTTTCACTTTCTTCCTGGCAGTTTTCTTTCTCCTGGGATTTTGTGTTTCAGATCCCAAATACTTTAATAGCCCCTAACTCCAACCTCTAAGCTCTGTAGGACTGCTGCTTTCTGCTGGGACGGGACCCCATGCTCTTGGATAGAGAATTGACAAGTACCCTCAGGGAAAATGCCAGAGTGACTAGGTAGCTCAATTCCAAGTGCTTTCTTCCTCTCAGGAATGGTATTCCCTCAAATACTATGTTAGTTGTTCTACAATGCCTATAAACAGTTGCTTTAAATAAGCTTCCATAATTTTTTTCCTCTTTTGGCAGGAAGGTTGCTACAATATCAGCTACTCTTCCCTGGCCCAATACAGTCTTTTGAAAGAAGGCAGTTTCTTATCCAAGCAGAGGTTAAACTCAGTTCCTAACAAAAGCAGGATGCTAGTCTACATGACCTCTCCAGCTTCATTCAGATCTATGATTCCACTCAAAACTAGAGGATATTAGGATTTACGCAAGGGAATGAACGTGAAAATTTAGCATGGGGAAACTGGAAGGATAACCCAAAAGGGAGAAGAAAAAAGACACTTTCTAGTCTAGATGTGCTAACTTTGCTTGTTTCCTGAGCAAGTGTTCTATCCATGAGTTAAAAGCCTAGGGCAACTTGAGTTATGAGACGACTATCATCTCCACTAACTAAGAAGAAGGCAAAGCATGAACAATGACAATCTCTCCTACTCCAAGAAAAGCTGAAATACAGATTTAGCTTTCAAGGGTATGTGACTTTCTCAAGTTGTCCAATAGTCGGTCTTCTGGGTACACAGCTGGCTGCCTCCCTGCTACTGCTTCTTAGATATGCCCTATTCACTCCAATCTCAATCCTGCTTAAATTCATGTTATGCTTTCTCTCCTATCATCCAGCCAAAATATTTACATTTTATGAGACCTGAAAGAACCCATCTTCCCTATGAAACCTTTACTGGTCAGTTCTATTATCACCAATCTCCCTTTACTATGAAATTCCTTGGCCCTTACAACTTTTACCATACATGCTAGTTGCTATATACTGTTCTATACTTGTTTTTCTGTTGTCTCAGAGGATTACTTTTTTCTCTCCAGCAAGAATGTGAGTTCCTTGGCCATAGATATTGGCATTTTAAAAATCAGCATCCTTGCAAGTGTTAGCGTTTACCTGCTGCAAAGCACTTTTATATTCGTGATTTCACCTGCTCTTCATAGCCAGCTTGTCACTTATTTGATACAGTTTCATTTGATAAGTGAGGAAACTAAGATACAAAGATATTAAGAAGCAGAATTGCGATTCAAATCCATGATTCCTAACTCTAAATTCAGACCCCCTTTTTTTTTTTTTTATCACATTCTAGAGCATTAAGAGCACCAGCACAGAGCAAGTTTTAGAAATGGTCCTTTTTCAAGAAACTGAAAGGCGTAAAAATGTACAGAGCATGAAGCCAAACATAAATACACATACATCCTGAATATTTACCTCCTTATCTACCCAAATGGGTCTATCATCATCTATTCTTTTAAGTCATATTCAAATTAAACCACATTCCAACTTAAGCATTCCAAAGCTTCATGCTCACACGTAATCACAGTGGAGACAGCGGCTTTTGGGATTTATAGAAAACGATTGGTAAGAAATCCATCCAGGACACCAGCCAAAGGCACAAACGCACAACTGAACTTCTAATTTAAGATGTCTCAAATCATCTCACCCTGTCCACCAAATTGCAATTCACTGAGAAAGGAAGCAAGTTTTGCCAATAATCATAGCTCAAGTGTCTCAGCCTGGGGATAAGTGAACTTCTCAGGCTAAATTATTTCTGCAGGACCTCTGTAATACCTTGAAATGTTTAGAAGGTATTATAATTCAGCCCCTCCAGGACTCAGTATAGCTTGCTTGTCCACAGAGAGGAAGGAGTTTTCAGCTATGTTGGCAATGTACGAAAGCACCACTATTCTCATCCAGAGAGCAAATGCAAATAAGTGCTTATTAGGGTTTTTTCTCCCCTAAAACATGGCCCACATTTATAGCTATCTGAAAAGTGTGAACGAGGGCTCCTTCAGCAGCTATGCAAATCCCGTCACTCTGAACTGTGGAAGGTACACAGTTGAAGAGTTAAGTACGTTGCAGGTGAATAGGTCATACCAACATAACCTTGAACAAAAGCACTTAAACTTTCTTGGTTAATCAGATTCCACTGTGTTATTGTGGTTTTTTTTTTTTTTTTAACATAAAACATGCAGATTTTACAACATAAGAACTACAAAATTCCTATGATACTTTCAAACATGAGAATTATAAAAGCTCCTCTAGGGTAGGGACTGGGCCAGCTTAAAACTATCATGGGCAAAATGGAACTTCAAATTGAAATTGCTATTTCAGTTTATACATCAATTAATGTGATTCGTTTCTTAATTTTCAGTAATGCAAAGGCAATAGGATTAGCAATAATAAGTGTTTAAGGGAAGCCAGTGTGGCACAGTGGAAAGAACAACAGTATCTTCTTGAGCAATTTTAAGATACTTAACCTCTCTGTGTTTTGAATCTATAAGCTGGAGATCACACCACCTATCTCATGAAGATTCAATGAGAGGTTTATGAAGTACCTCAGTGCTAGTGCAGAATAGGCAGTTGGCAAATGATAGCTCTCTCTCCAACACCTACATCCATCCTGTCCCCTTAGGATCTTTGTCACTTACATTAGAATATATTCAACCGTTGGCAGCAGTTTGGGGGTGAGAATGGGTGAAGGGGAAGAGGAAAGACAGAATAGGATCTCAATGTCACGACTCCATTCATCTCAGGGAAGAAATGATGACAGGGAAGAAATCCAACCCCCAGAGAGAAGAGTTGGAAATAATACAAATACATCAAGTGGGAGCATAATAGCATTTTATATCGAAAAGTACAGCAGTCAATAACGTGTCCCTTCTAGATCAATCATGAAGTTTCTGAGAAAGAAGACAGTCCTTTTCCAGAAACTCCATGAGTAGGAATATGTCTGGTTTTGCTCACCACTGAACTCCTAGCACCTAACACAACATCCGTTAAAGGGCAGGCAGTTCAACATTGGTGAAGGAACAAATCCATCTACCAACAGTGCCCCACAGGCACAAGGTAGGACAGGTACCACTGGCATTCTACAAAACTTTTCCAAATATTCAAGGTATCAATCCATGAGGTTTAAGGGGAAAATTATTATTTAATGATGGAATCACATCTTGTATACCAAATTTTAAAAAGTGAAAGATTAGGGGTGTGGATCTGAGGGAGAATAAGGAAAATCTGTTCCTGGTTGAAACAGCAAGCCAGAGTAGGACTAAGAATGTCTTTTACATTATGCTTGTATAGACCATGAGAGAGAGAAACAAAGTTTAAAACTGTACCATGTAAGTCTGCCACCTCAAAGTGGTCAGGAGGTCTGTCAGGAGCACAGAGATTATATGAAAATCCTACCTAGCCCAAGAATATCTTCATTCAACGATGGCTGGCTCTAATGAACCAGTCAACTTCAGACTGCCCTTTCAGTCAGAGCCTCCTAAATGTGGCCTATGTCAATAGGCTTAATTTTGGTTTATTAAAGGATTTTTCTAATGGAACCCACAAAACAATAACCCAGTCAGCTATTCTTCTGTCCCAATTTCCAAGTGCTAATGCCATCCCAACATCTGGCAATGACATGTAACTATGGATTGGTACTTGCCTAAATACTGCTGCATTTCCCCTCTCCTCACCCACTGGTTGGTCAAAACATAAACGATCCCCTTCTGCAGGATGGAGAAAGCCACAAAAGAACATGGAATCTACCAAAATAATGAGGAAAAGCCTACAAACATCATAACTTTCCTTAGGCCCACGAGAGAGCTGTGTTCGTAAGGTAGTCAAGAGAATTAAATTTCAAAAGATGGCAAGCTTCTCCCAGGAGAGGTGAGACACACATTATTTCAGCTTTGGAAGAGCACAGGAGGAGGTGGCCTTCATAAAAGTAGCCAAAGAAAACAGCTACAATTTTAACAATTCTCAAAATGAGCATGAGCCATCAGGACAGTTTAGAAGTTCTAGACACAAGGGGATCCACATTTACTCTCAAGTTCTCTTCTGCTAGATGTTTCTGAGGAAGATGTGGATAAAACTCTGCCCACTTATTGCAGTTTTTGTCATCCAAAACAAAAGCCTCCAGAGTTAGGGGAGAGATGGAAACCTCAATATCCCCAGGATCCACTATTTCTGGAAGTAGGAATCCTTCCAGCCCTGAGTACACCACCACTGCCAGAGAAGGTGAAACAAAAGCCCTCTGTTCCCAAAGGAGGGCAAAAAACTCCCCTGACTCCATCAGCAGCCATGCAAGAAGTCTGCTGCTGTGGGAGAGACAGGATACCCTCCCAGCACTAATCACAGACAAAGAGGAGTAGAAGCAAAACCCATTTGCTCCGGAAAGACTAGGGGGAACACCAACTCAGGTCAGGATCCTTCACTGACACAAGACAGAGGTCCACTACCATTCAGGGAAGGGCAGGAAATTCTCCAGTCCAAGACCCTCCAAGAGGAAGGGCAGATTAGGCTGCCACCATAGGAAAGAGCAGGAACGCGAAGAAAGACTCACCCCCAAGGCCCCAGCAAAAGAGCCCAAGACGGAGGCTGGATTAGGGGAAGGGAAATTCCCACTGCCACCACCATAAACCTAGCACCAAGTACAAGCAACAGCAGTCAACACCAAGGGAGGAACAAGAGAAGAAAGGTGGCAGATTAGGCTTACTGAGAGCAGAGGGCCAGGCAGGAACTCTGAGAAGTACTCCAGGAGGCTGGGCCCCCACGCTAAGTACAAGGTAGCAGCCACCAAGCCCTGGGACCGCTTGAAGTCTGTGGCACACTGACGGTCACCCCAGCCATGAATCAGCTCAAACCTACCCCCAATAACTGAGTAGACTAAGTCAGCCTCCCACACTAAGGACCTGACAGAAGAAAAGGTGTGCTCATTTCTGAACATGATATTTAAGTTGGTCTCTTCTGTTTTTCTATACGGAAAGCCTATCTTTCCATCAAAAATTTCCAGAAACAAAAAAAAAGAGAAAACAACCCACTGACATAAAATAAAGCTATCAACAGAAACTAACTCAAAGATGGCCAAGATGATGGAATTATTACACAAGGACTTTAACTATAATTAATATGTTCAAGGATCTAGTGAAAAAGGTAGACAACTTGCCTGAACATATGGGAATTTTTAGTAGAGAGAAACGGATAATACAAAAAACAGTCAAATAAAAATGCTAGAAGTGAAAAAACAATATTATAGGTGAAGAATTCCTTTGACAGGCTTAGCGCACTAGATAGAGCCAAGAAAAGAAAGAGAGAGCTTCAAGACAGAACAATAGAAATTATCCAAACTGAAACACAAGGAGAAAAAAGAGGGGAAAATCCCCAAAACACGGTACTCTAGAACTGTAGAACAATATCAAATACTCTAATATACCTGTAACTATCGTCCCAGAAGAGGAGAGAGAGGGAAACAGAGAACAAGGCAGCAGATGTATTTAAAGGAACAAGAGCTAAGAATTTTCCAAAATTAATGAGAAAACAACAAAACACAGACCTCAAAACCTCAGAGAACCAAGACAGATTAAATAAAGCACTCACTTGCTCCCTCAAGAAGTTTAAGAAACAGCTGCACTGTTAAAAATGCAAATCTTCTTCTTAGCAAATGAAGAGATTCAAGAGATCTGACCTATAGGAAACTTTCTCTTAACACTGCTAACATTGACAAAACCATTTATTTCCGGTGAAGAGCTGGAAACTATTTCCATACATTATGGATTTATTTTTCAAAGCTGTGCCTGAAGATAAGCCTAAAAACTTCCAAAGAGATTCTAAGCCTTTCCAAATACATGTGCCAAAGGCTAATTATTCCTTTTCATTTGTTTGCTTTAACAAAATAGAAGCAATGAGTATTCCTAACTTTCCAAAGCCCTGTGTCCAACAGGCTCTTCCGTGCTCACTGGTCCTTCAGACAGCACAAGAGCAGGGAGTCTGGTGCCCTTCCTGGACAACCTCACAATAGTCTGAAAGTCCCAGAGATAGACTCTAATAATCTTCATCTGACAGCTCAAAAAGCTCAATAATGAGGCCAAACTATAACCCAAACATCCTTATTTTTAGTTTGGAATTACTGTAAGCAAGATTTTTTTATGTCTTTTTACATACTCCATATCCATAAATATAAGAGTTACCTGACAACTTTCTTAAAATTAGAGAGGAAAAACTATCAGCAAAACCCCTGAAAGGCACCTCTTGTGAACTGGAGGTTTCTGCAGACATTTACTATGCCCATGTTACCAGTTTCTCCCGAAGGGCAGAGGAAGTTCCCAAGCATCTGATATACCTTTAACTCAGAAATTCAACAAACAGCAATTAATAGAACTTACTTTCTTAATATAAAAAGGAATTTTGAAGCAAAAAGGTTAATATACCTGGATTTATCCACATACTATCCATTTTCCTTACTTGAAATATTTATCGTTTATTTAGTTACATGTAAAACACCTTGCCGCATAAAACATGAGACTACTTTTTTTCACTTCCTTATTCATGAAGCTGTTTTATTTGCCTTCTCCACATGCAATTCCTGGAAACCCTTTTCTATTAATCCAGTACATTTTCCCAGCCCCACCATCTTCACCTCTCAGTTATATAAAGACAGTACTTTAGGAACCCACAGATATGGCATTCGCTGAAAGTTTACACAAAGCCACAGCCAATGGTTCACCTAACAGCAGCAGAATTCATTTCATAAATTTTTGGTAGGTGTAAATATTTTTCTATTTCTTTGCCATGCAAAGTAGTAACTGCTTTCTCAAGCAATTCTCCTACCTTAGCTTCCCAAGTATCTGGGATTACAGGTGTCTGCCACAATGCCCGGCTAATTTTTCTATTTTTAGTACAGAGGGGGTTCCACCGTGTTGGCCAGGCTGGTCTCAAATTCCTGACCTCAGGTGATCTGCCAGCCCTGGCCTCCCAAAGTACTGGGATTACTGGCATGAGCCACCATGCCAGGCTGGTAATTGCTTTTTTAACTTTGTATTTTGAAATACTTTTAGACTTAGTGAACAGTTGCAATAGTAGTTCAGAGAGTTCTCAAATATCTGGAATGCCCCTCATCCAGCTTCTCCTCATGTTAACACCTTACATCACCATGGTACAATGATCAAAACCAAGAGGTTAACATCAGTAACAACTCTGTTAATCAAAGGACATACTCTTTTTTTGCTCCAGAACCCAGTTTTCTCCTACTCTCCTTTTTCTGTTCCAGGATCTAATTCAGGGACACCACACTGCATTTACTTGCCATATCAGCTCAGTCTCCTCTAATCAGTGACAGTTTCTCAGTCTTTCCGTGCCTTTCATGACCTTGACAGAGTTGAACAGTACTGGTCAGGACTTTCATAGAATGTCCCTCAATTTGGGTTTATCTGATGTTTTCTACTTATTAGATTGAGGTTATAGATTTTGGAGAATACTACAGAGATGATGTACCCTTCTCTTTACATCCCATCAGGGGACACATGCTACCAATATGACCTATTACAAGTAATGTTAACCTTGCTCGCATAGTTAAGGTTTCTTCACTGTTAAATTACTGCTGTTCTCATCCCATAGTCTATGCTCCTTAGAAGCAAGTCACTATGCTCAGTCCACACTGAAAGGAAGAGTAATGAAGCTTTACCTCCTGAAGGAAGAAATATCAAAGAATTTAGCATACTATTTTTAATGTACTTTGAAAGGATTAAAAACTATGAAATTGTATTCACTGAATATTACATTTTTTTTTAAGAGCCAGGATCTTGCTCTGTTGCCCAGACTGGAGTAAAGTGGCTATTCCCAGGCACGATCATTGCACACTACAGCCTGGAACTCCCAGGTTTAGGTGAACCTCCTGCCTTAGCCTCCTGAGCAGCTGTGATTACAGGTGTGTGCCACTGATCCTGGCTTACAATTGTTTTAACATATATAAAGTATGGCATTCTGTCAAAATCTTTAAACTTACAGAGATTTGTGGCTGGAGAAAAATATTTAAATGTTTTCTTTCCTTAATAATAAGTTCACTGTAATAAAAAAATCTGACATTTGCCTTAAATGTTAAGTTGAAGCCTGATAACATATCTCATCTATTTAAGAGAAAAGTATATAGCCACTTTTTATTTTTAAAAATCTTAGAGATGAAATCTACTGAGACTTCAGATATTTCTGAAATTCCAACTGCTTCTAGTCCCACACTTTAATTTTATCCTGCTATATACACCAAATTACCATACAAAAGTAAAGTAAGCATCCAACCTAATATGGAAAATAAAACAAATCCAATAAAATCAGTAAAAGTAATGAATGAAGAAGGAAACAGTAAAAGAAAAGAAATGTGAAAAATAATCCAAGAGCTTTCCATGGATTGGCTGTGAAGGAAACCCGACAGAATCAGCTAAAAATTATCGGAACTAATAAGCAAGTTAAGTAAATTAGCTAGCTACAAAATAACTTGTTAAGTAAATAACTAAAACAAAAACCCAGACCCTTATATCCCAGCAATACCCATGAAATTTTACATACACACAGTCAGTAGCAGAGCTCTTCCCATTACCCCAGCTTCTCACAGTCCAGATTATTCTTCATCCAAAATCCATTACCTCCTTCATCTTTACTCAAAGACATTCAAGATCCTTCAAAATCTGTTGCACTTAGCATATCTAAACTTCTCGCCCACTATTTTCACCATGCTTCTGCTAGTCTAGGCAAGTCACTTCTTCCCCTGGCCCCCACACACGTAATCATCACTTTGTTCATGGTGTTCCCTTCTTCTGGAATGCCATCTTCATACTCTTCTATCTACTAAAATCCTATCTGGGAGTTTCTGGTTTCCAGTCTGGCACTTAATAAGCTTAGAAGTCACCACTCTGTACAAACACAAGTAAAAGGCTGACAGGAAAAAAATCAACAGCTTTTCTCCAATCTGTCAGGCAAATGAGGTCATGTGGCAAACAGCTGCCTTGAAAACCGAAGAGACAGGCAGGTGAGTAGAGAGAATCACAACTTACTGGAGCAGAAATCTCTCTAGGAACCAGTGCCAGGGTAGGAAAACCTTAACTGCAATTGACAAATTGCTGGAGACTCAGTGTAGACAAGTCTGAGAGTTAAAAAGCTCCAGGGAAACCCGGTCAGGGAGGGAGATGGGGATGTCCCCACACTTTGAGAGTTTTACCTCCAGAAGTTGTTCAACCAGGTTCTCACAAAGAATACTAGGAAACAACCTGTTGATGCTTCTGGAAAGGGGACAGGAGAGTAACCATTCTGAAATACACCAGAGCATTCTGTTCTTAACAAGGTTTGTCCTCAGGAGAACCTATTTCACAAGAGCCTAACCTGTTAGGGTTTTATCAGAGCCTGTCCTATCAGGGGAAAGGAAATACCCAACTCCAGCTGGCTCTAGCCTTTCACATAAAAGAGGGGAAATACCCAACTCTAGTCAGTCCCCTGTAGCCATCCTGTCCCACCTAGGCAAGGTTGAGGAAAAACTGAGAAGTATTTGTGAAGTTCACAGTCCAGGCCTTCCCCCACACAATACCACCATACCATTAAAGGCCTATTTCCCAGAGTTCCTTTTACCCAGTACATCATGTCCAGACTTTTAACAAAAAATTACAAGGCATGCTAAAAAGGAAAAACACAGTTTGAAGTGACCGAGTAAGCATCAAAACCAGAATGAGATATGGCAGAGACGTTGAAATTACCGGAAGAGAAATTTAAAACAATTGGCCAGGCATGGTGGCTCATGCCTGTAATCCAGCATTTCGGGAGGCCAAGGCGGGTAGATCACAAAGTCAAGAGTTCAAGACCAGCCTGGCCAACATGATAAAACCCCATCTCTACTAAAAATACAAAAAATTAGCCAGGCGTAGTGGCACATACCTATAATCCCAGCTACTCAGGAGGCTGAGGCCAAGAACTACTTGAACCTGGGAGGCAGAGGTTGCAGTGAGCCAAGATCGTACCACTGCACTCTAGCCTGGGCAACAAAACAAGACTGCATCTCAAAAAGAAAAAAATTTAAAACAATTATGATTAATACATTAGAGGTTCTAATGCAAAAAACAGACAACATGCAAGAACAGCTGAATAATGAAACCAGAGGGATAAAAATTCTAAGAATAAAAAAGAAATGAACACACCATAATGAAAATGAAGGTGGGCTCATTATTAAACTGGATACAACTGAGGAAAGAATCTCTGAGCTTAAGGATATTATAACAGTAACTTCTAAACCTGAAAAGCAAAGAAAAAAAAAAAAAAAACAGAATCTCCAACAACTGCAGAACAATTACAAAAGATATAAAATACATGTAAGGAAAATACCAGCAGCAGAAGAAACAGAGAAAGAAGCAGAAGCAATATCTGAAGCAATAATGACTGAGAATTTTACCAAATTAATATGAAGATACCAAACTACAGATCCAAGAAGCTCAGAGAACAAGCAGAATAAATGAAAAAACAAAACAAAAGGAAAAAATCCCTAAAAACTTAAAAACTCCAGAAAACCAAAACTCCACACCTAGCACATCATATTTAAACTTCAGAAAATCAAACATAAAGAAAAAAAAATCTCTAAAGAAGCCAGGGTGGGGGAAAACACCTTACCTACAGAGGAGCAAGGATAAGAATTTCATCTGACTTCTCCTTAGAAACTAGAAGAAAGTGGAGTGAAATATTTAAATTGTTGAGAGAAAAAAAACACAACACTTAAGAATTCTATACCCTGCAAAATTATCCCCAAAAGTAGAGGAGAAATAAATATTTTCCTGGAAAACGAACTGAGGAAATTTGTTGTCAGTAGTCTTGCCTTGCAAGGAGTGTTAAAAGCTCTTCAGAAAGAAGGAAAATGATATATGTCAAGAACTCAGATCTATATAAGGAAAGAAAGAACATCAGAGAAAAAGCAAAGGTCAAATAAATTTTTTTTTTAATTCTTACTATTTTGAAAGGGATTTTCCTCTGAGCAGCAGGTCTCAATATTAGGCTTAAAATATTCATAAACCATGCTATTAACAGATATGATGTCATCCAGACTTTGCTGTCACGTTTACAGAACAAATAACAGTTTGTTCCAGATGATCACAGCAACAATGTATCTGATTATATATGTTTGTCTGTGTGAATATATATATACATATATAAAGGTTTCATAAACTTGTTTATAAGTAAAATGAATGACAGCAGTGACACTACAAGGGATAGGAAAGAAGAATTAGGAATGTTTCATTATTATAAGGTACTTGTACTACCTGGAAGCCACACCGTGTTCCTTGAAATTAGAATTGGATTAGCTGTAATTGTATAGTGCAAATTCCAGGGCAACAGCTAAATAAAAAAAGTTTTTAAAAAAGTAAAACAGATATGTTAAGAAAGAAGACAAAATGGAATCATATAAAACGCTCAATCAAAACTACAAAAATGCCAGACATGGTGGTATGCCCTTGCAGTCCTAGCTACTTGGGAGGCTAAGGCAGAAGACTGCTTGAATTCAGGAGTTGAAGACCAGCCTGGCCAACATAGCAAGACACCATTTCTTAAAAACCACACAGACAAAAGGCAGAAAAAGAGTAGAAGAAGAACATGAAAACAGAAACAAAGAAAAAGGGAAACAAAAAGAAAATGGTAACAAATACGGTAGATATTAATCTAACTATAATAATAACTTTGAATGTCAATAGTCTAAAGGGATCAATTAAAAGACAGACACATCAGCATGTATCAAAAAACAAGACCCAACTATATGCTGTCTAGAAGAAGCACGCTTTAAATATAAAGGCACACATAGATTAAAAGTAAATAGATGGAGAAGGACATACCATGGTAACACTAATCAAAAAAGAGAGGAATAGTTATATCGACTTCAGACAAAGCAGATTTCACAGCAAAGAAAGTTATCAGGGATAAAGAGAGGCAATATACATAATAAAGAAGTCAATTCTCCAAGAAGACACAACAATCTCTGACATGTATGCATGTGCCTAACAACAAAGCTCCAAAATATGTGAGGCAAAAACTGACAAAACTGCAAGAAAAAATACAGATATACTTGAGATACTGCAGTTTGGGTCCACATTTCACAATAAGGTGAATATTGCAATAAAGCAAGGCACACTTTTTTATGTGTTTCCCAGTGCATGTAAGAGTTATGTTTATACTGTATGCAAGTATGCAATAGCATTATATCTAAAAAGACAATGTATATACCTTAATTTAAAATACTTCCATGTTAAAAAATGCTAATGATCATCTGATCCTTCAATGAGTCATAATCTTTTTGCTGGTGGAGAAACTTGCCTCAACATTGACAGTTGCTGACTAATCAGGGTGGTGGTTGCTGAAGGATGGGGTGACTGTGGCAATTTCTGAAAATAAGATATTAATGAAGTTTGCTGCATCAACTGACTCTTCCTTTCATCTGTAGCACATGATGGTGTTTGATAGCACTTTGCCCAGAGTAGAACTTCTTTTGAAATTTCAGGCAATCTTCTCAAACCCTGAAACTGTTTTATCAACTACATCTATATAATATTCTAAATCACTGTTGTCATTTCAAAGATGTTCATACCATCTTTACCTGGAGTAGATGCCATCTCAAGAGACCACTTTCTTTGCTCATGCATGAGAAGCAACTCCTCATCCATTCAAGTTTGATCATGAGATTGCAGTAATTCAGACACATTTTCAGGCTCCACTTCTAATGGCAGTTTTCTTGCTATTTCACCACATCTGCAGTTACTTTCTATACTGAAGTCTGCAACCCCTCTAAGTCATCCATGAATGTTGGGATCAACTTGTTCAAACTCCTGTTAATGTTGACATTTTGACCTCCACCCATGAATCATGAATGTTCTTAATGGCATCTAGAATGGTAACTCCTTGCCAAATGGTCTTTAATTTACTTCACCTAGATCCATCAGATTAATTACTATATATGCCAGCTATAGCCTTACAAAATGTATTTCTTAAATAAGATGACTTGAAAGTCAAAATTACCCCCTGACCTATGGGCTGCAGAATGGATGTTGTGTTAGCAGGCATGAAAACATTCGTCTCCTTGTACATCTTCATCAAGCTCTTGGGTGGCTTGATGCATTGTCAATGAGCAGTAGAATTTTGAAAGAAATCTATTTCTAAGCAGTGGATCTCAACAGTGGGCTTAAAATACTCAGTAAACCATGCTATAAACAGACGTACCGTCCTCCAGGCTTTGTTCCATTTATAGAGCACAGGCAGAGTAGATTTAGCATAATTCTTGAAGACCCTAGAATCTTCAGAATGGTAAATGAGCACTGCCTTCAACTTAAACTTAGCAGGTGCGTTAGATCCTAACAAGAGGGCCACCCTGTCCTTTGAAGCACTGACTTCTCCTCTCTAGCTGTAAAAGTCCTAGAGGATATCTTCTTTCAATAGGAGCCTTTCATCTACATTAAAACTCCATTTAATGTAGTCACCATTTCCCAGGATCTTACCTAGAGCTTCTGCATAATTTGCTGCAGCTTCTCCCTCTGCACTTGCTGCTTTACCTTATACTTTTACGTTATGAAGATGGCTTCTTTTTCTTAAACCTCATGAAGAAAACTGTTACATTCACATTTTTCTTCTGCAGCTTCCTCACCTCTCTTAGCCTTCACAGAATTGAAGAGAGTTAGGACCTTGCTCTGGATTAGACTGTGGCTTAAAGGAAAGATAAGGATGGTTTAATCTTCTATCTAGGCCACTAAAACGTTCTACTTATCAGCAATCAGGCTATTTAACTTTCTTACCATTCATGTGTTCACTGCAATCATATTTTTAATTTTCCTTTGCATTCACAACTTGACTAACTGGTGCAAGAGGCCTAGCTTTCAGGCTGTTTCAGCTTTCAATATGCCTTCCTCATTAAGCTTAATCATTTCTAGCTTTTGACTTAAAGTGAGAGACATGTAACTCTTTCTTTCACTTCAACACTTGAGGTCGTTATATGGTGTTTGGCCTAAATACAATTTTATTGTGTCTCAAGGAATAGGGAAGCCCAAGGAGAGGGAGAGATGAGGAATGGCTGGTTGGTGGAGCAGTCAGAATACACACAACATTTCTCAATTAAGTTTACCATCTTATATAGGCGTGGTTCATAGTGCCCCAAAACAATTACAATAGTAACATCAAAGCTCACTGATCACAGAGCATTATAACAGATATAATAATAACAAAAAGTTTGAACTATTGAAAGAATTACCAAAATTTTTGACACAGAGGCATGAAGTGAGTACATGTTTTTGAGAAAATGGCACCAACAGACTTGCTTGATATAGGCCACGGGCCTTTAATTTGTAAAAGTGCAATAAAGCTAAGCACAATAAAACAAAGTATGCCTGTAGATGAATCCACTATTATAGATGAAGACTTCAATATTTCTCTATATCAGAAATGGACAGATACAGCAAGCAGAAAATCAGTAAGGACATAGTTGAACTCATCGACACCATCAATCAACTGGATACAGTGGACATCTAGATGATACCTCACCCAAAATAGCAAAATAAACATTCTTCTAAAGCTCACATAGAACACTCACTAAAATAAACCACATTGTGAGCCACAGAACACACCTTAACAGATTTGAAAGAACGGAAATTATACAATGCCTGCCCACAGATCACAGTGGAATTAACTAGATATAGTAACAAACGATAGCCAGAAAAATCCCAACAAACGTGTACAGTAAAGTTCTCCAGATAACGTTAGACAGATCAAGTTCTCCCCCTTTTTCACTTATGGTTCTGAAGAATAACTGTAGAATGTGCTGGGAATGTAATATCTCAAGATACAAGTGAACTCATCAGAACAGCCTAGGCTCTGTTCCAGTCTCTCCTAGAAACAAGATATGTCTGTTCAACACTTTAGCCCAGTATGTCATGTTCCCCCTGAGGTATAAAACCCAGAGCAGGCTGCTTTCTGGGATCCCTCAGTGGCAATGCAAGTGAGACACATGCTGCCAAGATTCCATTCACCCTAGGAGCTTTCCTCAGCCTCGGGGGACGAGCTCACAGTGAATCCCTGGGCTTCTGTTGTTCCTTGCTGCCTATCTGTAAGTAATGAACCCCCTTCACAAAACATGCATGAGTGTTCTGTCTCACCTGACTCAGATGTAGCCCGAGGTGTAGTGGGCTGAAGTGGTGGCCAGTGCGTAGTGAAACTGCTTCACAACTTGGAGATTAAGCAACACAATTCTAACAAATGGATCAAAAAAAAAAAAAAAAAAAATCTAAAGAGAAATACTTTAAAATGAGAAACTAAATAAAAATAAAAACACTACTCATTGAAATGTATGGGATACAGCAAGAACAGTGCTTAGAGGAGTATTTATAGCCTGAAATACATATCTTAGAAAAGAAGAAAGACCTAAAATGAATCATGTAAGCGACACTCTTAGGAAACTAGAAAATGAAAAGCTAATTAAATCCAACGTAACCAGAAAAGAAATAATAAAAATTAGAGTAGAAACTGATGAAACTGAAAACAGGAAATAGCAAAAGATCAATGAAACCAAAAGTTGGTTCCTTTCAAAGATCAATAAAATCAATAAGCCTCTAGCCAGACTAACTGGCTAGAGAAAAGAAGAAAAGAAAGACAAAAGAGAAAAAAAAGAGAACACAAATTATTAATATCAGAAAGGAAAGGCAGGACATCCCTATTGATCCCACGGACATTATAGGAATAGCAAATATTATGATATATCCGGATAGACTCAATTTCTTGAAAGACGCTATCTGCCAAAACTCACACAAGAACAAACACAATGTGAATGGGCCTATATCTAGTTAAAACATTCAATCGATACTTAGTAACCTTCAAAAACACAAAGTACCATGCCCAGACAGGTACACTGGTAAATTCTACCAAACATTTAAGGAGGAAATCATTCCTATTCTCTACAATCTTTTTCGGAATATAGAGGCAGGGGAAATACTAACTCATTCTATGAGGCCAGCATTATCTTAATATGAAAGCCACACACTGACATTAAAAGAAAAACAAAAAGGTGGAACAAGATGGATGAACACAACCTTCCAGTGATCACCCCATCTGCAAGAAATCAAATTGAATAACTATCCACACAAGAAAGCACTACCATAAGAATCAACATCAGGTGAGCAATCACAGTAGGTGGTTTTAGCATCATATGAAGGAAACAGGCACCGAAGAGGGTAGAAAAGATAGTCTTGAATTGCCGACACCGCCCCCTCCCATCTTCTGGCAGCACAGCTTGGTGCAGAGAGAATCTGGGTGCTTAGAGGACAGAGAATGCAATGATTGTGGGACTGCATTCAAATTCACTGCTGCCCTGTCACCGTGGAAATCAACAAGGTGCAGAATTCAGTCGGCATCCATGGAGGAAGCATTTAGATCAGCCTTAGCTAGAGGAGTATTGCCCATGCTAGTGGTAGGAACCTGAGTTCTGGTTAATGGCTAAAGCGCTCTAGGGTCCTAAGTAAACTTGAAAGGCAGTCTAGGCCACAGGGATGGTAATTCCTGGGCAAGTCTGGGCTCAACAGCAATTTCTGGGCAAGTCTGGACTCAGAACCAGTGGACTATTCAGGCCACTATCTATGTGGCCTACATATATATACCAGCTAGGGCAGCAAAGTGGGTGCTTGTGTCACTGCACCCCTAACCTTATGCAATGCAGCAGCTCACAGCACCAGGAGAAACTTCTTCCTTCCACCTGAGGAGAGCAGAGGGGACAATAAAGAGGACTTCATCTTACAACTTGGATACCAGCTCAACCACAGCAGAATAGGGCAGCAGGCAGAGTCCGGAAGCCCTCAGTCCAGGCCTTAGATCTAGACACACACTTGGCCAGAAGGAAACTCATTGCCTTGAAGAGAAGGGTCCGATGCTGGCCAGATTCAAAATCTGCTGACTTAAGAGCACTAGGCCCTGAATAAACATCAGTGGTATATAGGCAGTTCTCATTGTGGGCCCTGGGTAAAACTCAAGGCTGTGTTGGCTTCAGCACATTCACAGCTGTGGTGATCACTGGGAGAGATTCCTTCTGCTCAGGGAAAGGAGAGAGAAAAAGGTACTGTTTTGCAGTTTGAGGACCAGCTTGGCCATAGCAGGGTAGAATACCAAGTAGACTCCTGGGGTCCCTCATCCCAGGCCCTGGCTCCCAGATGGCATTTCTGGACTCACCCTGGGCCAGAGGGGAGAGCTGCCCTGAAGGGAGAGACCGAGGCCTGACAGCATTCAGCACAAGCTAACTGAAGAGCTCTTGGGCCTCGACTGAACATCGGCCAGTAGCCAGGCTGTACTTGCCATGGGCCTGGGGCAGTGGTGGCCATGAGGAGAGACTTCTTCTATATGTGGAGAGGAGAGGGAAAAATGGGAAGAACATGCAGCCTGGGTGCCAGCTCAGCCATAGTAGAAGAGAGAACCAAGTAGATTCCTAAGGTTCCCAACTCCAGGCCCTGGCTCCCAGATGGCATTTCTGGTCATGACTCGGGCCAGGGGTGAGCCTGCTACCCTGCAGAGGATATAAACCTGAATGGATTTGCTACCTGCTCACTGAAGAGCCCTTGGAGCCTGAGTGAACATCAGGAGCAGCCAGGCAGTGGTCACTGCAGGCCCTGGGCGAGATCAAGTGCTGTGCTGGCTTTGGATCTGATCCAGCATAGTCCAAGCAGCAGTAAGCACAGGAGTGCCTGTGTCACCCCTTCCTCAGCTCCAGGCAGCTCAGCACAGAGAAAGAGACTCTGTTTGTTAGGGAGAAAGTAAGAAAAGAGAACAAGAGTGTCTGCCTGGTACCCAGATAATTCTAGATCTTACCCATGGCCACTAAGACTGTACCTTCATGAGTCTATAAGACTCACAGTACGGGGCTTGGAGTGCTGCTCCCAATGCAGATACGGCTGCAGTGACCAAAGACTGAGACCACAATACTCAATTTCCTCTGAATACTTAGGAAATCTTCCTAAGAAGGATGGGCACAAACAAGCCCAGACTGCGGAAACTACAATAAATATCTAACTCTTCAATGCCTAGACATTGACAAACATCCACAAGCATCAAGAACATCCAGGAAAACATGACCTAGCCAAATGAACTAAATGAGTCATCAGTGACCAATCCTGGAGTGACAGAGACATGTGACCTTTCAGACAGAGAATTCAAATTAGCTCTTTTGAGGAAGCTCAAGGAAATTCAAGACAACACAGAGAAGGAATTCCGAATCCTAGCAGATAAATTTAACAAAGGAGATTAAAATAATTTTTAAAAATCAAGCAGAATTTCTGGAGCTAAAAAATTCAATTGACAAACTGAAGAATACATCAGCCTCTCAACATAAGCAAAACAATTAGTGAGCTTGAAAACACAGAGACAGAGGAGACAAAAGAAAAAAGAACAAGAATGAAGCATGTCTACAAGATCTACAAAATAGCTTCAAAAGGGTGAATCTAAGAGTTATTGGCCTTAAAGAAGAGATGGAAAGAGAGATCAAGGTGGAAAGTTTATTCAAAAGGATAATAACAGAGAACTTTCCCAACCTACAGAAAGATATCAATATTCAAGTATAAGAAGGTTATAGAATATTTAACCCTAAAGAAGACTATCTCAAGGCGTTTAATAATCAAACCCTCAAAGGTCAAGAAAAAAGGAAGGATCCTAAAAGAAGTAAGGGAAAAGAAATAAATAACATATAAAGTAGCTCCAATACACCTAGCAGCAGATTTTCAGTGTAAACCTTATAGGCAAAGAGAAACTGACATGACATATTTGAAGTGACGGAGGAGAAAACCTTTTACCCTGGAATAGTATATCGGACAAAAATGTTCTTCAAACGTAAAGGAGGAGTACTTTCTCAGACAAACAAAGGCTGAGGGATTTCATCAACACTTAGACCTGTCCTATAAGAAATACTAAAGAGTTCTTCAATCTGAAAGAAAAGGATGTTAACAAGCAATAAGAAATCATCTGAAGGCACAAAACTCACATGTAATAGTAAGTACACAGACACACACAGCATATGATAACACTATAATCATGGTGTGTAAACTATTCATATATTGTGTAGAAAGACTAAAAGATGAACCTATCAAAAATAACTACAACAGTTTTTCAAGACATAGGCAGCATCATAAAATATAAATAAAAACAAAATGATAATAGGTGGGAAGGAGTGAAGTCAAAGTGTAGAGTTTTCATTACTTTTCCCTTGTTAGCTTGTTTTGCAATCAGTGTTAAGTTGTCATCAGTTTAAAATAATGGATTATAAAATGTTATTTGTAAGCCTCATGGTCACCTCAAATTTAAAAAAAAAACTGCGACAGATAACACAAAAAATAGAAAGGCAGAAATTAAAATGAGAAAATCACCTTCACAAAAAGGAAGACAGGACAGAAGAAAGGAAAAATAAGAAGATCACAAAACAACCAGGAAACAAACAAAATGGCAGGAATATGCCCTTAACTTATCAATAGTAACATGGAATGAGTAAGAATGAAACTACATACCTATCTCTCAGTATATGCAAAAATCAAATCAAAATGGATTAAAGACTTAAATCTAAGACCTCAAACTATGAAACTATTCCAAGAAAACACTAGGGAAACTGTCCGGGACATTGGTCTGGGCAAACATCTCTTGAGTAATATCCCCAAAGCACAGGCAACCAAATGGGCAAATGGGATCACAGAGTTCAAAAGCTCCGCACAGCAAGGGAAACAATCAACAAAGTGAAGAGACAACCCACAGAATCAGAGAAGATATTAGCAAACTATCCATCTGGCAAGGGATTAATAACCAGAATATATAAGGAGCTCCAACAACTCAATAGGGAAAAAAAATCTGATTTAAAAATGAGCAAAATTAAGTCATGTTGTTACATGACATGAAAAGGTATATTAAGCCGGGCACGGTGGCTCACGCCTATAATCCTAGCAATTTGGGAGGCCAAGGTGGGTAAATCACCTGAGGTCAGGAGTTCAAGACCAGCCTGGCCATCATAGTGAAACCCCATCTTAAAAAAAAAAAAAAAAAAAAAAAAAAAGAAAGAAAGAAAAGGTATATGAAAAGGTGCTTAAACATAAGACCTAACACCATAAAAATCCTAGAAGAAAATCTAGGCAAAACCATTCAGGGCATAGGCGTAGGCAATGACTTCATGACCAAAACACCAAAAGCACTGGCAACAAAAGCCAAAATAGACAAATGGGACCTAATCAAACTCCACAACTTCTGCACAGCAAAAGAAACAGTCATTAGAGTGAATCAGCAACCAACAGAATGTGAAAAAATTTTTGCAGTTTACCCATCTGACAAAGGGCTGATAGCGAGAATTTACAAAGAACTAAAACAGATCTACAAGAAAAAAACAAGCCCATTCAAAAGTGGGCAAAGGATATGAACAGACACTTTACAAAAGAAGACATACATGAGGCCAACAAACATATGAAAAAATGCTCATCATCACTGGTCATTAGAGAAATGCAAATCAAAACTACATTGAGATACCATCTCATGCCAGTTCGAATGGCGATCATTAAAAAATCTGAAGACAACAGATGCTGGAGAGGATGCGGAGAAATAGGAACTTTTACGCTGTTGGTGGGAGTGTAAAATAGTTCAACCATTGTGGAAGACAGTGTGGTGATTCCTCAAGGACCTAGACATAGAAATTCCATTTGACCCAGCAATCCCATTACTGGGTATATATCCAAAGGATTATAAATCGTTCTACTATAAGGACACATGCACATGAATGTTCATTGCAGCACAGTTTATGGTAGCAAAGACCTGGAACCAACCCAAATGCCCATCAATGATAGACTGGACAGAGGAAATGTGGCACATATACACCATGGAATATTACGCAGCCATCAAAAATGATGAGTTTGTGTTCTTTGTAGGGACATGGATGAACCTAGAAGCCATCATTCTCAGCAAACTGACACAGGAGCAGAAAATCAAACACCGCATGTTCTCACCTATAGGCGGGTGTTGAACAATGAGAATACATGGACACAGGGAGGGGAGCACTACACACTGGGGTCTATTGGGGGGAAATAGAGAGGGAGGGACAGCGGGAGGTGGGGAGTTGGAGGGGGGATGGCATGGGGAGAAATGCCAGATATAGGTGAGGGGGAGAAAGGCAGCAAATCACACTGCCATGTGTATACCTATGCAACAATCTTACATGTTCTTCACATGTACCCCCAAATCTAAAATGCAATAAAAAAAAAAGAAAAGGTGCTCAACATCACTGATCATTAGAGAAATGCAAATCAAAACTATAATGAGATATCATCTCCTAGTTAAAATGGCTTTTAACCAAAAGACAGGCAATAATGAATGCTGGTGAGGATGCAGAGAAAATGGAACCCTCATACAGTGAGGGTGGAAATGTAAATTGGCATAGCATCTATGGAGAACAGTATGGAGGTTCCTCAGAAAACTAAAAATAGAACTAAACTATGATCCAGAAATCCCATTGCTAGGTATATACCAAAAGAAAGGAAATCAGCACATCAAAGAGGTATCTATACTCCCATGTTTATAACAGCACTATTTTATAATAGCCAAGATTTGGAAGCAACCTAAGTGTCCATCAACAAATGAATGGATAAAGAAAATGTGGTACATATACACAATGGAGTACTATTCAGTCATAAAAAGAATGCGATCCTGTAATTTGCAACATGGATGGAACTGGAGGTCATTATGTTAAGTGAAATAAGCCAGGCACAGAAAGACAAACTTGGCAAGTTCTCACTCACTTGTGGGAGCTAAAAATTAAAATAACTAAACTCACAGAGATAGAGAGTAGAATGATCGCCAGAGGCTGGGAAGGGTAGGGATTGGGTAAGAAGAGACCATTAATGGGTACAAAAATATAGTTAGATAGAATAAATAAGATACAGTATTTGACAGCACAACAGAGTGACCGTAGTCAACAATTTTTTGTGGCTATAGTCAACAATAATTTATGGTACATCTCAAAATGACTGAAAGACTATACTTGGAATATTTGTAGCAAAGAAATAATAAATGCTTGAGGGGATAGATATCCCATTTTCCTTAATGTGATAATTACACATTATATGCCAGTATCAGAATTTTCTCATGTATCCCATAAATATATAAACCTCCTATGTACACATAAAAGTTTTTAATTAAAAACAAAACAGAAAACTACAGACCAATCTCTCTCATGAAAATAGAAGAAAAAAATTCTTAAAAAAAAAAAGGACTCAAATCCAACAATGTGCATCTTGACCAAGTGAGATTTATCCCAGGTATGCAAGGCTAGTTCAGCATTCAAAGATCAATTAATGTAATCCAACACATCAACAAGCTAAACAGGAAAAATCTATGAGCACACCAATAGATACAGAAAAAGTGTTTGACAAAATCCAATACTTATTCATGATAAAAACTCTCAGCAAACTAGGAATAGAAAGAAATTCCCTCTACTCGATAAAGAATATCTATCCTACTTATAGATATCATACTTAATGATGAAATATTCAAAGCTTTTCCACTCAGATCAGGAACAAGGCCAAGATGTCCCCTCTCACACTCCTTTTCAACACCATACTGAAAGTCCTAGCTAATGCAGTAAGTCAAGAAAAGAAAAAGTAAAAGGGAAAAAAGAAATAAAACTGTCTTTGTTCACAGATAACATGATTGTCTATATAGAGAATCCAACAAAATCAACAAAAAAACTGGAACTAATAAGCAATTACAGCAAGATGGCAGGATGTAAGTTTAATATACAAAAATCAATCCTTTTCATATATACGAGCAATGAATAAGTGGAATTTGAAATTTAAAACACATTACCATTTACATTAGCATTGAAAACAATGAAATACTTAAGTATAAATCTAACAAAATATGTATAAGATCTGTAAGAGTAAAACTATAAAACTCTGATGAAATATTATCAAATAACTAAATAAATAGAGAGATATTCTAAATTCCTAGCTAGGAGGACTCAATATTGTCAAGATGTCAGTTCTTCCCAACTTGAATTATATAGTCAACAAAATTTCAATCAAAATCCCAGAGAGTTATTTCGTGGCTATCAGCAAACTGAATCTAAAGTTGCATGGAGAGGTAACAGTCCAGAATAGGCAACTCAGTATTGAAGAACAAAATCAGAAGACTGAGACTACCAGATTCCAAAACTTACAATAAAGCCACAGTCAAGATAGTGTGTTATTGGTGAAAAAATAGACTACTAGATCAACAGAACAGAAGAGAGAAGCCAGAAATAGACATACATAAATATATTAAAATGATCTTTGACAAAGGAGCAAAAATAATACATATGAAGAAAAGACAGTCTTTCAACAAATGGTGCTGAAACAACTGGATATCTACATGCAAAAAAATAAATCTAGACAGATTTTACACCCTTCAAAAAAATTAACTCATAATGGATCCCTGACCTAAATATAAAACATAAAATTATAAAACTCTGGCCAGGTGCAGTGACTCATGCCTGTAATTCCAGCACTTTGGGAAGCCAAGGCGGGCAGATCACCTGAGGTCAGGAATTCAAGACCAGCCTGGCCAACACAATGAAACCCTGTCTCTACTAAAAATACAAAAGTTAGCCAGACATGGTGGTGTGCACCTGTAGTTCCAGCTGCTTGGGGGGCTGAGGCATAAGAATTGCTTGAACCCGGGAGGAGGAGGTTACAGTGAGCTGAGATTACACAACTGCACTCCAGCCTAGGTGACAGAGCAAGACTGTGTCTCAAAAACAACAACAACAACAACAACAAAAACAAACTCTAAAACTCCTAGATGATAACATAGGAAAAAACCTAGATGGCCTTGGTATGGCAATGACTTTTTAGGTACAATACCATAGGTATAATCCATGAAATGAATAATAAATAAATTAGCTGGACTTCATTAATATTAAACAACCCTGATGTGCCACAAATAATGTCAAGAGAATGAGAAGATAAGCCGCAGGCTGGAGGAAAACATTTGCAAAAGATGCATCTAATAAAGGACTGTTTTCCAAAATAAACAAAATACTCATAAAACTCTACAATAAGAAAATGAACAACCAGATTAAAAAATGGTGAAAGACCTGAACAGACACCTTACCAAGAACATATATAGATGGCAACTAAGCACATGAAAAGATGTTCAATATCACATATCATTAAGGAATTATAAATTAAAACAACTGACACAAGAGCAGAAAATCAAACACCGTATATTCTCGCTCATAGGCGGGTGTTGAACAATGAGAACACATGGACACAGGGAGGGGAGCACTACACACTGGGGTCTGTTGGGGGGAAATGGGGGAGGGGCGGGGGGTGGGGAGGTGGGAAGAGATAGCATGGGGAGAAATGACAGATACAGGTGAGGGAACGGAAGGCAGCAAAGCACACTGCCATGTGTGTACCTATGCAACAATCTTGCATGTTCATCACATGTACCCCAAAACCTAAAATGCAATAAAAAAAAAAAAAAAAAAAAACAATGATAAGATACAAATACATACCTATTAAAGTCGCCAAAATCCAACACCAAATGTTGGTGAAGATGCAGGGCAACAGAAACTCTCATTCATTCTGGATGGGAATGCAAAGTGGTACAGCCACTTTGGAAGATAGTTTGCCAGGTTCCTACAAAACTAAACGTATTTTTACCATGCAAGCCAGCAATTGTGCTCCCTGACATTTACCCAAATGCACTGAAAACTTATGTCTACTCAAAAACCTATACACAGATGTTTATGGCAGCTTTATTCATATACAAAACGTGGAAGGAACCGAGATGCCCTTCAGGAGCTGAACAAATAAACCATGGTACATCCAGACAATGGAATATTATTTAGCACTGAAAAGAAATGAGCTACCTGTAGGGCTGAGGGCCCCACAGGGTTGTGGGGTGAGCCTTATGCTGTGCTGAGGTGCGGGATTCAAGAAATAAAGAAACAGGACACAGAAGTACAAAGAAAATGCAGCTGGGCTTGGGGGGCCACGCCACCTATGAGTGGAGTTAGGTGAGGCCCCGAATGTTTAGAAGCATGAGTATTTATTGTGTATAGGTTGGGGGCAGGGCAGTGAGTGAAATCATCTTTAAGGATAGTGATAGGGTCGTGAGCAATAAAACATGGGGTCCACCCCCATTAGGTTACCTAGGCTGGGAGGTGGACAGTACGCAGCAAGGGGCCCATTCCCATGAAGGTAAGGGCCATGTGCAGTAAGGAGTTCACCCCCATTAGGTCACTGAGGCTTGAAGGTGGGTCGTGCACAGTGAAGAGGGTGCAGTGTGCAATACTTCTATTTATGGGCAAACTATTTTTAAGAAGATGTATAGGAGAATGCTTTAAGTTACATAGCAGTGACAGAGCTGTTAAGGTTACCGCCACCTTCTGGAAGCTTCTAATGGGTTTTATGGGAAGATGCTTTTTAAGCAGCACAGTAGCAAGAGCTGATAAAGTTTACAGTTACCAAGGTGGATTGCCGGTCTGAGGGCAGCCTTCCACAATAACTGGAGCAAAGTCCTACCATTCCTTTATTAAGAGGAGTGGCTCTCGCCCCAAGCCTGCTATACAGCAGGTATCTTTAGGATACTGAACGCTGCCATCTGGACCATGGATTCTTGTCCTGGTATAACTGTTTGTCCCTTAAATCATGCTCTGCACTATGTCTGCTCTAGGCATTCCTCCGATTATAAGCTGCTTATTCCTTAATTTATGCTTTGTACTGTGTCCATTCTAGGCATTCCTCCGATTATGAACTAAGATATAATTATAGATATATATGTAGGGAAATTTTTTTTTTTTTTTTTTTTTTTGAGACGGAGTTTCACTCTTGTTACCCAGGCTGGAGTGCAATGGTGCGATCTCGGCTCACCGCAACCTCCGCCTCCTGGGTTCAGGCAATTCTCCTGCCTCAGCCTCCTGAGTAGCTTGGATTACAGGCATATGCCACCATGCCCAGCTACTTTTTTGTATTTTTAGTAGAGACGGGGTTTCACCATGTTGACCAGGATGGTCTCGATCTCTTGACCTTGTGATCCACCTGCCTCGGCCTCCCAAAGTGCTGGGATTACAGGCTTGAGCCACCGCGCCCGGCCGGGAAATATTTTTTAGGCACTCATACTATCAACTATTATATGATTATATAGAGAGGATTATAGAAAGGGATTTGTCAAGCCCTATTTCTATAAACTAATATATGATTATGTAAAGGATTATATAAAAGGAAATAGCTGAGTAGTAACACTATAAAGTGAGATATTCTTTAAGCCCTAACAGTGCCAGGGTTCTGCTTCGCTTTTATTCCTCGGTGCCAATATGGGGAGTTACCCACACTACCAAGCCATGAAGACACATGGAGGAAACTTAAATGCATATTACTAAGTAAAAGAAGCTAAACTGAAGGGGCTACATACTGTATGATTTCAACTATATGACTTCAAAAAAAAGCCAAAACCATGGAGACAGTAAAAAGATCAGTAGTTTCCAAGAGATGGGAGAAGGGAGCAATTAATAGGTAGAGCACAGAGGACTTTTAGGGCAATGAAACTATTCTGTATATTACAATGGCAGATACATGTTTGTCCAAACCCATACAATATAAAATACCAAGAGTGAATCCTAATATAAATTATGGACGTCATGTGATAATGATGTGCCAGTGTGGGTTCATGAACTGTAAGACATGTATCACTGTGGTATTCAGTGTAAATAGTGGGGTACATTGGACAACTATGAGGATGGGGGCATACGGAAACTCTTCGAGTAGTTTCTGCTCAATTTTGCTGTGAACCTAAAACTGCTCTAAAAAAATCTAAAGTTTATTAATTTAAAAAAAAAAAGCCTATCTGTACTTTATTTTTCATCTCTTCCTTTAAACTAGCCTTAGTTCTTTTCTAATTCATCTGACACTTAATTTTTCACAACAATCAGCATCTATTCTCTGACGCACTGTAATTCTATGGGGGAAAAAACGTACCTTCTCAGACAAATCAAAAACTCTCTGTTTGGCACACAATGTTAAGCAAAATTTACTAGCTCTCACCTATGGGCAGGGACTCAAGAAACCTGCCCATAAATACTACAGCTGTTGTATAATGGGTCTGTGGATTCTTACAGCTTCTTTACACTAGCATCCTGAATTTCTTCTAGAATAAGGCCCATGTGTCCCGACAAATCAGAAATGGATTAAGGAGAGAAAACTCTATCTTTAACATCACAATTAATTTTTCTCAGCAGCAGCAAGGCGAGACTAGACTTGGCTTGACCAGTAGAGACACTATTTTAAGCTGGAGGAACAGCTGAGAACCCTTTTAAATGTAGCCACTGTCCAGTGCAAGATCCAGTGTATCACACCCTAGCGAACACATACTTCGTTTCTTCCCAGGATCTCCTATAGAGCCCAATAATTCTCACTAGGAATGAATCGCTCCTAGGATTTAATCTTAATTTTCTTTTTATCTTATCCCACATTTCCATCCTTCTAAAAAATATATAAGAACGTGGAATCCACAGTGGGTTGTTTATTATTGTGGTTTTGTCTTTTTAAAAATAGTCTCTAACCAGTTGGCACATAAGTAGTGACAAGGAAAAAAAGTTTTACTATTAACAAACAAACACAATTATGAAACTCTGTGCCGTATTAAATGGACCTTATTTCTCTCTTTTGCCCTTCTCAGGATTTTGACAATTTGCTCAGGACCTTACCTCTTGGTTAGCTACAAAGATCCCGCTCCTTTAAATCTAACTTTCTCCACTCCTAGCATTTTTGTTAACCATTTCTTAACCTACTCCAGTTTAATCCCATTTCGCTGGTGCTGAGATAAAAAAGGCTGTCTACAGTCTGCCAGGCCATGTTTCCCTAGCATGTTCCAAAGAACTTCGGAAGAACTCTCAACATCAGCAGTAGCCCCATCCACATATGAAAAGTTGAATATGCAACAACTTCCTCTCTGTGTAGTTTAATTTTGGGGAGTTCTAGATCTATTATTACATCCAAAACTATGAGTCACTCAAAGGTTAGAAAAACAAGAAAATACATGGACCAACACTCAAATCCTATTCTCAAACAGAGCGGCCTGGAAAATTCCCAAAGGCCCATATATAAGCACATGTCATCCATTTCGAAGCATATTACTTCCTTTCATCTCCAGTCTCAGTATTTATATTTATGGGGGGTAATTAAAGAATTAACATGCAGTTAGTTCCACCAGAGAAAACGGCTAAAACATATATTCGTTAACAATGACAAAAATGTAGGTAGGAGGTCTAAATCAGGCGTCCCCAAACTACAGCCCGCGGGCCGCATCTTTCATTGGTGGTCAGTGAGAGGAGCACAGTATGTGGCGGCCCTCCAACGGTCTGAGGGACAGTGAACTGGCCCCCTGTGTAAAAAGTTTGGGGAAGCCTGGTCTAAATGATTAACTCCAAGACAATACTTTCTGATATCAAAATAGTGTACTCATGTAAGTTCACGAGAGTTTTTAGGCAAGTTTTATTTTCAAGATTCAGTATGTATTTACAAGCTCTTTACAAGCTTATATGGCATTGGATTACATAATTGATTCCTATAGTTTAAAAACCTGTATCATCAGAGAAAGGTTACAAAAAAAAGAGCTAGAACATGGGACAAATAGAGGCAAACGAAGAATGGGGATTCCAAACTCCACTGGTTTTTGAGACAGGGTCTTGCTCTGTTACCCAGGCTGAAGTGCAGTGGCACAGTCACAGCTCACTGCAGCCTCCATTTCCCAGGTTCAGGCAATCTTTCCCCCTCAACCTCTCGAGTAGCTGAGATTACAGGCATGCATCATCACACTGAACTAAGTTTTTGTTTGTTTTGTTTTGTTTTCCTGTAGAGAAGGGGTCTTGCTGTGTTACCCAGGCTGGTCTTGAGTTCCTGAGTTCAAGTGATCCTGTTGCCTCAGCCTCCCAAAATGCTGGGATTACAAGCCTGAGCCACTGCACTCAATCCCAAACTCTTGTCTTTCTCTAAGTTATGCCATGGAGTTTGGAATAGACAAGTAAATTTGCAATTAGATTTAAAAAAAAAAAAAAAAAAAAAAAAAAAAGAAGGAACACAGAGAAAAAAAAAGGCAAGACAAACAACCTAGAAACCATCTTAAACACAGGAATTTCCCAAAAAACATATTTACCTCAGTGTAAAAGACAAATGCCCCTGGAGAAAGGGTGAAAAAGTGAACTTAATGCTCACAGTTCATTCTGCTTCCAACATCTGTGACCTCAGATAATGACAATGCTCACTATCATCACCATCAGCATCATCTAACACCTGTTCTCCCAGCGGAATGGAGGTTCCAAGCCTGCAGAGATTTGTTGTCTGTTTTGTTAACTGTGGCATCTATAGGACTGAGAACTGTACCTGAAGAAAGCAGGTGCTCAATAAATATCTGTTGATTAAATTAGGTACTTACTTTGTACTGGGCACTATTTTAAGTGTTTTACCTGTATTAATTTACTGAATCCTCGCAACCCAAGGAAATTATCCCTATTTTATGATAAGAAAATTGAGCCACTGACAGGTTCATGGGGGTTTACTGGTCCTGCTTTTCTCTAGACTTCCTGATTTACCTTGGGTAACACTGGGGCATGTGCTTGCTGGGCTATGGTCCTACACAGATTCCTGAAAGAATCAGTCAGTGACTTCAAGACTCCTAACGCTCCATGAAGTTCAATTTTTCCAGAAGCCTCCCTTTCTCAGGCATAGTCCTATATGCTCTTGGCTAATTTAAGAGAGGCATTTAACCTCTGACCCAACACAGTGGCAAGGACTGTTATGTGTCTATCTTGAATGATGTTGGAAGACCCTTCTGAGAATAACAATAACCAAGAAGTTTCCTCAACAACATTTAGGGAGCAGTTGTCTAGATAACATAATACCCACGTTCACCCCTAGTCTCTTTCTACCTTGATTTCTTTTATTGTAACATAGTTGGGAGTTAGTCCTTACTAGAGAATATAAAAATAAACAGATGATGAAATGGAGACATTGAAAGCTAAGTGACTTGTCCAAAGGCATGTACTAAGAATCCTGAAAAGGACAGGATAGAAACAGATGCACGTGACTGCTGTCCCGCTAACTCTCATGCCACTGTTAGTACTCCAACGTGCCTTGCTCCAAGCGTGATGCTCAGCGTACAATTCCCTTGAGAGTTACTTCCTCGGAGATAGGGAGGATCCTACAGCACCTAAAAATAGTAGCTTGCTGCTGGATAAAAGAAACTAACACTTGATTAAAGGTAAACCTCTTCTCTCAGGTCCAAAAATTTTAAATGTTGAATGCCCCAATTATGCCAACAAATTTGCTACCAAAAAAAAAAAAAAAAGGTAACACAGAGTACAAGGAGGAAAATGCTCAATTAAAAAAAAAAAACACCAGATATCTTCCTAGTCCGTTAATAATTAATGCATGTAATATGGCTGCTATTAAAGAATTGTGGTATTAGAAAACTCTGCTTTACTAATCGATCAATGGATCAAAACATCAGAAAAAATTATTTACATATTTTACAGAAGATAAACTGAGAAGCCTCTGTGTCTCCTTAATCTTCTAAACACTTTGTGCCCTGCCTACTAGTCAAGGAGAATCCAGTGCTCTGAAAAACATACAAAAGAGGTAGGGAAGATCCATGACTCTATCTGGGCCAAGGAGATGATAATTCTGCAATTTTAAAAAAGCTTTTAAAAAAAATGCTGAAAAGATTTCTTCTTTATTACAATTTACTACTACATTAACACTCCATCACCTGGGCTGATCCAGAGAACCAGGGTGTACAAATATGTGCTGGGGTGGGTTTATCTAGCTGATGCTTCTAGGTGAGGCAACAAATGGCAGGCATGCAACGTTACAGGGATAAACTTTCAATCTCTCTTTAGGGATAGAAATACGTTATTTTCATAAATCTGTTTCTTCTGCCACCCTTCTGTCCTCTGATCCCCCAAATCAACCATCCTGAATGACATGAGTGTAAAAATGAAGAACTGCTTTTATTACAAGAGAGTTTCTGTATTACTAAATCTTTTTAAAATTCTCAAGCATTTGTTAAAGGACTGAAGCTCTCAATCTAGTGTAGAATCCTGAACCTTCAACCTTCCCTTTCTGGAATGAAAACATAAACTGTGATATGCAACCTTTCAATTCAAAAAAAGGCACCTCCAAGAGTCTTTCCACTGATACCACAAAACAAAACAAAACTGAGCATTTATTAGGCTTAATAGACGCGTTTAGGAATCTAACTTATCCTGTGGTGACAGGGAAGCAGGAGCACAAGTCCTGTCTTGTAGATGAGGTATCCAGGGCAGAGCTGCCTCACAAATTCGGAGTGAGCCCAACAAGCCAATTCAGTGTTTCAACCTGAAATGCAATGGGTGGCAGTAACAGCGCCCCTCTTCCCAGGCTCCTACCCGCTGCCTGGCCTTACACCATGACAACTGCTTACACTTGAAAAGGAGTTGAGAATGTAGTTAGGAGAAAACACCTCAGAGGTCACTCCATTCAGAAGCAAAACCCTTTCTCAGACTAATGACTTTGGCTCTTATACTTTATACAGACCTGGGGCTGGGCTGAATTGTCTACCCCAAATTCACATGTTGATATCCTCACCCCAGCACCTCAAAACGTAACTGTATTTAGAGACAGGGCCTTTTCAAAGCAGTGATTAAGTGAAAATGAGGCTGTTAAGATGGGCCCTGATCCAATCTGGTGTTCTTAAGGAGGAGGAATTTGGACATGCAGAGTGGCACCAGAGGTACATGGACATGGGGGGGATGATGTGGGAAGAGGCAGCAAGAGGGCAGCCATCGGCAAGCCAAGCAGAGAAGCTTCAGAGGAGACTTTCCCTGCCGACTCCTTGATGTTGGGCTTCCAGTCTCCAGAACCGTGAGAAACAGATTTCTGCTGTTTAAGCCACCCGTCTATGGTATTTGGTGACAGCAGCTCTAGCAAACTCATAAAGACACGAATCGACAGCACATACCCCTTCCTTCAAAAATGTTGGCCACTTGAGAACAAGAACTACAGCTTGTACAACTCTTAACTTGTGTACAGTATATTACCCAAAGTAGGCATTTTACAAATATTTTAGATGATTATAATAGTTCAAGAGTACTCTAAACAAGGGGAAAAAATAGAGCTTTATAAATAAAGTTCATACTTTTTAGTCATATGCCAAAATTCTTCCCAATCTCGAGTCTGTCACCTAAGCTTTATAACCTCAGGCCAGGTACTCAGCCTCTAAAGTTCACTTTGCTCCTTTATTAAAATGAGAATAATAGCTACCTATCAGTTTTTCAGGAGGAAGCTTCTAGCACAGTACCAGACACAGTAGTTAACATAAATGTTAATGTGGTCCTTCCCTTTGAAACTGTGAAACGTGAGCTCATGACCCTACTCACGAAAACACCCACGACCACAGAAAAAGACAACGGTAGATATAGGCCTAACTCTTCTGATAACTCTTCTAAAAACTTAAACTTTGCTCTAAGGCAGAAAGAGACCTTGCCAGACTGTCCTTTCTACTAGAGGTAGTATTATAATATCATCAATAATATTCTATTTGAATTGCAAAAAAGCAAAGACTTCAATGGATATTATTTGTTCCTTTTCTATGCTAAAGGCATCATGAATAGAAGAGGCTTTTTTTTTTTTTTTTTTTTTTTGAAGTGAAAGGTCTCACATATTTATTACTGAACCCAGGCAACCAAAACGTTTTTTTTTTTTTTAAACATGAATAATGGAAGCACTGTGGGTTGTACTAACTAATGCCTTCATAACAGATAGAGAAAGGAATCTATTCAAACGTCTCCCGATAGCTTGGTTTAGTAACACTCGATTGTGACCTTGGGACAGCATGAATATGTGTGATTTCTGACAGACCAAGCCTCGTTCTTCTCCAGTGTCTCCTTTTGGAGTTGTACCTGATTTTATTACCAGTTTTCATCCGAATCCACTGGGGAATGGGATGATTTTGCTTTTGTTTCTTGGCCAGGAATCGCTTAATCCTGAAAGTCTTGTGAGAAGACATGGTGAGAAACGGACTAAAGCACACACCACGATGGCGGAGAAAGGAAGAGAGCAGAAGAGGCGTTTTCTACTCAATGTTTTTAGAATGAGATGTCTGATTTCTTGCCAAAGAAGCTATACTGAAGTCATTTAATAGGGATAGCTTAATTTGCCTCTAAATACCAAAAGTTCTCACTTCTGCTCCTCGGGCAAGAACCCAAGAAGATGTGGGAGGACAATCCATGCTATTTCTACGTCTTCCTGCAAAATCTAGTTTTTTTCTGAAGATGGAATGGAATCAAGAAGGCAAAGAAAACCACAGCCGGGCTCTCTCATAACTAGGACTTCCGTGATCTGAAAGCTTAGGACTGAGCACACAGACACGACACTCACTAAACCATCTTCACCACTACGTTCCCAAACACCAAAGATGTTTGCCATTTGCATGCTTTTGCCCTATTAAAAAAAAAAATCAAAAACAAACAAAAAAACTTACTTTCGAAATAAATGCCACTTGGGGAAAGTTAGAAGAATAAGGGGTGAAAGAGCCTGACAGTAAGAGCGGACTTCATGAATACTCTGAGGGAAGGCTCCCATGTTATGACCTCCTGTCCTCCGGGAAACAAGAAGGGGTCAAGAAGGGAAAAGGGGAAGCCTGAGTCATGTTTCTTGGCGTGTGACAGACAGCTCCTGAAATAGAAAGCCCTAGGTTTCAAGTCTCAGGGGTATCACCTTCAAATATGTCAATGTTCTAAGGGTGGATCGGTTTTCCCAACTGCTGAAACCCTGCTGGGAGGTGAGGTCCCTAGCAAAACACCAGCCTCTGACTGGGAGCCTTTGAGGTGGCAGGAGCCATGAGGAGTTCAAAGGCAAGTCTGGCCAGTGGCTTGCACCTCCAAGAGCCACAGGGGTGAAAGGTTACTAAAGCAGGAGCCACTGACCAATAAAACTGTGTTTGGTCAAGCCTTCTCAGCAAAGAAACTAGAGGTTCATTTCTGCTGGGCCCAGTTTTCTGAGTCACCCACGCCTGTGAATCCCACTGTTCCCCAGGCCAGACCAGGGAGCTTATTTGGTGATAAGCAGCTGACCAGTTCTCCCTCCTGGCTGGTTCCATGGAAGAGCTGAAAGGTGGATTGGAAACCTTTAATCAAGATGTGTCATCAAAAATAAATAAATAGGAGCACAACTTGGGTCAACTAGCTATAAAGGAATCTGCCTGGGGCAAGATTTCCCATGTTTGCTATACTAAAACCAGGAGAAAGACAGCGTAAGTTTGTTTGATTAGAGAAAGCAAATATAAAACAAGCCTCACTCCAACCAGGCACACTTGAGAAACCTGTCCCTTTTAATTAAAACACACACACAAACACAACACATGAAGGGACTAAGAGGGCAGAAATGAAACCTTACTTCATCTCCGAGGCTGCTACCATGACAGCCATGTTAGGGTGATGTTCTCTATTTTCTTTCCCGCAGAGCAACAATTCCACAGAACACCAAGGAGACACTCTGGCACGTTTGCCTTTTGGCCATGAATACTAACCCATCAGTCAGGTGGCACAGCAGCCCTTTCCACTGTTATTATTACACATTCCCAGAAAAAAGACATTGAGAATCGTGTAGGTCCCATGTACCATGTTATCACTGTTGCACCTGACCACAGGCAGATGAGTCCTCTCTAAACTGCTTGCTGGTGGAAAGCCCCATCTTCTGATGAAGGGTTATAGAGATAAGCTCTGCTGGTGATTCTAAGAGACCCCAGCGTTAAGTTCCCCAAAACGGGACTCTTGAAAAGAATGAGCTATACTTGCGACGTCAGTGGCTCTCACTTTCTCCTTGTCCCTTCTCATCTGAAGGATGACAAACACCTGTGAAGAGGAGTAACTGTGGTTTGTTATGGCAGGGACTCTTAAAATAGATTCATGTCTCAAGCCCCTATCCCGGAAAGCCTCTAAGAGTGGGAGTAGGAGTGGTATGTGAAGTTTGAAAATTCCCCCAGGGAATTCTATCCCTTTAATCACCTACTGTAGCAATTTGTAAATCTCACAGTTATAAATTGCTATAGTAGGTGATTAGACAGTTGGATTTCTTCTATTCTATAGTTTCTAATCTACAAGTATTTCCAAGGCCAGGCACAATGGCTCATTCCTGTAATCCCAGCACTCTGAGGTGGGCGGATCACCTGAAGTCAGGTGTTCAAGACCAGCCTGGTCAACATAGTGAAACCTCATCTCTACTAAAAATACAAAAATTAGCCAGGTATGGTGGTGTATACCTGTAATCCTAGCCACTCAGGAGGCTGAGGCAGGAGAATCACTTAAACCTGGGAGGCAGAGGTTGCAGTGAGCCAAGGTCGCACCACTGCACTCCAGCCTAGGCAACGGAGTAAGACTCTGTCTCAAAAAATTAAAGTAAATAAATAAATAAAATATTTCTAAAGATTATACTTACTGATATATCATATGTGAAGTCATTTACAGCTTGCTAGGCAAAGAGTTTTCAGGGGAAATCATGATTTGGAGTTATTCTAAGCTGAAGGGAGTAGGATCGGTACTACTCCCTTCAGCAGATATTTTCTATACACTGCTTCAGAGTCCTTGAGCATGTTACTCAGACCCTTCAGTGTATCCTAGGTCTCCTCAATACCATCAAATGCCAAAATACTACACTGCTGCCCTCAAGCATAGTCTGCAGCTTAAAACCAAAGAAAACCTCAAAGGTCTTTCTGAAATATAAATCATACGTATATAAGATCATTAAATCCTGATCAAATTAACCTGAAACTTAAAAACACTTCAATATAGACTTCAAACACTTGGAAAGAAACCACTTGGTCCTCTTCATAAGAAAGTACTGGAATCTGAAAGAACAAGTGAACTGTTTTCCTACTATTAAAGTCCTTATCAAAATGGGCAATAAGTAGCCATTTCAATATAACAAATTAGCCTTGAAGTTACCAGTAGAAAAACAACTACATTGCCAGAAATGGCTTACAGGGAGCTACTTCTGTACTGTGAGTGAAGACAATGAAATAAATATAAGTGACTGTTGTCTTACATTCCCAAGAACAGTAGCACAGAATGATAAGATGAATTGTGCTACTAGAAAACTGTAAATTATGCCATGCCAAAAATAATTAGGCAACTCCAAATTCTCTCAGCCTCTGCAATGCTAAAGGAGACAGAATACACATAAGTATATAAGTTATTTTAATATTTATTGAGACAGAAATCCTACGTTTCCATTGTTGCCGATATTTGTAGCATGTTAGCCATCAACATACTAAATTGAGCAAATATACAAAGCGACTTACTTTATCAGTGAAATGACTTATTAAATCAGTTTAACCCTTATTTCAAGATTTGAAAAAAGTGAGTTCTCTACCATATTGACACCTGATAATTTACAAGTTATTGTATTGTAAACCTAGCTATCTGTCTAAGTAGGTACAGCATGAATTCACAAACCTGCATTGCACTTCCTGTAAGGAGCACTTATTTCTTGGAAATACTTGTCAGATAGTCCCACCCTGTGGGAAACCAGCCCCAAGGACTCAGACAATTCTTATACAGGCTGCAAACTAATATTTAACACTTTCATTAGAGAGGTTATTTCCTAAAGCAATACCCCATATTGGGAACTCATTACAAGGGATTAAACTGACGATTAACTTTAGAGACAATTCTCCAATAAATGCCCAAGGAGGAAACTGTGACCATTTCACCCACCCCCTTCAAAAGGCTGTGGAATGAAGATTGTTCATGATCATAAATTTACTGACAACTTCCAATATACTTAAAAATTACTCAGCTGGTTAAAAGTACACTATAAACAATAACACCCAGTTCACTGCCCTAAATTAAACTTAACTAATTAGATAATATCAACTTGGTCATCAGAAAAGTATGAAAATGTGATTCTGCCACTTTGAAGTTGGGGGCATTTCGTTTTGTTTTGCCACTCATTTGGTTTTTGTACCTAATGACAGTTGGTCCCTCGTTATTTGTGGTTCTGTAACCGTGGTTCCACATCCATGGATTCAACCAATCACAGATCAAAAATATTCAGAAAAAAAACTGCGCCTGTACTGAACAAATACAAACTTTTCTTCCTGTCATTTATTCCTTAAACAATGTAGTATAACTGCCAGCAGTGCATTCACCTTGTATTAGGAAGTATTAATTATCTAGGAATAATTTGAAATATAAGGGAGGATGCACAGAGGTCATATGCAAATACTACACCATTTTATAGCAGAGACTTGAGCATCCTTGAATTCTGGTATCTGCGGGAGGTCCTGGAACCAATCCCCCACAGACACTGAGGGATGACTGTATTCTTCCCCACAGGAGCTACACAAGTAATAAAATGAATCAGTATATTTTATTATTTGTTCAATGACAATCCAAGATCAACAGCTATATATGTTTGACTAACTTACAACAAA